>NW_005054309.1:6313249-6531940 GCF_000277835.1 Geospiza fortis | reverse complement strand
GCCATTGGCAAGTGTAGGTTTGGTATCCAGGTGCTGTTGGCACCTGGATAGTGCATTGACTGTGTATGGAAACTGTCAAAATGCCAGAGCCTCTTCACTGGCTAGACTAAAATGTCCTGAGAAAAAACTTTTGTTCAGAAATTCCCTTTTAAATCTGTTTGGAAATACAGCATTTAAGCCTCCACCTACCAACTGCAATCCCAGGAGAGAAGTATCTCTTTTCAAATAAATAAATAAAAAATGCTGCAAAGTAAATAAAGCTGAAAATGCATTGGTCTTCTCTCTTAGACATCCTTAGGTTTTTATTCTGTCTGATGTGCTGTCTCTCCCACTAAATAGAAATAAATCTCATGTCTAACCTCATGAAATGAATATTAGTTACAGTGTTTATCTCATTAATTTAGAGGGCCTTAATGTGAATTAATTCTGAGCTCTATCAGTTTTATTCTCACAATTATTTCTGGTGTTCCTGAGCTCTGCAGTTCAAAGGGAAGGACTTTCATCAATCACCAGGCTGTGACTGGCCCAAGAGCAGGTGTGCGTGAGAAAGAAGGTGCTTCAAGGAATTTATCTTCCTTCCACTGAGTTATGTTACCATATAGAGTTAGTCCTGTCTGCTGCAGGATTCACTGCCTCACTCGGGTGCCTTGAAGGGGCAGAAGGGTGAGTAAGGATGGAGGAGGTCTGGCAGTGGCTACAACTAAGGGAGAGCAAAGCTGCTAAACATGCAAGAAAGGTCCTGCTGCCTTCTCATCCAGGAGGGATGTGTCTGCTGCTGCAGGTCAGGGCTTGCCAGGCACAATCTTCACCTGGGAGATGTTTTAGGGAATGAATTAGGAGGAAAATTCTAGAAATTTTATGTTGCTGGAAAAAGAATTAATGCATCCGTTTCCTGACAAAACATTTTATTCAAGAAAATTTAATCGTGTTTTTGTCCACATTGCCCTTTTACCACTAAATCTTATATGTCTTGAGGCTAAAGTAGAACATTATAATCATGTAAAGTCACAAACTGAAATCTAGGATGAGAAATTCTATCAGTTATGGACAACATTAGGCTCAGGATTTTGAGGATAATATCGACTCTTTGAATTGAGGTCTTTCCCTGATGATCTCACTGCTGCTGTAGGGTTGCTTTGCTTGAATTAAACTGTTCCATCTTCTCTGCAGACTCTGTAGATAAATTGTTGACAATGTTTGTGGAGTAGGTACCAAAAATGTAGAGGCAATTGAAGAAATATGGAGGGAACCCCCTCTGCAGAAGTTAAAAGTAGTGGACATTGCTAATGGTGACTGTTGTTCTTTGTCTTGTGTATTGAATTGAGTCTCTTGTGTTTATTAAAGTCAAGGAAAGGCACCAGTGACTGCAGGAAGATGGATCATTAGGGAAATCTGTGCTGGAATCAGAGTTATGAGAGCACACACACACTGAGCTCCCTGTTTCTAGTTTCTTTTTGTTGATTGTTGAGGATCCGGGGCAGGAAGGATCAGAAGGGGTGAAGAGAGGGAATTGAGCACAGATTTCTGTGGTAACTGATAGTTCTCTAACAATGTCCCTGACTGCTTTTATTGGGAATTGAACCATCAAATGGTATTGCTGCAATAATACTGAGTGTTTCTGTGCTGCTGAGAGAGGCTGACCTGGATTCCAGGCTGTGTGGAAGATGAGGGAAGCTCTGTCCAGCTCCAGAGCTCTGGATGGGCTGCACTGATGGCAAAGCTTTTGATTTAAGCAATAAAATCAATTCTATGATGTCAGGGCAGGTTCCTCTTTCCTCCAGTCAAGCTGTCCAGATAACAGCATCTCTTCAGACTTTCCCATATGTTTTAGATGATGTAAAAATTTTTTCATCTTTTTTTTTTTTTTGAGGTGCCACTGTACAAGATGAGGTTTACTGGGAACTCCTCTATAAAGAATGAGGTTCTGTCCTTTGCATGAGATTTCCTCTTTTTCTCCAGGTTTTTCCATCCCTGCTATGGGAGCACATGAACCAAGTTCTCAAATCTCTATGGGAGATTTCTGCCCACACTTAAGAGATGAATGTTCAAAATACCTATGTGAAATTTGACACAGTTCAGGAGAACCTTCACTCTAATCTTCGGAAACTCATGGGATAAAGGTGAACTACTAATTTTGCTATAGGCAAAATTTTCAAAATTAAGGTCTCTGAAAGAAAAGCCAAATGGTGCTGCCATGTAAAACCTTTACCTTACTGGGCAATGTAGGATGCACATCAACTCCAAAAGCTTGAGTGCACTTTTAAAAGCAAAATTTGAAAGCCTGAAACAGAAAAGAACTTTTTCTTCCCTGTACAATTTTCTTATCTGTGAGACAGGAATGACACACTACAGGTTTCTTGTAAAATAAGTCTGCTTCTAAAATGTTAGGTGGTTGAAAACCAGAAAAATATTCTTGTTTAATCACAGAGGAGAGCTGTTCTCAGGAACAGCTGTATTTCTATATCTGGATGCTTGTCCTGGTCAATCATTTGAGCCACTTGAATCTGATATTACTCAGGCACATTTGCTGTTTTTATTGGAGTCCTTTTCTTGTCTGAATATATTTTTAGAACTTATTTTTCTCCAGTCCTTTTTCTACAGATGTAATTTAGAGACCTATAAATCTGTGCAATGACTCAAAACAACAGGATTCACAGGAGATGGAAAAGATGTCATTTTCCTTTTCACAACTGCATATTTGCTTCTGAAAATTGTTTGCTCAAATGCTGCTTTAACTCTCAGATTTGTGTTTGCATCATTACATGGTTGGCCATCTCCCTGATTATGTTGAAGTGGATGATGTTTGGCCAAGAAAGGGCTGTAAGTAGTTTGTGAAAGATCATTTATTGTAATCCAGAAAATAAGAGTTCTCCCCAACATTTTTGAAAGTTCAAGTGTTCTCTGCATGCAGTGGATGACCTCCCCTTGTACATATGAATGAATATTTTCCTCTTTGAGGTAGGTGTCTGTTTTATTGTTATATATGTCTGGAATGTCCATTTGGTCACTTTGCATCCCTTGTCCTGGCTGTGTCACCTCCCAGGCACTCCCAGCCTACTTGGAGCAGGGAAAGCAGAAAGGGCCTTGGCTCTGTGCAAGCCCTGCTCAGTAATAATAATTAAAATAATCTCCATTATCACCCCTGCATTCAGCACAAATCCAAAACACAGCCCCATAACAGCACTGTGAAGAAAATTAATTCTACCCCAGCCAAAACCAGCACAGTTCTGAATCATGCATTCCAGGTTGGAAGACTGAAAATTGTAGGCTGTTTTCTGGACATTTTGTGTTGATGCAGCCAAACTGACTCAACTGGACAAAGCTGAAGCGCCTGTCTCTAAGGAATTAAAATATCAAATGCATTCTAAGTTATAGAATGAAATATATTGGTTTTACTTAGATTCCGAAGCACATTCCAGTGTTTCAGTCCAGTTGTACACATTGTGTCTGTGGTGGCGTTTGCATTCACAGGATGTTCTTACGAGCTGGTATTTCAGACAGGAGATGATTTTACTTCTCTGGGTGGGTGGGTACAGCTCCTGCAGCTCACCTGAGCCTCTGAGCAGGTGGAGGGAGCTCCCCCAGCTCAGTTTGGTCCCTCCCCTGCCCAGCTGAGCTGGATCCATCCCTGCCACAGCTGTCCTGCAGAGCCTGGGTGTGGATAAAGTGCTTTAGACACTTCTGTGAGCTCCAAGCTTCTTCTTTAAGGGCTTAATGCTTGTAGCTACTCTAGGAGGGAATGCCTGGTTTCAATTCAGTGAGATATAAATGACTGGAGGACATTCTGCAGCCTCTCAATGTCTTGTGTTCATTCCCCGTGTCTCACAGAAACCAAGGAAATTTCCACCAAGCCTTGAGAATTTGTTGAGTTCAGACACAATGGGAATGGATTCTGACATAAACCCCTTTCACTGAAAATTTTAAGGCCAAGTTTAAATCACATCATTATAATTTCCTGTGTACATATGTAGGTTATGATTTATTTTTTTTTAAGATACCACATCACAGCTGACTAATTCTGTTTTGTTTAGTTTATCCTCAGTCTATGTAATTTGTAAATGTATATTTGCATGAATAATTACCTCTGAATAAGCTAAACCAAGCAGGCTGGCAAATACAGATTACTCTTTTTTCTTAGGAAAGTATGAGCAATGTGACTTTATGCTTTGGGGACTATTGCTACTAAATAGCCTTGCAGTTAGCTCTTAAAAAGAGGGGGATATGAATAATACTAAACACATACAAGAAAGAATAATTAGGATATGAAATTTTGTCACTAGTGAAGTGACAATCAGCACTGCTTAATGAAAGTTTGAAATAATATTTCTGATAGTATTTTAGGCATCTAATAATCTCATGTCCTTCAATTTTTTTGTAACAAAAGACGTTCTTAGAGATTCTAAAATAAGTAAATGTCAATTTAATGTGTCTGAAAATAACAATGTTTTATGTCAAAAACTTGAAATGCTAGATTTGTATGTATTATGTAAAATAGAGTAAGAAAGTTAGAAAGAAAATAGAAAATATGAAGAAAACCTACCCTAAGATGTTGTTTGGATATCTTGCTGGACATCATGAGTTAAGAAGTAATATTTAAGTACTAGTTTTGCCTTTTGGGAAACACAAAGAGTATGATTGGGGACAGAGTTGGGGGTTGTGAAAACTAAAATAAGAAAAAATAAAGTGGAAAAAAAAAGAGAACTGAGTTGTATCAGTTCAGATTTATTGGGGGCTCTGTAACCATAAAATACAGAAGAGCTCTTTTCTGTAGGCTATAAAAAGGCTTCGATCTTGATTCAGTCTCCCTCGGAGTTGGGAGGAAAAAAGTCTTGCAATAAACTGTAAGAAGCAGGGAAGCAAAGAAGTTGAACCTCAGTGTCTTTCCAAAAATGGTCCAGCACCAGCAAAAGGAAGCTGTGGGGCAGCTGCAGGAGAGCCCTGTCTGATGAGACTCTGAGAGCTGGACAGGTGGGACCAGGGGGAAGGCTTTACATGAAATGTGTCTGTGACTGAACTCTGTCTGCAAGGCCAAACTCCATCCAGCTGAGGTTAAGGGACATCTCTTTTTTCTCTTGTTTTAGAATAAATTACAGCTTTAGCTGTCACTGTAATGCAGCATGCAATTTTATGTAATAAAACCTAGACACAAGAACCCTTTCTGACTGTAAGCTGGCACTGTGAGTCATATTGTATTGAAATGCTCCAGAATTCTATTGTGGGAGCAGGAATATTGAAGCAAAGAAAAGAGAGCCTCTGTAAAGTGCTAGCAACCATGAAGATATCATGAATCTGTTTGAGGAGCAGGGCTTGTAGGTAAAACACATAGCAAGACTGAAGTTCTCTGATACAAATCTTCCCTGACATTTTTGGTCAGAAGCACCTCTTAGTCTTGTAACAGAGAAAAATAATCTTCAGTTAATCCAGATACATAATTATTTGCTTTTTGGGCTCAGACAGTCTCTGCCACTTTTCTTGCCTGGAACCGAGTTGAAGGAAAAAGACTGAAAGACAACTTTGGATATTAACATTTCTTTAGAAATACAGGAAGTATATAAAAGATATATTATGGATGGGTATTTTGTCTCTGGTGTGCTCAACAGGACCCTGGTGGTGGCAACCACAGCTGTGGCTCCCTGATTATTGAAGGAAACTTTTGGCTGGAATGGGAACAGCTCTGGTCAGAAAGCATAACAGAGTTTACACCAACAAAGGATTTGGCACAGCTCCCTTATCTCCCCTTCCCTTTCTTCCTTTTCTCTAATTTTAAAGATCAGCTAGTTTTATATTTGCAGCTTTCTTCATGTTTGTTGATGTCCAGCTTTGATCTACAACCAGCTTGAGTTTACTTTTATGCTCTGCTGAGTGCTGCCTTCAGCCTCAATTTCAGAGCTGTGCAAATAAATTATAGCGATGTGTTTAATTAAAGTTCGTCTCATGTCCTGATTGCAGACTGTTGCCTTCTCAGATACAATTTGCAAATATATTTTGGAGTTTTATTTTAGGCAGGATGACTAGTTGAAGGTTATTTAATTGTGATTGATTGTGCATGGGATGTTTCTGCTGCCTTTATTTTGTGAACAACCTGAAAATAGTAGCTGAATGTTAAAGGACAAATGAAGGGCATTTACTTGGATGGAAGGAGGGGATGTAGTGAGTCTGAACAGTTACAGAACTGAGAGTTGATCCTTCTAGAATTACATGTGTGTGGTTTGGAGAAATTGCATTAATTCTGAGGAATGTACAATATTTATTAACATTAAATATTTAGTTTTATTCAATACTTGGAGTTTCTTTAGGGACTCTATTTCTGAAATCTTTTGGTGGCTAGGCTGGAATTGTGAATATGAGGACTATGAGGAATATGAGTGTGGAATCTTGACTGTGTCATTTTCATACCTGCAGCTTCCACAGGCCTGAAATCCCCCATAGTTTGTATAGAATCCATTCATTAATATGGGTCAGGAGCTTGGTATTTGATAAAATCAATTCATCTTTTGAGGTTACTGAGCTATGGCACTACCAACAGGTAGCATGAAGAGGAGAAGACTTTTCACCACAGCCATTCTGTGGTGAAAAATTCATTTCATTTCAGCACAGCCATGCTGCTTTGGGTTTGCTTTCTGCCAAGCTTTTAAGAGCACAGTTTAAGAGCTGCTTTCTTATCTGCACTGACTGCATCCTTATTTTGGTGGTTAGAAACATCCCTTCCTGGTATGCCACCTTTCAGTTTTGTGTTGGATTTTTTAGGTTTTTTTCCCCACAATGGTTTCTTCCCTGAGTCTTTTTTGCTGCCTTGTGGGTAAATCAGGCACAATCTGTCTCTCAGGCAGTGGGTTGGGTACAGATGTATAACGCTGTTGTTAAATCCTTCTCCTCAGTCAAGTGGACTAGTCAGAATGTGATAAGACAAACATATTTCTGTTATCATTTTCAACCTATTTATCTTATTCTTTTTAATTGCCTCAGAATTTGCAAGAAAGCAGGGTTTAAAAATAGTATCCAGCATCTTCAAGACCCTAGCTGCCACCTGCTTCATATATAGTTATTCATATTTTTCCTTTGCAAGACCTATTTTCCTCTGTGTCATCCATGACTGGATGAAGTATACTCTTTTTTTCTGTTTCATTTTGGAAATAAGTAGAAGAAATTAGGATAAAAATCCCTGACTCTCTTGATTGTTGCATTTTCAGAGTACTTCTCTTTTCTGTTTTGGGGGAGATTCTGTCAGAATTTTTAAGATGGAATGTTTACAACTCACTGAGCATCATCTTGGGACTTAGAAAACTAATAAGTTGCCTAACATAAAATAATTACTTTTCCTAAAAATGTTTGTTTTATTACCTACCCCTACTTCATTTCATGCATGGGGGAATACTACTGAACTCCACAATGCACATCACAATTTGCTCCTAAATAATCATATCTTTCAAACAGCATAGCTTGAAATGATTCGAGGAGTAAGTACCTCATTCAGATGGATAAAACAACTCATTCTTTAGCAGTTTCCCAGTTTTAGGGTAAGAGGATTTACTGTGGCATAGCTAAACCAAGTAGACAAGTGCTCTTTTTGGGCACCTGATAAAAGGATGAGTCCTCTTTTGTTTTTGAGCAGAATTATCCTACCACAGGAAAGCAGTTTATCAAATATGAGTAGTTGGGGGTGGGGTGTTTCACTTTTCAATAAGCTGGTGTGTGTAAAATGAGGATTATGTCATGTTGTAGGCATTTCTAAAACCAGAAATGAGAAATAATAGGAAATTTAATCTTTATTCATTTTTGGAGGTGTTAGAAATGTTGTGACTAAAACAGGCCTTCATGCATCATAAATGGTCTGTCAGCTTCTGAATGGATTGTTAGGAAGGTAGAATGTCTGGATTCAATAGGATTCTTCACCATTATTTGAGGTTGTATTTTTTCAATATTTAATTTTATATTAGAATTTAGGGTTCCAATTAGTTTAGCCACAGTCCACTAAATAAAACAAAAACTAACTACCCTGAGCTAGTATTGCTGTACTGTATTCGATGAGATTTTATTAATACTGCAAATTATTTTACTTTTTATTACAAATTTTACTTAAATGTATGGGTGCAGAACAGAGGAAGGAGTAAGAATAATTTGCATAACTGTTTTTGTAATTTAATGTGTACCTATTATTTTCTGGATTGTATTACCAAAATGTTACTACTTTGTTCTAAACTCTTCCAGTGAATTATTGACTTCATTTGGCCAGAGATGAGCCATGTGTAGTTTGACTTAAAAGAAGATTTAATTCACTTTTTGTTTGTCGTTTTAGCTGGAATTAGAGGTGGTATAAGCTGTGCAGACCTCTGGGTGCTAGGCTATATGTGCTATTTCCAGAATGTGATCACCTTTGAGCTTTGACATATCTGTATTTCATGTGGAAGATGTGTGATGAAAGCCCATGAAACTCTGTTCTGTTACACCCAGCTGCTCCTTCACTATGCAATCTCTTACACGTACTCTCAATGCATGAATGTACTTAATAGCTTTGGCATTGGGGCCAACTTTTAAAATTTGAAGCAAAGCACATGGTTTGCAGAGTGTTTGGGGCGGCAGGGAGTCAACTTCTGTTTTCCACATAATTAAAAAATGAGCTGTGCTTTTTCAGGGCCTTTTTCTGTCTCTGTCCTGTTGAGCACGTGTTTCCTGGGAAAGACCAGCGAGTCTCTCTTGAAGATGCAGTTTGCATCCATAAATTAACTAAGAACATCCAAGGGCAGTTGCTAAACGCATTTATAATTGTGCAAACATGTAGTTTCGTTGTTTACAGAGCAGTGGATAGCACCCTGGAGAAGCAGAGAGCCAAAGGGATGTGCAGAGCAGCAGCACATGAATGTAGATGGGCAGGGAGCTCATTTCCGCACAGGCATCCTGCAGAAGCAAATGATCTTCATGATCTTCATGTTTGGGTATTGATTTTGCCTCAGGAAAAGTCAGTGTGCTTTCTCTAATACAAATAATGGCAGCCCTGATTTTTGCTTTGGAGAACAGGTGAGGAAGGCATTGGGTCCAAAGGAATTAGATAGAGGAATCCCCAGAAATCAACCTAGATGTAACCTCCCATAACCTCTCAAGCCATAAGACTTCTGAGACACTAATAACCATTGTATCTAATAACATATGTGTCGGTACAAATTAAAATAAAGATAAGAGCCACAGAAAGAGGTAAAAAATTTATGAACTTAAGCACCCTGGTAAATACCCTTTCCGTATCTGAGGTTAATTCTTTAAAACTGGAGGCATGAGATCAGGTAAAACATAAAATACCTTTCCCTAGTATGAAATCTTTACTTGATTTTATCCTACTTTTCAAATACTGTGGCCATACAGGAAAAAAATTATATTGGCTAAATAGTTTTCTAGTTCTTTAGAGATGAAAACCCCCATCTATTTCAGAAGAAACGGTGAAGTGTGAGCTTTCCTGTTCTACATTTCATTACTTGGTGTTAAATCTGATGTTTTCCTAGTCAGAAGTGTCTTATAACTTTGGCTGGCCTTTCCACATACTTGGTTTGTACAGCACTGATGACATATTGCAGACTTGGAAACTTTTATAAAGACAGGAATCTTGGCAAAGTTTTTGTATGGTTTCAACTTGAATGTTGAGATGCAAACTCACACAGATACAGTTTTTTTAAGGGTAAATACTTTCCTAAAATAGCCATGTTCAGGAATCTACTAAAATTTCACACATCCTACACATCCAGAACAACTGTTGCTAGAATTTAAACAGTTTGTGTAGGGATACCCAAAAGCAGAACTGTTGCCTTTGGCAATGAATCCATACTTAAGTTACAAAACTGAACCGAAAGAGAAAACTTTTCCATCTTGTACTGCTCCTCTTATTTTAATTTTTAAACACTTATGTAATATTCTTGTGTCTTCTTGTACTTGTGTTTTATGTGAGCACTGGGTACAGATTTAGAGGTTCCAGAATGTCCTCAGTGATGTCCTGAGAGGTTCACAGCATGCTAAAATAGTAATGTACAAGCCTGATTATCCTCCTACTTTGTTTTCACCAGAATTTATTGCTACAAATGAGTGAGAAAAATGCCCTTGGTCATTTTTAAATTATATATTTTAAAAAAATACTTGAAAACTCATCTTGAAATATTTTCCATTACTGCCAGTGCTTGACATTTAAAAATAACTTAGAACTTGTTCTATATTTTCTTGCAGAGTCCTAACAGAAGAGCTGAAAATCTTCATGTTCTAAACACTTTCAGATCGAAGTGACTCTAAATAATTTGACAAATATGTATTAATAGAAAACTATACACTATCAGAGCATAGTCTGTTATCACTGTAGTTATCTGAGTATAATGCTTGGATAACTGATGGATTAAAATAAAATACTTCAGTAGTTAGGTAAGATTGCTGAGGAGTCACAAAATAGAACTGTATTGGTGGGGTTTGTGCTACCTGTGTATTTCCAGAAGTGACCAGTAAAATCACTCATTCTCTGAAATACTTTACAAGACTGATTATTTTTAAGAAAATAAACAGAAGTGAATTAGTGTCCTTTACACAGTTTTAAATAAATTCCTGTAGCTAATGAGGGGAATGTCTTATCAGAATCAGAATTTCTTATAATTGCTGGGAAAATAAGGGGGGGGGTGTTTTATCATAGGTTATGAATTGTGAATTAAAACCACAAAAAAATTATCTGTCACATTGAACTTTCAAGATCTTTGCTATTAGAGATATTGCTGATTAGAAGTTGGGGTAAGGCAATTTAAGGACTCTGCTGAGATGCTTGTGCTTGTGCTAAAAACTTTGTTTCCATGCAAGGAGCACTCTCAGCGATGTGTGGCTGTAACTGTAGCCTGAATTTTGTGTCCTCTTTGCAGGCAGAGCTTGTTGATGTCCAGTATGGGACCATAGAAGACCTGATCCGGATTCAAGCCATCACAAACGTGACCAAAAAAATTGCACTTTTGAAGCTCGGACAATCACCTCTGCTTTATAAGGTTAGTTACACATAGCTCAATTATTCATTTGGTGGGTTGGTTTTTTTTTTGCTTGTTTTTTTTCTGTTTCAAAATACAAAAACAAAGAGTTTCCCGTTTTCCTCAATAAGTCAGGACTTACTGACATTTAAATTCTTCCTCCATACTCACCACTGTCACTCTGAAGTACCTTTTATATGTTAAGAGTTGTTTATTTTTCTGTATATCTTGCAGTGCCCCAGTACTCTGCTGTATTTTCTCTGGGTGTACTAGAAGCCTTTTGACAAAGAAATCATTGAAAGAACTAATAAAGCAGAAGGGATTGTGTCTGGAGAGGGTGTACATGGGTGCATGTGTATCCATCCTCTCCAACCCCAGCTCTGGCAGAGAGTACAGAGCAGGAGCTCATTAATCCACTTTTGCACTAAACATAATAAACCACTCAACATGTAAACCACATTTAGACTCTAAACATCCAGTAAGTGCCTTCTGTTGCAAATATCTTATAAACAAAATTGCTGGTTTGACTTTCAGAAAATACAGAAAGTATGGTAGCTGAGTAAATGCTTAAACAATTCGCTCCCAATTCACAAAAGCAATTATAAAAGAGCAGTGACTCCAGATCTTGCAGTTAAGTAAATTGGGACCTGCTCTGTTGGCCATTGAAAGCACAGCCAGGACTTCAATACAGATTCAAAAAATAACCACTTAATGTTTTTTTCTATAGGAATAAGATTTGTCTCAATAAAAATGCCATTTTCAACTGAGTAGCTTTAGCTGTTTGTTTAAATTATTTAGATGCAATTTAATTATGCCTGCGAAAGGTCAGTTGTCATTGCTGGGACTCGGTTGTTGCCCATCATTTCCAGCAATAGATCTGATCCTGCATTTCACTGCTGACAAAGCCAATGAAACAGCAATCAGGGCTCATAAAGCAGGGATTTGATAAAGATGTAAAGTTTGCTGTAGCAGCACTGTCTGTGAGATGGACTTTTTACCAATCTGTGTTCCTGTGAACACTCACTGTGTCTGAGTTACCGAGCAGCCTGAAGGAGAAGAGGAAACCAGAAGGTGCTGAGGACGAGGCACATCTCAGGAGTTTTTTGTGTGGGTTGGCTGTAGCCTGGTCCCAAATATGGCCTGTTAAATGGCTGAGGTGCATTAGCTACATTTCTGGTGCTCCAAAAGAATCAGTTCTGCACATTCAGAGTCTGTTACACAGCACAAACCAAAGTGTGCTGTGATCAGGAGACTGACTCAAATGTGTGCTCAGGGCCCGAGGTAAAATTACAGCCACCCAAACCTACTTCCCATGTTCTCCTCACAGAAGATTTGCCATTTTTCTTGAGCCTGTAAACTACCCTTTTCTAGAATATAATTTGTGTCTCTTTGGCAGTGGAATAATTGTAAGCTTTACTTTGCTTGTAACTATCAGTAAAGGTGTAGAAAGATTATCAGAAGTAGATTCTCCTTTCCTAAGGAATATTTGATGTGAAATATTGCCTTAAACTGCAAGTCGTGCTGGTTTAAATGAGCCCAGTATCTCTCTGCTGAATCCACTCTTTGTATCTTTTTCTCTCCCTTAATGTTTATGTTTCTGTACTTACTGGGTCTCACATTTCTGTTTCAGCTGATACTTCCCTCTCCCTATATTTTCCTTATCTCTGCCTTCCATGTGCTTGGTTTTACATCACATTAAAACAGAGCACTAGTTCATAAGAGAGCTGTGGCTATATAAACATATATACTTACTGGGTTTCTTTCCACTTTTTGTATTTAACTTGTATTTTTCATGTTAATTTCCTTTAATTTTTTCATTATTATTACTTTATATTATGCAAGTATCTCACTCTGGATTTGAATCTTATTATTATAGACCCTGCACTGAGGTTCCATCTTCATAACAGTTTCTAATTATGTCTCTATTTTTCAGTTGTATCTCCCTTGCACAGTTATGCTTTTTGTCTTTCTCTCTTTACTGCTGTTTTTTGTGTGTTTTTTTCTTTTTCTATTTTCCCCTTTTGTGTATTTAATTTGCCTTTTAAAAAATGTTTGATTGTTCTTTTTCTCTCTGCTGAGTCCTTTGGAAAAAAACCTGAAAGAAATAATAAACTACTGCTGGCAGAAAAAAAATCACCATGAAAACTGAACAACATTTCTTTTGTTTTTACATCATATTAAGAGAAAGGATGTGCTGTAGAAAAGAACTTCATGTTCAAGGGGCTAATTTACAGAACTAAGTCCAAGTGGTGGAAATTTGAATATTTGGAAATATAGTTATATAAATGGCAGTATTTTTGCAGTGTAGATTTAGTTTATAGAGATTGGATAAGGTACAAAATTGGGGGAGGATTAAGGTTGAAAATAATTTGGAGCTTGTACTTTCAGTCTTTCAGGCTGTGCCCATCTCTCATATCTTTCGACACTGAAAACAACAGAGTTCAGAGCTTGGAATAATTTGAAATTTGAATGTACAGGGAATTTGGAGTAGGCAGAAAAGCCTGAAGTTAATGTGCTGTTAAAATATGCAGTTTAGTCTTAAACATGAGTAATTCTGATTAAATTCCGTAAGGTTCATAAATTTAAGCTGCTTTGTGAGAACAAGATTTGCAGAAATCTGACCTGGAGTTATTTTTGCAATGGGATATGATTTTCAGATTTCACTGGGAGTGTTGTGTTTCTGTTCCACTGGATCAGAAGGTGGTTTCTGGTTAGGGGGAGTGAGAGGGGCAGCAGCCCTGGCAGTGGCACAGAGACACATCCTGATGCCTTAAGCTGGACCTTTTCAAACAAAGAATGTGTTACCTCAGCCACATCATAAATTACAGCTACAAAGAGAAAGAACATGGACCCTACCTTTACAGCAGGGTATCCACAAGAGCAGTGACTCTGGCCTGGGAAAAAACCCAAAACAAAATAAAAAAAACCCAAGTAGTTTACATTGCTAAAAAAATAAAGAAAGAAAGATAAAAATGTGTTACGTATTTTATATGTATAAAAATATCACAGTGGAGCAGGGGTTTAGAAGGGGTTTTCACCATTGTTAGGGCACTAAGATCAGTTAGAGAGCAGGACTTTATTATAGATTAATATAAAAATGAGGGAAAAATATAAAAATGAGGGAAAGGTAGAAATGCTTCAAGGAGCAAGCAAGAGTATTGCAAAGGCAAAATCCTTTTCAAATGCAGCTGAAAGGTTCAGAAATTTACTACATCCAGCACCTGGAGTGGCAATTTCCTATAGCAAGACAGACTGAGGCAGTGGGCTGAGCTGTGGGGCACCTGGGGAGCACTCATGTGACAGGGAACTTGGCATAACCAAGTCTTTTTGGTCTCATTAGCCACAGTAATTCACAGTGCTGGAAAACTGACAGGAGGAAAAAATTCAAACTGTTTCAACAACTCCTGAAGGGATCTTGTGACTAGTCTGAGACACTTGTAAGATCTGGATTGTTGCTGAATAGAGAGGGGGCTGGATTAAGGAAGAAGAAAAGTTTTCTTAAGCAGGGAGCTGAAATGAGACAAACGTAGAAGAGAAGTTTGGCACAACTTCTGGAAGGAATTGCCATGAAAATTGCCACGTTTTCTCATTCCTTGAGATTGAAGGTGTCTGTCTCCTGGTGTCCTGGCTAGAAGGAAAATTTGTGTTTTGGTGGAACTCTGGTTATTGGGGTCACTGGTGAGGTTGAGTAGCCAGTCACAGGAGGTCAGAGCAGACTCCTGATGTCCTTGAACCAGGAGGATCTATAAATGTGGCTGGTGAAAGATGGTGAGGTTTATTACCAGTGATTAAACAAATCACTCATGTGGTGTGGAGCACCTTCTTGAGAAAAAACACCTTGAGCTGCCCACTGTGTTTGTAGACAACTTATTCTAATTGTGCAAATGTATGGTGGCAGCGATTGGCAAAAGCACCTTGGCATCACCCCCTCCTGTGCCCTGGAGCCCATCTGAGTGTGTGCCACTGCTCTGAGCATGCTGAGGAAACCAGAGGAGGCTTTTTCAGGGAGAACTGCACGGTGGTTTCAATAGCCAGCCTCTGGAAATGTCATTACCAAATTCAATTTTTGAAAAATGTTGTGTGTCTTGATCATGATTTAATCTTTAGGGGTTGCAATTCGTGAAAAAACCATAATTTTTGTCTTAAATTAACTTTTAATACAGTAACAAAAGCCCTGAAGGCCAAACCACTTCATCTTTAAAATGTGCACATATTAACATTTTTTCCACATCCATTAAATGAAGATGTTGTTCTACTGTGTAAATATCTGTATTTATTTTAATAATTTACTGCCTTCATAAATATTCATAAAATTGCCTTTTAACTGTCATAAAGTTTAGGAATGTGGAGGCCTGGATGTTTATGCAGAGGTTATTGGCAGACCCTCACAGATAAGGGTTTGCTAAATAGAAAATATTAAAGATTCCCAGAATATAGGTAATTTGCAAAAGGGCTTCAGTTTAACAACTGTGTTAATTTTAAATAAGTTTACTTTAGAAAAAGTAATTTCACTTTTCTACAATGTCTACATTGTTTATTTCCTTGTTCCCTCTGGTACATTTTATGGCTAGCACATACATTTGTGAGGATGATAGTTTGCATTGTAAATCTCCATTTAACGAGGACCCTCCCTTTCCTTCCATCCCTTCCTCCCTCCCTAGAGATACACAAATAAATGTGTGTATGTTTATATACATATATACAGTGTGTGCATATAAATATACAAATAAAAACCATGGTAAAAAAACAAACATTTTAAAGGGAACATAAACACTTGATATGCATTTCATTATTAAGGCCACTGGGGTTTTGGTTGGGGTTCTTTGTGACCTTTTTTGGATGGTAGAATTTTTTGGAAGGCTCCTAAAGTCTTTATATACACACATTTCCCCATATGAGTGCCATGGGACTTTTAATGATATTATATCCCTTCCTAAAGCCCTTCTCAAAAAGTCAAGCCACAGATATAGGCAGCATAAATAATAATTATGGAAACATGTAAAACTATACCTGGGGATCTGGATCTGAAGGGATTATCTAGTAACATCCACTGGATGTTACAGCATTCTGTTTTTCAGGTTTTCTCTAATTTACCACCCTCTTAAAATCTCATCTCAACTCCCAAAATCCTGAGTTTCTTTTGATAGTCCAAACTGAATTCAAATTGTTGGTGCAGAGTTTGCTAAGCAGCCAGTTTGTATTTCTACAGGGTATGCTAGTTCTTATTTTGTCTTGAAGGAAGTGGCTTTGTGATCCTTTTTCCTTAGCCTTTGTCTCCCCTGAATTTATCAGAGATTCTCTCCTTTGAGTTAGTTGCTTTTATTCTTTATCCTTTTTCTCTTCCCCCAAGGACTAGATTTAGTGTACTCGTGTTCTTAACCTTCCCCTTCCTCAAACAGCCTCTTTAATCTGAGATTTCACACAGTCTAAGGAATGGTCCCTTTGCATTTCTTCTCTACTTCCTACATAAGCAGATTCTACCTAGGCCTTCAAAAAACTGAATAATAACAATAATAATAACAATAATTTTATTATTATTATTATTACTATTAATGCCCAAAAGGTGTTAATGTAATTGAGGTTGCACACTCATCAGTCCTGTGTTTTGAATGATTCTTTCTGAATATCTTTCTGATTTTTGATTCATGGAATCTTGCAGAAGCTATTTTGCTGTTCAGTGAATACTGAAAAATTTTATGTTTGTTTCGAAGACCATTGGCCTTTCTTCATCAGAAAGTGAGACATTTAAGACATTGGTAGACACAGTTGTCATATTCCTCTTGCTCTGACTGATAGCAGTGCTTTCATGTTCCTTTTGAACAGAAGGAACAAACCATAATAGTTAGTAGGAGAGACCTAGAGACATCCTGCCTCCATATCTTAAATCTGGTCTGGGTTGGCTGGACTAAGAAATGCACCCCAGCCCACTGGGGAAATGTACCAGAGTTAAAAAACCAAGTCTCTCTGCACACGTTTATGACCTAATGCTTCGTCCTGAAGTCATATTTTAATTCTTTATTGGAAAACTTAGTTTAAACATAGCTGAGTGAAAAAATGGAAAGTACCAGTTGTGATACATT
The DNA here is from genome assembly GCF_000277835.1 of Geospiza fortis. Lineage (NCBI taxonomy): Eukaryota > Metazoa > Chordata > Aves > Passeriformes > Thraupidae > Geospiza > Geospiza fortis. The sequence goes on along the minus strand of NW_005054309.1, from coordinate 6,514,887 downwards.
TTCCCCTCAGTGTGAGGTACTGTGGGAAAGAAAATCAAGAAGTCCTTCTGACTTGAGAAATCCAGAGTTGATGACTAAAAAGCAGTCAAATAGGAAGTCCCAAACAGTGTTTTTGTATTTCTGATTGGAACCAAGTCACAGTGAGCTCCTGTGTTCAGTTCCCTGAAGGCTGTTAGTATCCACAGTAATTTTTAGTTGAGCATGTCAATTTTCCTCCAACTTCATCCAGCATTTGAAGGATGATGTACTGTGACCTGTGCCACCTAAAAGTGAAACAGAGCCAGTGCAGTTATAAATCCAATCTGTATCTGTCCACATGAGTATGAAATAGTTGACAGAAATTTGCTCTCTTATCCCCTTAGTCAAGTGCACTGCAGTAAATTAAAGAGGGAATTCTCACTCCACTTTTTACAGTAGAAATGGGAAAAAGTAATTTGCCCTTGTAAGCAGTAAGAAGAATATAAGGGGTGGGGTAGGGGAAAAGCAATTGATGTCTGGAAGGAAGCATAATTACAGCACAACTTGTCAATATTCTTGAGTAATTAACATTTTGTTTGCATCAGTAAAAGGACTTCTGGTTATTAATCATTTCCTTTTTGCTTACAAACCCCTGGATTTGATTGCATGGAAGGAGAGGTGTACTATTAGCAGTGTAAACAAAGGGGAAATATAAGTTAGTGACCACAAGTAGGTATTGATTATTCTGCATTTCTGATGCCACACAATTTTACCTGAATGTTTTGAGAAGGCACTGCTGGTTTGCAGGCCTGTGTTCCCAGCTGTAGTTCCTATTCTCTCTTTCTCTTCTCTGTCAATACAGAAATTTCTGAAGTCCTGCTGGTGAATCAAACACTGAATTCTTCCTGATTTGACTCTGTGCATAGTCCTTTAGGGTTCCTTTCAGTAACCCTAAACACTTAAATTTCTCTTGGGGAAGTGATTCTAAATATTCATATACTCAATTGGCTGTTTAATTGCACATTTGCTGCATGTATTGAATGTATCCTTTGAAAAATTAGTCCAGCTCCCATAATGGATTGCTCTTCCCTGTGGGGAAAGTGTTATAGGAGATCTCCTCCTTTTAGTGCAGTAAAATTGAGTGAGACACTAAGTGGCTTCCATTCAAACATGGACAATGGCCGACTCATAAAGAATTCATTGTGGGGTCTTCTGAAGCCCTTATCTGATTTTAGAGGTGTGAAACTCAAGCATAATTTTTCTATTTTATCAAGCCCTTAAAAAGTGAGTAGTAAATGCAGTCATCCAATTTACTGTGTGAGTGCTATGTCCTGATAAATGGTGCAAAGTCAAGTGAAATGGATTTGCTGTGAGGCAACTGTTCTGAAGCAGAGCTGAGCAAAGATATCCATTGCTTCAGCTTGTACCCTGGATCCACTCATGATCAGCTACTTGTGTGCAGGGCAGTGGGAAAGGCCACTTCGTCTTCCCTTCAGACAATCCAAACCTTTTTAATTTGCTCTTCCTGCAGAGCACTTGGTCATACTTCTGCTTGTAGTCTTGGCCCTTCTTTTGTTGCTTGTGTAGGGGATTATTTTTCCTACCCAAGCTGCACATTGAGCTGCTCTGTTGCATTAGTTGAGCTTGGATTTCGCAAAAGGGCCATTGGCAGACAAATTATCTGGGTTGTTTCCCAGCTCATGTGTTTCCAGCACATTTCAACAGCAGCTGAGTAAGGAGGAAAATAAAATTGAAGATCTATGAGCTTTGAGGAGGGATGAGGGATGAATGGATAAAATCTCATCCTGCCAGGACAGATCTACCTGACTTTGGGTTCTTTCAAGGTGTCAGCCACTGGACTGGGTGAAGCAATGCCAGAAATCTTCAGAACTTCCCCCTCTAACAGCTCTGCAGAGGAGAGACAGAGACCAGCATGGTACATCCTGCTTAAATTTGATATTTTCTGGAATAGTGATCAGAGGAAAAGGTCATCTTTTTCAGGCAACGAGTGTTATATAAGTACTGCCCTCATTCTGTAATGGGTTTGACTTGTATGGCATGTTCTATAGTAGCTGCTGGTTTCTTATTTTATTAAGAAGAAGTTATGATTCTTCTCTGACATTTTATGCTCTTTTAAGTCTTTTCTCCTCATTTCAGAATGCTTCATAGTAATCAGTTTATTTACATATCTGTGAACTGAGAAACTGGGTTGAAAGGTATCAAAAGTCACTATTCGTGAATAAAGTATTTATGTAAAACATGATTTAGGAGATTATAGAAGTAAAAAGTTCTATTCCTAGAATCAGTATTTTATTTCATAAACCAGGATGTCACAGATTATTCAACTGAAGAATGATTTTCATGCCTTGTGGCTCTTCAGGATTTCCAGACCTTGGTTTGATTTTTGCATTGGTTCTGTGCTTTAGAGACTCAACTCTGAGAACTTCACAAAATCAACACTTGTGATTTCTGCATGCAAATGTGAATTCTGCCTTTTCAAATACACCTGTAATTTGTCACATGATCAGAATGTTGAGTAGAAGCATGGACGTGCTGGATGCTGAGATCCAGTCTTTTCATTTGCATCCATGGAACCAGGGATATTTATTTCTATTTTACATTCTATAATAACCGGCCTATGGATTTTTTTTTCTTTCCCTGGGATTACTTAAATTGCTCCTTTCAGATTTGTAGTAGCTGGATTTTGTGGAGCATAGATGGCTAAAATATGTAACTTCATGTCCTCCCTGGAGAGGGAAGAGTTGGCTTTTAGCATTAAATTTTTAAATTTTCTCTTTGACTGCATAATGCCATGGAACACCAAAGTCAAAATTTTACTCTTAGCCATTTGGGCCTCTTGATGCCTGTGCATGAATTTGAAAAGAAAAACACCAAGTCCATCATTACAAATATAATTGGCACCCTCTTTGCAAGTACAGCAATAACCACTTGGAATATTTTGTTTCGATTGCCAAAACATTAAACTAACCTTCTGTGCAGAAGGCAATTCTATCACAGTGAACATATTTTCACTTAACAGGAGAAGATTGTGCCTTTCAATATGAGAACTCAGGCATTTTAATTTCCTCTTTAGGTCTCAGTGAATAATTCACAAACACCATGTGCAACAAAGTTAGACTTACGTTGTTTTCTCTTGATCTAGGCTTAACAAAATGTCAGCTTCCTTTATATGTTATCCTGCTACATTCTCATGTTTTAAAGCGAGTTTGGTTTTTGTATTTGGCTTCTGGGGTTTTTCTTTGTGCTTTTTTTGTTTATTTTTAGTATTGAACATACTCTTCTGAGAGCAATTGTCCATATTTGGAGTTGTCTCATTCAAGGTAATTGATTGTTTTGTTGGGTTTTTTTGGGGTTGGTTGGTTGGTTGGTTTTTTGTTTGTTTTTTTTAAGCATCGATTGGGATGCTTTTTGACATATAGAGTCAATCAGGGTTGTTGCAAATAAAAAGATTCTTGAACTTCTTTATGGTCATGGGGAAAGAAAACAAGAATCACATGATCACAGTCACTGGAACCTTTAGAAAAAAAAGTTAGGGCCTCTTTCCTTGATTGACTTAAGGTGCAATTTTTCTTTGTTTCAAATTTCACATCACTTGTGCACTTCAGATTTCTCCAAAAATCAGTCTCTTCATCAGATAAAACACCCTTAACCAAACAAACCCAAACTCTCACAAAGCTGCCCAGGAAAGCCTTGTAATTGTGAATAACCACAGAATGTGCATGGGCTGAGATCTGTCAGGGCAGCTCAGTTATGTGGAGATGCAGGTAATATTTTAGATGGAGGACAGATGTTTGCATTTTGTGAAGGCTGGAGGAGTGCCTGCACTGACAGCTGAACCTGTTATTTACCTTTTCCCACTGTCAGTTATTATGCAGACACAAGAATTCTTAGCACACAGCCTCAGAGGTGACCTTGAGGTGACCTAGAGAGACCTCCCTTGCAATAAGATGGAAGCATATATTTCACTTCTGAGTCAATCTTGGTTTTCCCTGGAGTGGGAATTGACTATATTGCCTCTTATATCAGCATTCAGTTATATGTGATGGGTTTATGTTATAAAATGTCCACTGGGGAACTGACCTGACAACTCATTTCAGTCAGGCCTCCACTGTAATCTCAGAGGAAAAATGATAACATTTAATCCACTTAACCACCTGGGTATGTCCTGTTCCTGTTTCTCATATTAGAGAGTATAACGAAAAAAGCAAGGCCAAATCTGCTAGTTCAGGCCATTCTTGGATTACAGGCTGAGGAAATCTTTATGAGACATTAGTGTTTAATTAGTCTGGAGCATCTTTGTAGAAATTACTGCCCCTTACCATGGTAAGGTGCTGCAATGTTCCTTAAAAAAGAGATACAAGGAAGGCATTTGGAATCCATTAGGAGAGCTGGGATCTGGCCTCCTCTTCCTGCCTAAGAACAGTCCCAATCCAAGCAGAATGTGTATTTTTTTCTTGGTTTGAAATACCTGAGAGAAGTCCAAGTATATTATTTGCACAGTGCTTTGCACCTGAAGCACCTTTCTTTTTGAGAAAGACTTGAACTCTTTGGAAGTGCAAAGTGAATCTTAAAGTTTAATATTCTAATGAGTTATTAATTTAAAGGATAATTTACTAATTTTTATTATTTGCTAGTATACCTGACTGGATGAACTTTGATGCGTGCACTTTACAGATTCACTGAAAGTTGCAAGGACAAAATCTGACATTGTCACTCAACGTGCTTTGTTTTCTTTGAAGGTGAAGTCATTTCAAGGCATACAGAAAATTCAGAAAATAAGATTTGCTTCTGACCTGGCAACAGTGCAGAATTGTTCAATACTTGGTGATACCAGTGGTAACAGGGGAAGAGTAGCTTAAATTGCCTATTTTTCCCTTTTTCTGTTATCTAGCAAACAGACTAAAACTACAAGTATGTTATTGAGTTTCAAGAAAACCTAAGTTTTCTTGAATTCCAAGTCCAAATTAGCTTGATAATAAAACAGATCTTCATTCTCAGTAAAGAGATCAGCTTGATGCAGTGAGGTTTCCAGAAGAATATAGAAAAACACCACTTTATGTTAAAGCACATTAAAACTCCCTTTATTTGATATAAAAACCATACATAAATGTGTTGCCCAGTACGTTTTACAGAGCAATTCCCCTTCAGCAGAAGTAGCCATGGGTGGTGTTTGGTCAGGTGAAACTCTCACATGACCATAAGGTCATGGCCATCACATGGCACCAGTATTGTTGAGATGCTGTCACCATGAACTGTCATGGTGAAGTGCACGCAAGTCTCTCATCCAGATTGATCAGCTGCTTAGTCTTCTATCAAGAAGTTCTTAGTGACCAGAAAAATCTCTGCTCCTTTCTTTCACTGTGAGAACATCATGCAAGAAATGCCCTCTGTCAGCCTGATATCCTTCCTTGACACAGCTTGTGCTTAAGGGAAGAGGATGGGTTGCAAAGCAAGTAGGAAATAATATTTTTTCTCCTGGTATTACTAGAAATTGCAGTCATAGGTGTCTTGACTCCCTGAAGTGGAGGATATGTCTGGAGCAATTTAATTATAATCATGACTGTTCTGTGAAATGGGATATTTCAGTTCTGAGTCTGTTTATCTCTGCAATAGCTTTTGGTGATGAGGTCCTCTATGTGGATACTTAAACATTTCTTGATATAGAATTGGACATTGGAAAGCAGGTATATAAAACTCTGCTAATCCTTTACCATTTATTATGAGGGAAAGAAAAAAGAAAGAAAGATGCACAAAATATTCCAGCTTCAATCTAAATCTGAACAGCCCAGAGTAACTGATGTAATTCTGAAGGTAATCCTTTACCATTTATTATGAGGGAAATAATATTCCAGCTTTAATCTAAATCTGAACAGCCCGGAGTAACTGATGTAATTCTGAAGGCACCACCTGCATGCTAAACATTTGTCTTTAAGGGTATTAGAAGGAATTTTTTTTTCTTGGTCTCAAGATTAATGAACAGTATGATGAATTCTTAACAAATCTGTACTCCTTAAAAAAACACCCAAGCAAATTTTAAGCTTTTATTCTATTCCTGAATTAAACTAGTCAGTGTCTCATGGTCAAGGTATGTTACACGATGATTTGTTTAACCTATGAAGATGTTTGTAAATGATGGGGAAAAAAATGTCTTTAACATTACTATAATCCTGTTCTGTAAGTAGACTTGAAGAGGTAAAAAACCCCAACCCAACAGAAAACATTGCCCCTCAAAAGGGTGTTTCCTAGAAAAATTCTCTTATTTTGTTGCAGAAAAGATCTTAAATGGTAAGCCTGGAACTTAGCATCAATTACTGTGAGATGAAATTGATATAAATATTAAGACAGCCTTCGAAGTGTTCAGTTGTTTTCTAATAATCAAAGATTATCATACTGGGAGCAAAGAGTTGTTCAGGGGTTTACTGTCACAGCTGCCTCTTTAACTCAGTATCTTCATGGAGTGGCACATGAACAGATCATTCTCCTCAGAAATCTTGTGTGAAAGGACAGTTTAGTAGATGCTGGCAAAAACTCAAAAAGTTAAATTTGATTTTAAAACCCCTGTCATCCTGCTCTAAGTATCTTAACTGTGTAGGCCCTTGTTGGAAAGATGAGTATTAGTTAGTCTCTCTGTTTGTTTAAATCACATCTATCTCTACAATTAACTGTCTTTGTGTACATTGTCTATTTTAGGATTAACCTTTAGTATTTGCAAACACAAAGAATCATAACAATTATGTGTATATTATTTTTCTATCCCCTGAGAGAATCACAGAATCATTTAGGTGGGAAAAGATCTTTAAGATCCTCAGGTTCCCTATCCAAACCCACCACTAAACCACGTCCCCAAGTGCCACACCCACACATCTTTTAAATCCCTCCAGGGATGGTGACTCCACCACTTCTGGGCAGCTTTTCCCCAATGCTTGATAACCCTTTTGGTGAAGAATTTTTCCTAATATCTAATTGATACTTCCCTGATGCAATTTGAGGCACTTTCCTCTCATCTAGTCCCTTGTTATTTGAGAGAGGAGACCAACAAATAAAGGTCAGGAAGCCTGACTTTGAGTTTCTTACCAATTAAGGGTTATTGACATTGAGGGTGCTACTTCGGTGTGAAGCTGATGCAGTTAAATGCAGGCTTAGGCATGAGGATTTCAGTAACTACCAATTTTCTAAACAGAATGGATGGAGATGCATTTTCCATTAAAAAATGATGCAAAAGTAAGCTTGCCCTGTAACCCTGAACTGGCTTTCTTTTCACCTTTTTAGTTAGAAGCAATAGTAAGTACAAAATTAGTCACCACTGTCAGTCGACAAAGAGAAGAAATTAATGTCTGAGAACAGAAATTTCTGTTTGTGGAGGTTTTTTTTTCACTCTGTCTCTTTTGCAAACTTATTGCAAGAGAAAATGCTTGTTCTGAACTTGGAAATATTCCCTGATTTTCTGTAGATTTCTGTCCTGTGCTAAACACCAGGGCCTGTGATTGTCGTCTTCATTCTGTGTCAGACCATTCATTGATTACTTTGACCATACATTCATTCCTGTAGTGTAATTTGGTGTTGAGATGGAGCTTTTATTTGGGTTTTTAGGTTGGAGGCTTTTGGTTTGGAATTTGTTTGAATTTTTTGTTGGTTTTTGGTTTGTCTTTTTCTTTTCCCCCAGCGTGAAGTTGTATATTCTTTAAAGACTTTTTCTGCAAGTTCTGTCTTAGGAGTTACAGTGCTGTAACAGATGTTGATTGATCATGAGTTTTATTGTATTTCTTTTTCATTCATCTTCTAACTGCAGTATTCTGTTTGTCATTTAGAAAGTTTAGTGGAGTTCTAGGAGCTGTAAGTGGTGCTAAATCTTTTCTGTGGGCCCATCGGAGGGAACTGTGTTTTTAATGTACAAGGTTTCAAAAGATATTTTCTTTTGGTCTTTCCTTCCCAAAAAATTGTCAGAGAAAGACAAAAATAATATGCTGTCAATGACCTAGCTGAGAAGAGTGACAGAGCAAGGGTTTTACTACCACATCTTTCTTAACCACCCTTGTATGACCTTGTTTTGTTATTGGGATCTTCCTGTCCTAATCACTGCATGGAAAAAAAAACTCTTAGTGACAGCAAGTTGGACCTATTTTTCAACTTTTATATTTTTCAATTTATTTTTTAAGACAGGAGAAGGACATAATTTTGGATTGATGTTTTGGAACTAATTGTAGACTGGTGTTACTGAAGAGGAGCTGGGGATTGTTGGTTTGGCTTTTTTTTTCCCCCTAACTGCTGGTGAATGAATGACTTTGTAGTGCTTTGTGACTGCCAAACTAATCCAGCTGCCTTCCCTGTTCTCATCAAGTGCTTCAACCTTGGACCTCCTTCATGTAGCTCTTTCTACTATTTCATTTTGGTGAAATGGGCTATTTAGTAGGTCACAGGAGGAGGCAGAGCTCTGTTTTACTGATGTGCTGAGTGGAAAGCAGTGAAAAAGAAAGGGCCTAGGAAGACACAAAAGCTGCACATGTTGGCTTTTTCAGCTCTTGTATCTTTTGTGTAGATTGCCCGCAGTTGTGCTGTACCAGGGTTATATATTAAGTGGTGCTTCAGTTTATTACATACTCCACTTTAAACCTTGATGTTCAGTAGGAAAGATGCATTCATGATATGTCCTGTGTAGCACAGTTCATGAATAAGTTCTTGTGGAAAAAAAATTCTAGTTTCTGAAATGTCAGTGAGGAAACACAATCAAGACTAGCCTAATTTTTAATTTTAGAATTTCTAGGGGGGCTTAAGAGTGGAAATCACTACTGATAATTTATAAAGAACTTTTATTGCTAAGGTTTGTAATAACTTCTTTAATATTTATGGTTCTTGAAATGACTTTATGCACTGGGGCACATTCTTTACGATCATTTCTTTTATCACTCCTAGTTTGTGACTGTTGTTCTAATAAGGAAGATAAATAAGTTCATTCTGAGTATTGATTTACTTCAAGGCATGCTAGCCAAGTAGTTAAACACTGCTCTTTTCCATAAATGAATCTAAAATATTCATTAACCAATTAATAATATTCAGTTTTCTTAGTTGATATATAGATATGCCTGAGGCTTACATATAGCACACTCTATATCTTCATATGTTCTACTTGGAAACATAAAATGAAATGAAATGTAAATTTAAAAGTACATAGCAACGTTACGCAGTCTCAAAAGAAATTGTTATATTACATCTAAGGCGTTATTTTAAAAGCATGAAACCTGCATGCAATGTAATAGACCAGGAAAGAGTTGAGCAGGGAGTATGTTTTGTACTTGACAAAAATCCCAAGCAAAAGGCTAGAATTTTCCAGTACTAGTAATTGGATAAGAATTGTGATAGTAATAAAATAAATGAATAGATATTGGTCTTGCTATGTTTTAACAATCTAACAATTGTGCTAATATGAAATTACTTGGGGCAGCAAATGTGCCTTAATTGCACATCTCTGACTAATTGCTGTGTGGGCTCTGAGAGCATCTGCTGATGCCTTGGTAGATCCCATACAACAGCTGCACTCTTGGAGCTGGAGAAGTCCTAATCCTACTTTTATCTTGGAGATAGAAGGATGGCTTGGGCCATTTTCATTTCAACACTGCTGACTTCCAGTGTTGGTACTGGAAAATACCTATTCCAGGTACCCCAAGGATATTTACATTTCAGTTGAGAAAAGACCATAGGGAGAATGAAGGTTATGAGTTTACCCTGCATATGAGGCACAGTGAGGGGTGTTTATACACAGGAGGTACTTCCCTTGCTCTCAGCTCATTTTCTCCCTTATTCTTGCTGATATTTCAAGGGAGATTGGAATGAGATGAGCTTTAAGGTCCCTCCCAAACCAAACCATTTTGTGATCCCATGACTGGGGTATCTCCAGACTGGGAGCCTGCTGCTGGAGCCCAGAGTGAGAAGAAAAAGATTGCAGGGAGTTGAGAGCCCCCAGAGGTTGGGAGCAGGTGCCCCAAAGGTTTGTGGTGAGCAGGGTGGCTGCAGGCACAGTGGAGCTGCAGCCACCTTCCCAGGGGGTTACTGCTTTTTGTGGCTTTTGTGCCCTGCACAAGGTGCAGAAGGGTGAGGGGAACCTGAAAATGCAGCTTTCTGTGGGAGAAGTGTCCTGTGCTGGGAATAATGTTTGAAAATCCAATCTGCTGATCTTAATTTTTCTAGTGGTAGGGAAAAAAATAAATAAGAAAAAAAGAATAAAAAAAATTAAGGGGACACTGGCAGAATTGACTTTGGTCTCTGACTCTGTTGGCATTTCAGTGGATTTTGGATTAAAAGTTGGGTAGAATGCATAAAATCCAACAAAGGGTCTAATCAGTTTATTCTTGATGATTTAGCAAGATTATAATTATATCTTTGTGTAATTGTTTTTTGTATGATGGATCTTCAGCTTTATTCTCTCTGTAATAGAGTCTAAACATAGACTGGAATAACCATAAACATAATCAGAAACAACAGTTTCAGTGTGAACAGGGAAATGCTATTGGCTTTCTGGAGGTTGCTCATCTGGACATTCATACAGCCTGTTTCTTTTTAATGTTTACTGAATATTTAATGATACTTATTATGCATACAGTATGCCTCTACATGCTTATTTAGAAGTGACTAGTATTTCCTGAAGATGTAGGAATGCAATAGCAATATGAAAGGCTTTGTATTATATACTCATCAAATAATGGAGCTTTTTTTTTCTGGACTGTAAGCAATTCAATTATTTTGCTTCTGAAATAAATTAAGTAAAGCTTATTGAGTCCAATCAGCCCTTGTTTCCAGGGAATTGTAGTTCAATTTCATTTTTAATTAGATTGAACATTGTGAATTTCTTAGCAGTGGTAAGCAAGATCTGGCAATAAAATATGCACTCAATTTGTATTAAAAGTTGCTAAAATCTAGTACAGGGAACTGGCAGTATATCTGGTTTATGTTTAATTGTCCAAATATCCTATTGTGGAAAACTCCATTTTTAAAAACTGCTGATGTGTAACAAATTACTTTTCTTTGATAAAACTGTATAGAAGATGAGCGGGCAGCAAACAGGAAAAAGTATGGGACAGAACATTCAGTTCTTGATAAGCTTAATAGCACATGTAGGAGCAGGATGTTAAAATTTTTTCTGTGCAATGATTAGAGAATTAAACCAAGATGATTTTTGGTTTGGAGGGGAAGTCTCCAAAGATTTTTCCTAAACTGCCAGAGCTGTCCAGAGGTCAGTGTGGGGATTTCCAGTCAAACCAGCACACAACCAGCTTGTGACCAGTGTCCACTGAGAAGTCTACTGTCCTTGGATAGCACTTACCTGGAGGAGGAATGTACTTAAAAATATAATGGATGCTAAGCTGATGTGCAAAGTAGGTCTTACCCATCAGTGCATGCAGCCCCACTGCTCAAAAGCAGATTTTTGTCATTAACATTGTAAAGTTTCTTACCTTTCCCTTCTGCTTTTCTTCCCACAATCTGTAGGACATCCAAGAAATACTAAAGGAGACTGTCTCTTCCCTAGAACTAATTTTCTGGATATTAAAAAAAGGACAAAATTTTGAAAATCGAGAATTGTGAAAGCCAATTTTAGTTTGGAAAGCAGTTACAGAAAATGTCTTAAATCTTAGCTGTGCTTGTCAGATTCTTTCCACAAATAAATGCGCTTCATGTTATCATTTCTCTGGTAGTAACTACATCAAAGTCTTAAGGTCTTGACATGATACAGAGCAATTCTTTGATTTTGTATTGTTCCTATATGTGTCACTGTATGGCAGGAATAGTTTGATAGATTCCTTTGCAATATGTTTTCCCCCTTCTAAGACCTTTATGGCAATAGCCTGTCATTTATGAGACCACTGTGTATGCATTTATAGCTGTTGGAAGTTTTATGCAGCTTAATCCCTTTCTCAGCCCTGTTTGTTCAATATAACAATGATGCCATTCCTCAGGCGAGGACAGTGTTTGAGCTGGAAAGGAAAGATGTGTTTCTTTTTATGGTCCTCATTAAACTGGCTGCATCCTCCATCCCTTTTACAGCCTTAGCACAACACCTTGAGGGTTGATCAGCAAAAGCCAAAACCTCTTCAGACAGAGTTTTGCCACCAAATTCCTTTGAACATCCCGCTATGTTTGTGATGGGGAATCCTGGAGCATGATTAAACATCAAGTGCAATATTAAAAGTACAAAGTGAAACCAAACCTTACTTTGTTAAAAACTTGGAATTTGGAAGCGTGGTATATAGATGAAGATATGTGTATTTAAGTGGGTTTTTCCACCTTGAGTTTTGTTTTGCATTTCCAAATGCTCTGTATTACAGTAGGTAATAGGTAGTAGAAGGCAGCAGCATCTGATTATACCCACAGCATCTAAACCTTACTTTTCTACCCAGTCTGCTGCAGAAATAAAAAGATATTGTTTCAGTGAGATCTTTCAACATTTTTAAATGTACCATTGCTCTTGCTTCATAATTTTACATACTGCCAATTAGTCATATGAGATGGGAGATCCTTTCAGAGCATCATGATTTTAATTGGGACTTCAGCAGAAAAGAGTAATTAATAACTGTTAACCTGTCCAGTAAAGCTGTGTCTCAGATTAATGAATCATGTCTTTTGCACATTGCGCTATGAATTGAAAAATGCAGCAGTTAAAAACTGATTACTGTAATTTGTATAATTAATGCTGATCTTTGCATTGAAGTATAATGACAACAGGAGATTTTTAAAAACATTTATATATTTGATTTTACTCCGAATAATATGTATTAGGTACAAACATATATTTTTTCATGTACTTTTGATATCCTTTTTTTTTACTGATTCATTTTTCTTTATTTTTGTTTCCATGCTCCGTATGTATTATGGCTTTGAATATAAAATTCTGCATGCATTTTTGTGAGGTTTACCTGGAAGGGACAGAGAAAAGGAGACCACAATTATATAGAGATATAAATAGGATCTTGTTTCTTATTTTATTAATGTGTTATGTCCATGATTTGCTTTTTTAGCACTGATTGTAATAAACAGTGAGATTGTGAATCTGCCCTTAGGAAGAGGAAGAGTTTTGGCCTGAAATTACATGGAGGAGGTTGTATGTTAGAGTAACAACATGATCCCAAATTAACTTTGCTGTCAGCAGCTGACACTTAAAGGCCTTTGTTGTCTAATGAACAGTGATGTCATTTACACTTAGGCAGTCGTGTAAAATACAATCTTTACAGTTCTGTGTGCAGCTTTAAGGAGATTTAAGTAGTGTAAACTGCCATTTTAAGTGTTAAAAAAAAAACTCCTTAAGACTCTGTAAATACTTGTAGCCAAAGCATATTTTATCTCTTTATTTAGGATTCTGTTACTTTGCCAGACACAGACATATTTTTGATATAGAAAAACCTTCAAGCACCTCTGAGAGATTTCAGTGAGCAGCCTAATATTATCTATTAGTGTGATTATCTGTGTACAGGAATGAGGATGCACTTTCAGTAGTGTGAAATCCATTTACATAAATGACTTCTGAAGATGAGAACTACATTTCTAGGCACTTTTGACTTCAGACATTAAGGTGTGCTTAAAGGGCTTTTTGAAATGTACACTTTTAAAATGTACTATCACAGTACATTATACATACCAATATAGAGAACTATTAAATACTGTTGTGCAGCTAATTAATGTTGTTTCATTTACTACTATGTAAGGATTGAAAGAGTTGAAAGCAGAATTAGATAAGAAAATGCCGCTGGATTTCTATTGACCCTAATAACAGTAGGGACCCTATAGTAAAATTAAGAGATCTGGATCTTTTTTTTTTCCTAGTACTAAAATTTGATTTTAAAATCTCTCTACAAGTGGTGGAATGTGTTTGGAAGTTGCTATATTTTAAATCAAAATTTCCAGACACACTGCTACTTGTTTTGAGTAAGAATGGAACCTTCCATGATGGCAGAGTCACTTGCTATATAGAATTGTAAGCCAATGTATCTTGTACTGAAGTGTTTTATCTTAAATAATGTATCAGTCAATAAAAGAACAGGTTGTTCCATGGATTAGTGAACAGGTTTTTCACAGCTCTGTTTCTTGAGGCTGGATTTTGTGGTGTCTAATCTGTGGACAAGTCTCTGTATTCCTTAACTTCTGCCGCTCTGTCTCTTGATTTCTTCCATGTTTTTTCCCTCTTCCATTAAGGAATAAGCTGTTCAGTTTTTATTAATGCCTTCTCAGTCATGTATTAAGAGCATCTGCCTCTTGTCTGCTCAAGATCCCATTTCCATTAAACTTGCAGGGAATATACTGAGATATTTCCTCCTGTGAAATAAGTTTTCTGTGCCAACTAATCAGTGGCTCAGTCATTTCTGTGGATCAGGACACATAAATGGACAAGTTTAGAAAGTGGACTTAGGCAATATCTGCAATAATAGGGCTGGTGTTGTACCTCATAAAGCACAAACTGCACTGCTGATACTGTAAACACCATGAGGGGGAGAATTGTTTGTGCAGTGGGTTCTCAGGAGGTTTGTCCATATTTTGGAACTACTTGCGAATATGGTGAGAAGAATTGCTAATAATGAGAAGCTATTTGAATATGCAATTAGCAGATTGATATAATCCACAGTTACTTGCATCATTTTTTTTTTCTTTTTTCCTGGTGCATTCATAAGCATTCTTAACCATCACTGTTAGGAATCATGCATTGCTACTTTCTAAATTATTTGTAGCAGGACTGTTGCTAATAATAAAAAACTGGGAGGGAAAACATGCCATGTTTATTTAATTATTTTTAAACATTGGGGTCTTGCTGGATCAGAGGTTCTAGAAACAGGAGATGCAGTGAGAGAATAGTGTAGGAAACCCTCTGTACTCATGGTTGCTGTAATCCAGGTGAGACCGAAGTGTGATGTGATTTTCTGCTCTTTGCCCATGAAATGACAGCTTAAACGTGAGCCCAGATGTGGCTCCCATGCACAGAACATCAGAGTAGAGCTGCTTCAGTCACACTTTATTTTCAGCTGGAAAGAGAGGGTACTGCTGGAACACTCCATGCCTCAGTGTGCATGTTTTTAATTTTCTGAAGCTCTGGGATTAGCGGGTAACCAGTCCAGTGTAGCCCCTGGAAAATAATGAGGGCTGATTACCTGATTGGTTTTGTGCTGTGTGGTGCTCACAAAGTGCAAGGATGGTCTCAGCTGAGAAGAAGAGAGCAGGAGAAAAGATCTTCAGAGAGTCAGACTTTGCACTCAGGTGGAAGATAACAAATACAGCTTGAGGCCAGTACCTGCTGCACTGCTTCCCTGCTTATCACCAGTCACTGATAGGCAGATTTATGCATGATGCTGGAGATTCTCAGAGGCTGCAGTCTGTTCCGTTTGGTAGGTTCTGTGTTCAGATCATTAATATAACCGCTAATTAAGTGTTCATTCAGGTGCACACTGGCCTCAGTTGAGCTAAAACACATAAAAGCCACCTGTGTAAGGCAGTGGCCCCTGTTTCTTGTTGCTTCTTTTCTTTTTCCTCAGCAAATAGTCATGC
The DNA here is from genome assembly GCF_000277835.1 of Geospiza fortis. Taxonomy (NCBI): domain Eukaryota; kingdom Metazoa; phylum Chordata; class Aves; order Passeriformes; family Thraupidae; genus Geospiza; species Geospiza fortis. Next base: position 6,499,392 of record NW_005054309.1, on the reverse strand, counting down.
TCAGCTTGCTTATTTTGGACATGATATCTGCCGGTAGGTTTGTGGTCAAAGTCTCACAGTACAGCTTGTCTGAAATGTGGAGCAGGGAGCTGGGCGCTGTTACCTGTGTGCCAGTGCAAAAGGGAAATGTTTCCTCTGCCACACCTCAGAGATGGTGCAGTTAAAATGGAGAAGCAACTTTGAGTTTTCCCCTTAGAGCCAAAGAGAGTTCTATAGACTGTTGCAGTCTGTCTCTTCACTGCTTCAGCCATATCATCTTTAAAAGGCAATTTAATGGTGCCTGGTGGTGTGTAGAGTTTACAAGGCTAAACTGTCCCCAGGTACACAACAGGGCCTTTGGTAAAGCAGCAGGTGTCTCACATTAGGTTAAATTGAGTCCAGAATGTTTTATGGGGTGGTTTAATATACTGAATTGGAACAGTCACATTTTTTAAGGTAACTCTAAAAACTGAGGACTTAAACAGCCATAAATAACTAAAGGGTTAACAGTGGGCACCAGCATCTGTTTTCAAGGGTTCTGCTGTTTCCAGTTTGTTCTGAGATGTTTATGGCTTTGGGAGAGGAACAATGCATACATCCAAAATCATAAGGAGCAGATTTTGCTGTTGGATGATTTTGCAATCTAAAATAATCCATTCATTTGAATAGATGTGCACTGGTTTACCTGAAGGAATTAATCTACAGTCTTCTGCCTTGTAAAAAAAATGCAGAACTTTCTTTGGCTTCTCTGTGCTTGGACAATTTATGGCTGGTAAAGTGTTGACGTATTTAAGATGAAAATGGAATCAACAATGCACATTTATTGTTGATATAGTTGTGCTGTCACTGTTGTAAAGTTAAAAAGCAGCAATTTTAGCTGAAATCTGAAAGCTGTTTTGTAATTTCACGTGTGACACAACTTCTTACTAGAGATTGTAACCATGGCAGCAGTGGTTGCTGCCCTTTGTGAATAGCAGATGTGTAGTTACTTTCACTAAAACTGAGGAATTCAATAGTTGCTTGGTTTTTTTTTAAGTGCAACGTTTTTAAAACTCTTTAAAAAAAATCTGTATTTCCTGTTTTGTGTGGTACTAAATAAACCAGGGATTAATAAAAAGATACTGGATATGGAGGCAGGAAAAGGCAATAGTTATTTTAAATCCTACCTGTTACATCATTTAGCTGTGATGTGTCCCTGGTTCTCCCACCCTACTTTTTGTGCAATCAAATCCTGTCTGAATATCTGAATACGAGCATGAATTGAAAACAGAACAAAACAATAGTAAATGAACCTACCATTTGGGAAACCCCTATTCCTGCATTACATTTAAGGTCTGTAATATATTTTTGCATCTGAGCTAATCACCCCTCATTCTCCTACTCATCTGACTAGGGTTGTCTCAAAGGATCCCTTTTCATCTGTGGATTGCTTGTTTGTGTAAGATAGGTAGGATTAAGTGACTCACAGGTTCAACTTGCATCTGCTTATCTGAATTCAAGATAGCTGAATTCAGACGAGTGTCAAGGTCTTGGCAAAGCACAATATTAGATATATTTACTTACAGAAATGGCAAATAGTACTTTGCTATTTTTAGCATATTGCAAATACTAGGCTGCTATTTTTATATTTTTTTCTGTCTTAGCTGTTGAGTGAAGCAGAACTGAACACCAAATCCTTATGAGGCTCAGACTGAATGCCATATATTAATGTAATTTACATACTTGTAAAGCCACAAAGAACTGTGCATAAACATTCCTTAATACCAGCAGCTAGGAGATAAATTGAAAATTATATACATACACAAGAAGAAAAAGAAGGTTCTAAAATGTACAAGGAAGAAGACAACTGAACTGAGAAAAAGAGGTGTAGTAAAAAGTCCTCAGGTTCCTGTGAAATCAGAGTTGTGTAGAAACATCATACACCTGCAGTCATTCCTCAGGCCATTTGGAGACATTTGGAAAGGCATCAGTACAGCAGCCCAGTGAATAGTAAGATAATTCTTAAATACCTGAATTACTTTTGTCTGAAAAATTAATATAGTTTCTGTATCAGTGAGTAGTTTTCAGTCAATTCCAAATATGCAGAGCATTACACAGAAATGTCATCTCATTTCATGGGAGTATTTGCCACATTACAATTTGATTTTGGCCATTTCGGGATGAAATCCTCTTATTTTTCAGTTCTCTATGAAAGAAAAACCTGAGGTTTTCCAGTCAGAAAAGCTGCTGCTGGTTATGGTACTTGGATGCTTTTGTCCTTGGCTTTGGGGAAGTTTGCTTGATATTCTGGCCCAGATCCGTGATATTTGGAAACTAATTGCCAGTTCCAACTCAAACTTTGATGTTCTAATGAGACAAAATAAAAGCTATTTGTCTGACAGGAGGCAGATCCAAACATTTGAGTAAGATAGACTGGAGTTTTAAATTTAATTTTTTTTTATGTTCTGTAAACTTCTGTTTTCTCTCTTAACTGAAGAGTAACTGTGCCCAGAAATCCTGATGGCAGTGTAGGCAAATATTCAGTGTGTGCTGTGTCCTTGAAGAGGTAAACTAAGCAAGAACACCTTACAGATAATAACATGGAAAATAGGGAAGATCAACTAAAGACATTTTAGTGACATTATTTTCAAAACTGAGGCATTTTCAGGGTGGTGTTTATGTCATAGGAAAACCTGTTAAGGTGCTAGAAGCACTTTGGCAGTGCAGCTTGGCACAGAGCAATCTGTGGTGAGCACGTGGTGCATGGGAAAGCCTCTATCTCAGCAGTAATTTTAAAAAATTAAAAATTATGTGTTTTAACACTGTTGTTGTTAATGGCCACCTGTGTTGCTTTGTTCCCTCAGCTTTCTCTGCTGGAAGATGCAGGGTTTGGTGGTGTTCTCATTTACACTGATCCTTGTGACTTGCCAAAGACTGCAGACCTTGCTGACAAAGCCTTTATGGTCTCCTTGAACAGCGGGGGAGATCCATCCACGCCTGGTTATGCCAGTATTGGTAAGTACTGGTCAGGATTTAGTCACTGAATATGCATTTTAATTCTCTGCAGATTGTAAGAATGGGAGTTAAAACACTAAACCAAATCTTGCTGGAAAGAGAGGCTCTGAGTAAGGAAACGCTGTGTAATGCAGCATGGCTTAAAGGATGGAATCCAGTCTCAAAAGTGCTTTAAATTCTTGGCACAAAGTCTGCACTCTCAATAGTTTATTGTGTTTTGTATTTGGGTATTCACACACTGAACCATTATTATTACCTGCCTCTTTTTATCCCATGAACAAAAGCCAAGACCGAAGTACTGATCCAGGATCTGTCCCTACTGAAAGAATTATTCCCTTCATTCTGTCTTCCTCTTTCATAGTCTCAGAAATATTTGGTCAGTAGGTACAAGTGAAATGTAATTAGACATTTATATTTTTAAAGTATTAAGAAAAAATAATGTTTATAGTATCTGTGTGCTACTATCACTTGAATAGAATGTGTTCATTTAGCCTTGCCCAGATAGACTTGGTTATTAATTATGCTTCTCTAAATAAATGTCTTTTTGAAAGGTGAGAAATACAGAATTGATTTCAAGGAACAACATAGTCTCAAGGGACATCATCTTATATAATTTTGTGTGGGATGTTTTTGAAGCAACGTTAACAATAAATAGAAGCAGGAGCATATTTGACTTGTATGTGCTGTTTAAATCTCCATTCTGGCTGTTCAGTGAGTGTGTGTTCTGCTTCTATGCAGCTTTTTCAGCTTTACAGCCCTTTTTACTGTCTAACTATTTGGAAATGTATTAAGCAGCTCTCTATGATTTTGTGACAAGGCTTCATCAAGAATATTTTGTCCAGTTACTGGCTCAGACATCTAAAGTTTGACTTGAATTGGCACTAAATCAACTGAGGGAACGTGGAGATACGTCATGCCTAGAATGGCAGAAAATAGGAATATTTGCCTGGTTGTCAAAGAAGGGTGTTAGCTATTCACAGCATGAATGCCTTGACAGCTCAGTGGGAAAGAAATTGCACATTTTCTCAGTGTCTCAGTGTACCTGACCCAGTGTTCTTAAAAGTGCCCTGGGAGCTACAGAGGTAAATATAACACTCTTCAAGCTTTATTCTTGCTCATTTCATGGAGCTATTTGAAAAACAGTTTGTGGTGTCTCTGTCTGGCTGACTCCTTAATGTTTTATTTACCCTACATGAAAAGTAAAGCTAATTAAAACAGATACACCAACATGAAGATGCCATTTCAGTGTTTAAACCTTATGTGTTAGTTTTCTGTCAGTAAATGATCTCATCTACAGTGTGCATTCCAATCTCCAGTTTGGGAAAGAGAAGCTTAATTATATGGACAATGGTGTTACAAGTGCATTGATGGTTTCTGGTAGAAGCCTTAGTGTGGCTTTATCTGTGATTTGAAATCTCTGAGCAACATTCATAGGCAGGAGCAGGTTATTATGCTTAAGATCATTTATATTTTGATCGTTGAATGCCATGATGAGCTGGAAAAAACGCAAAGGAATACTTGAGAAAACCCATTTTTTTCATGGTTTTGTCACTAGAAGGTAGATCAGATGGAAGTAATTCCTTTGTTTCTGATGATGATTTTGCTTTTCTGGAGACTGTGAATTGACTTGCTTAGAGGTAGCTCATGCCTGGGACAGCCACAAATGCGTTTTGAGTGCAGGCTTTTCCCTGGGGGATGCACTTGGATGTACAGTGGTTAAACTGCCTCGTGTGGGATAAAAGAGCCAGAGAACCCGGGCTGCCCCTTTCACTTTGATTCACAGAGTGTAATAAGCACTGCAAGAGATTTTATTGGAAGCTCCTGCCTAAGTTATTGGCATATCTTTGACACCATCTGCACTTCACACTTTGCCAGAAGAACTGTTACTATCACAAGCTCCAGGCTGCTCCTACCAGCATTCTCCCTTTTGCTGGGAAATTCCTGGTAGGATGAGTGATCCAAAGCTAGTCTTGTACTTGGTGAATAAAAGGTAGGAAACGTGGATTTTCGTGCTGCTGCCTTTGTTTCTCCCATTCTTTTAGTCTGAAAATAAATTTCTCAGTGGTATCAGAGTACTGGAATACTTCAGTATTTTCCTAGAAAAAAAAGTCTTCAGGAAACAGTATAATTTACAGATCTTTTCTCAAAGTTGACAACATTTTAAAATGGGATTTATGTAATAGTTCTGAGAGAATTTTGGAGTTCTCCTGAGGTTTCAGCTCACATTTTCTGTTTCATGAAGATTAAATGCTGCAGTTCTGCATATGAATCATCTTGAATGTATAGAAATAGCTTGAGGATGGGTTTGAGATGCCAACTACCTACGAGCAGAATGATTTTATTGATCTCTGTTTAACAAAGGGGAAAAAGTAATGATGAGAAGGGGAAGTGAACAGCACTTATTTGAAAGTTTCTGTAGCTCTGTTTCATAATTTAAATCTTCTGTTCTTAAGACTCTTCCAATCCTAAGTCCTATCAGTCCTGAAACAATCATAGAATCCTCTGTGAGCATCATTTCTCTCTTTGTGATTCTGACTGCTAAAGACGAGTGTCCTTCATTTTTAAGAATCTTTTTTCTGTGTTCCTGCTTTTGAAATGAAATAGATCCAGGGGGTGGAACTCAAGGAAGTAATCATACAGGATTAAGAAACTTGCTGAGGAAATAAGAGACTTGTGTAGCAAAAATTGTCTTGAAAATAAAGTTTAGAAGAATAGTGTAAAACTTGAGTGCTTTCCCCATCTAGTTTTCTTTTTCCATTTTGACTTTTTGACTGCTGCACTTCCTTTCACCCACCTTCGTCTGACAGGCACATATTAGATTTCTCCACTGCTAGACTTCAGAGCTGTTTCAAATCAAATTTGTTTCCACACAGGAAATGGCTCAGTAAACAAAAATATGGATAGAATCTATTTGTCAATCCTACTATGTAAATAGAAAAGTGGCATTGTGATAAGCACTAAGAACCCTGCCCATGAGATAAGGTGCCTCATAATGGAATCCCTATCTGTGCAGAGGGGGAATAGAAATTATTTCATGACGAGTTCAGATGGCATCATAGAAAAGACTGTGAGCTTTTAAATGCTGAAATATAACAGCTGTAAAATACAATCTTATGGTATCAGCTGGAGTTTGAAGTGTAATGTTGTTTTAGGGAATTGTGATGCAGAGGTTATAGCAGTAAGGAAAAAGGGGTGTGTTTGGAAGTCATGAGTGGTTCAGGTTATGGTTAACAGCTGGTCATGTGAGCCATATCACAGGAATTTGGGTGAAAAAATCAGTGACATGGGAAATGCATGGGAAGTGTGACACTGGAAATCCCTGGAATTGTGAATAGTGCGCATCATTCAGACTGAGGAATTGACATGAGCATTCCTCAAACATTGCTAATAGGATTTGATCTCAGAAGCAGGGACAAGGAAGGCAAGGAATTGTTAAGGATTTGATCCACTGCAGGCCACAGCTGAGGCCATCAGCAAAGTCAGTGGTGCCTCTGGGAGTGTATTTAAGAAGGGACAAGGCTGCTGGACAGGCAGGGGAGTGAAACTGAGCCTGGAAAAGGGCAGGGTCTCAGTGCTGTTCACTTTTTTTGGGTTTGTTTCTCACTATCCCAATCTATTTTAACTGGCAGTTGCTGTCACTGTTTTGCCCATGGTGGTAATTGATGAGTGATCTCTCTGTCTTTACCCTGATCAGTGATCTTTTCTATCTTACTTTCTCTTACCCTGAAATGTAGGGATAATGGGAGTGTGGCTGGGTAGGGTCTGGAAGCTGGCCAAGGTTTACCCACCACACTCAGTTCAACAAAATTTAAACCCCCAATATGCATGATAAAAACCCTGTGGCATTTACCTCTTTAGACATGTACCATTATTTAATTAGGCTTAGCCAGTTCTTCTACAGCAACCACAGGGAGCTGCTGCCACTGCTTGGAGTGTGGCTAAGTGGTGCTTGCTGAGATGGAGATGTGTCCCTGCTCATTTTTCAGTCAGCCCTGTGATTCTGTAGGTTTGGTGTGCCCTGCCTGATACCCGAGTGTGTCCTTTCTGTCCTTCGCTTCATTGTATTTTACTCCTCTGAAGCCAGCAGCTGAGCAGAAGTTAGCTGGAAAATAGAACATTGTGTAATGGTTTTAACCATGCATATGCAACATATGTTCTAAAATGGTTTGTTATAAATCATCATGACTTTTTACAAGATGTCCTCAGCCCTGGTTTGTCTGTTCTTTTTGAGAACAAAACACAGTCACAATAATATATTTTCTGTGCTTGCCTCTGAGGCTATGGAAATGATTCTGGGAATATTTTTTTTTCTTTTTCAAAATTTGTGTTTGCTTTCTGCTTACAGCATTGGATAAATGAAATACAAAGATAATTTGTTGTAACATGACTGTCTACAGTCAGGCTTCTGTGCACTGTGCTTTGATTTTCCTCGAGAAAAGACTGAAGCTGAGGAGAAGGAAAAGCTGAAGTTTGATATTACAATTTAGGTGTGTGTATATATCTTTACATGTACTCTTGATCATTTTATTTTGGACTTGCTACATAATTCCAGTGGTTTCCATAAAAAATGCAGAGTTTATCAGACCAACTACAGTGCTTCATCTGATATACTATGTCATTTTCTGTATGAACAAAAATCTGTGCTAATGCAATAGAGAGATAAGTCTTTGGAAAATACTGGCCTTTGAAAAGTGAATGCAACAGGTAATAATTTCAGGAGATTTTCAGTAATATCTGGTGGTTCAAGACGTGTCTAAATCCATGATTTGCCTCTTGAGATTTTTCAGGGTATAATAAAGCAAGTAAGCTTCTATGCAAGTATCAAATTACATGCTCTTGGATTTTTGGATTTGTGTGTTTTAGTTTTTAGTTTTTTCTCCTGTCTGGCTTTCAGTTAGGTTTGCATGTATTTAAAACTGAGAGAATTAGTTGGACATGAGATATTTTAGACTCACAGGTTTGAGTGTGTGGACCTCTGTATTGCATATCAGATATCACTTTATCTTCTACTAAGCTGCCTATATTTTTTCTTGGACACAAATTTGAGTTGAAAACATTGTGATTTTATTAATTAGATTATTAGAAGCAGAGAGGAGAAATCACTGGCAATGATGCTGGAATAGCTTGCTAGCACTGTTTTTATTATTTGACTTTTGGAAATGCCATCATGAAGCATATGGTCAAAACTTTCCTCAATTTCAAGCAGAAAGTTATTAAGAATTTTGAATTTATAAGAGAAATGGAATATACAAGTGATGAAGACCAGATTATTTGAAAACAACAAATCAGCACTTCCTATGCTGCAAAATTAGCTCAGTGGGAAACATAATGACTAAATTCTTCCTGATAAATTGCAGAGGACGTCTCAATGTTTTCGACATTTCAGACTGTTTCAAACTACTACTAAACAGCTGTGACTCACTACAGAATGTTTTCCAGTGAAGCTGCTTTTTTTTTTTCTCTCATCCAGCAAAAATAACATTTTAAATGGAGTCCAGATGAGACTTTTGAAGCTACCCAACTCACAAGTGAATTTGGAATATTTCAATCTTTTGTGCAGTCATGATTGCAATGAATCCTGCCATAGCTTTACTGACATACTTCAGCCCAGCATAATTTGTGCAAGTGAGCTGATTTATTCTGTGCTCACAAAACCACAAACATCACTGCATGGCAGTGCACCCAGCTGGTGTCTTGGAACCTGCTCCTGCAGAGTCTGGTTGAAATCAGCTGTCTTTGCACAAATTTGAGATGGGAGGCTCCTTTTTATGGGCCACGTGCTCTGTGGCCACTTCTTTGATGCTTGACACCCTTCTCTGGCATTACTCTGTTTTTTCCTGGCTTTGTAGGCTCCAAAACTCTGATTGTAGTATTATAGTAGAATAACTTCAGTGTGCTATGCCTCTCTTTCCTGTGTTTCTAATAGTTGAGTCTAATTATCACCTTCTTCCATTGCAGATGATATATTATACATTCTAAAAAAAATTATACCTGTCAGAATTTAAGATTCTATCCAAATAAGACTCTTAAGACTGTACAGATTTAAAACTGGCTGTTAATTTTTCAATGAAAGGTTAAGTTAAATTAAAACAAATGGTGGGTGGCAAAATGTGGGTTTACTGGTTTATTAGGTGTTAATTTAGTTTTGTACACAGAAAGGAAATTTTGAAAATACTTTATTTTTAAAATTTTTCAAAAAAACTGATTTTTTCTATGTCAAAGTTGATAAAATATAGGGAAGAGGTAGAAGTTATGTGGTTGAACAGTTTGAACATTTTGGACCCAATTCACTGTAAGTTGTGCCTTTTTCTAGTTGATGTTGTATGTACAAAGCAAGTTTTTGAAGAAGACTGTTTTATTCAAGCATGCTGCTAAGATGACATGTCAGAGAAAAAGGCATTTCTGGTAGATTATTATCTATACATAATTATTAATGGTGCTGCAATTCCTAGAAACATGACTGTCTCATAGTGCAAACTCTGGCCAGATTCAACATTAATTCTGTCCAAAAGGGAAAAATGTCAACAACCAGAATAGATACCCCTCACAGAAAGATCAAGCATATATATATATATATATATATATATATATATATATAATTGTATTTCATTATAAAGCTTGCCTGTCTTTCTCATACATTTGTAAGTGTCTGTATAAATGTGGTATTTTGGTATTTTATCCTCCCTCCTGTGCTGAAGTTGGAATACCACAATGTAACTGTGTTGCAGCCAGCACCTGCAAGTACACCTGCTCAGTAGCAAGAGCACCATAAAGTCAGCTGGCTGATTGTTTAAGCAATTAAAGATATAATTACTTCTATAATTGAATTTTTTTCCTAGTGCTGTTTGAATACTGAAAGCCAGACTATACCAAACCATCTTTAACATGACTTGATCTCTGTTCCAGCCCACTGCTTTTCCATATCCAGCAGCTGCATAAAAAAGATAATAGCACCTCTTCCTACTTTCAGACAGGTAGGAACTCCCCCAAAAGAAAACCTAATCATGTTGAAATGGAGATGTGGAAAATATTTCATTATTGCATAAATGAATACTATCATATTATATAGTATTCATCTGCAGAGCTCTGAAAGACATGAGTAATTCACTGCAGTTTGAGTTTGGCCGATTTTCCAAAGCATTTTGCTTGTACTTTTCAAAGATAGTTCTGTTGGTTTCTTTTTTTTTGGGATGGGGGTGTTGTGTGGTGTTTTTGGTTTTTTGACACTTGCACTGTTTTTCTTTCAGAGACAGAAAAATGCTCTGCCCAGGCGAACTGGGAAGAGGTGGTGGGGTGGGAGACAGGAAGGGGTTGATTTCAGTGACAGTGTTCTCCAGGGATATCCCTGATCCTGGTGTCAGTAAGGGAGAAATCATTTTGATAAACCTATGAAACTTTGAGAACTGTTTCAGTTTCAATTAAGAAAAGCATTTGCACAAAGTGTAACTTCCAATACTTCTTATATAGTAATTTTACATAGCTGACAGGTGGGTCTGTTGAGTTAATGAAACAAAAAAAAAAGAGTGAAGCCCCTTGGGTTATTTAAAACCTCATTGATGTCATAGATCTTTTAGAATAGTAATATAATGATTTGCATATTTATTTAAAATATTGTGCTATAGGGACCACCCTTTACAAAATATATAATGAACAAATTAGGCAGCTTGTGCTGCCTAACTTGGAGGGATTTTTTTTTCTTCTAGCAGATGTCAGCTGAAGCTGACACGTGGTGACAGTCTGTTCCTTTCTGGTGTAATGCTCATAACAAAGAGACTAAATTTAGAATAGCTGGCTTACTCATGTTTTAAAATGCCTAGGTTTGTTGGGGTTTTTTTCTTGATTTCCAAGCATCAGTGGTCTTTCAGCTAGTTCACTTAGTGATTTCTGCCAAGCCTAGTTTAATCCATGACTGCAAGGGATTTTCAGCACTATTTTGCATACTCTGGAAGAACTGAACCACACATTGCCAAGCCTTTTGCAGTTACAACGTGGGCAGTAGTAATTTTTGTATGGTAATTTTTGTATAAAATCCATTTTCCTTTTTGTAGTAGCAAATTAGGTGTAAAGGTGAGGTAAAACTAAGAATTAATTCCCTTCTAGGTTACTCTGCTCCCTCCCAAAACTGCTGCAATAGATATGACTTTGAGTTTTGCTGGTAAGAGGCAAAATATTTCTCTGGGTCAGTAGTGGAGCGTGCTGCTCACTGAGAGATGAGGTACAACACCTGGCATGGACTTTATTGAGGAATATTTCTCAAGTTTCCCTGAAAGGCTTTGCAAAGATGGCATGAGTGGAAAATATCTTGAGTTAACATCTGGTGACTCGTGCAAGGAGAGTTGTATAAATGCTATCTGGGCCATTTCATTAAAGTGTCTTTGGCTTTTTGTTTTTGTTTTTTTGGGGTTTGTTTTGTTTTGTTGGTTTTGTTGTTGTTGTTGTTTTGTTTTTGTTTGTTTGTTTTTTGTTTGTTTGTTTGTTTTTTGTTTTTTAATGGTTGGGGTGGATGGCATGAAATTAAGTAGTACCAAAAAATGTAGGTACTAAATAAGTATTGCTGTGTTTGATTAATTTTACTTTGGAGTAATCTTAGGTCATTAGATGCTCTTACCTCTTTTTTTAAATTAGTATTGTGGTTTTGAAGTGAGAGCATTACTTCCTGAGCATCAAGATACTGGAGGAAGTGTCCTGCCTCAAAGAGAAGCTTGGCTGCTGTCTAATACATCGATTTAAAAAATAAATAAATTCCAAGACAGAACACAAGTGAGGAAGACATGCGTGGATTTTAAGTAGGTGTCATAACTGCTGGGCACCACTCATGCTTTTTAATGTAATTTTTGTTTTTTAATACAACACACCAAAGCCTGGTAAAGAGCTGTGCTGAAAGGACTTAGGCAGGAGCAGTAGTCTGGTTAACAGTGTTTTCCAGAAGTTACAGCTTCACTTTAATTGTTTTGAGTTCTTGGCAATTTCATCTTAAACAAAATACATCTGTGTTTCTAGAGTCTGGGTTTATCCTCTGATTTACCCAAAGGACCTGTAATTGTGAACTCTGAAGCCCTAATTTAGGAATCAGCGCTTTAAAATAAGATTTAGGTACATCTCTCATTTGCTTTGTAAGGTGAAAAGTTGAATTGCAAATCTTGTAATAGATTTACAAATCCTAAAGCATACGTAGAAATACTGCAAGAGGCTTACAAATTGTAACATAAATCTTGATAAAGTAATTTTTAGCTACACAAATCTATACTCATTTCTAAGTTAAAATCTCTGTGATCCTGGCAGAGACCATTGTTGAATTTTAATGTCTTTCCTGTTTTTGGGTCAGGTTCTGTCTGCTTTGTTTCTACAGGACTTTTGTTTATTAAAATACTTTGTCTCAATTGCTCCTTCAACTTCATGGAATAAAAAGAAGTTTAGATAGGAGTTTCCATTCATAGAAACTGCTACAAAAACTGTTCCCTGATGGTTCTTTTACAGCGGAAAAGGACAACTGAAACTTGCAGGAAAGTGCTGTGGTTTTGTAGGATGTTCCTCTCCTGGTGTGCACACCTCACCATGGTCAGCTTGTGAGCAGACATCTTAATGTCTTGCCTTGCCTTAAGATGAAAAAATTCTGTCTTTCATTTTCCGTTGTTATTTTCTTGTTAAATATTTGAGTACTGTGAACCCCAGATTTACTGTTGGGTGGGCAGACCCTGGAGCAGATTGCACAGGCAGTTTCTTTCCCAGAGAAGATTCCCAAAAAGCTGCTCCTGAGCTGCTTCATCCAACACTGCTTTGAGCAGGTTGGGCTGGGTGCTCTCCAGAGGTCCTCTCCAACCTGAGCTGTGATTCTCTATCAGGGAACACAAATTTGGAATAAATTCAGCCTGACAGATGTTATTTTTGCTGACACGGGTATTAGGATGAAGTCAGAGTGTAAGTGAGCTCTGGATGGCCTAAAAGAACCTGGGAACTGTGACATGAAGCCAGAAACCCCAGAGCTGTTACACCTTAAAATGTTCTCCCTTACAGCCCAGCTGGTCAGTGCACACTGTGTGCAACACTTGTGGAAAAGGTGTCTGTGGGACTGGAAGGGAAACAGGTTACTGGACTAAATACAAGAAGCACAGCCTGAACTGCACAGTTTTCTCCACAGTTAAATTCTCACCCAAAACATTAATCAACAGAATGAGACGTTCGTTTTAACTAAAACACAGCTTCTCTCTTTTTTTTTCCTTTTGAATCAACGATTATATTGTATTATTTGAATCAACTGTTATTATCAGCTATGCTGTATGATTAATTTTCTGATCTTCACTCTTGATCCATAGTTTCAGGACTTCAGTCTTTGTGAGGACAAAGAAGGAGGTGCTTTGTGTGTTGGTGGTATGCAGCCATTTAAATTAAAATAGGGAATACCTTCTGTGACACCTGTTGTAATTGGCAGTGGAAGAAGTGACTGCTTCACCTGATTTAACATGTCCAATTACAACAATGGCAAGTATTCATTTGTGTCCCAATCTAAAGGATAAAAATAGCAGTAATTGTCAGAATGGGAAGAAGCAGTGAATGTTTTGTGTGCTTTAACTTTAAAGAGAGAATTGGATGGATGAAATGTGGGTACTTTTGTTGTTACAGCCTGTACATTGCAGGCATTAAAGAAGATTTTTCACACAGTGCTGTGCAATGAGGAAGATGACAGGATCAAATCTAATTTTAGGGATTTCATTAAGTGGTTCCTGACATGTGAGAAATACATTAGTCAGTTCTCTGACATACTCTGCAACTCTCAATGATACTGGTTTTTCCCCTTACTTTAAGGAATGGTCTTGAGAGTTCATAAGCAGTTTTTGAGAGTGCTGAAGGAGGCACAGCATCATCTATTCAGATTCATCACTTGGGTTTTCTGAGATGTAAGATTGCTTGTGTATCAATGTGTATCAGTTGTGCACATCAGGATCTGCAGATACACAAATGTTTGCAGCTGCTTTGCTTAAACTGGGTCTGATAGTCCAGCAAAGCTGAGCTATTATAGCTGAGCTAATGCACTGATACCTCAATAACTGGGTGTGATAAGAGGGCAGGTATCCTCATATTAATTGGTTTTTACTTGCTGAACATGACTTTGCAATACCCAGATTCCCTGTCTTCCAGCAGGACTCCAGTCACCTACTGCTTGTTCACTGAAGAATTAAATTGTTGGAATTATTGTTTCCTAGTCTCTTAAAAAAACTTCTAAAGGCTAATGGATAACCTGCATAGCCAATTGATGTGCATTTTATATACAGTTATCTTGGAAGCTTTACAAGTAAAGGAAAAATCCTATTTTGGACATTTATTGACTTTTTTATGTCATTTTTTTCTGCCAAGTTTAATGCTTAATTATTGGTTGTCACATGTAAAGAAAAAATGTTGAGATTTAGAATTCCTGAACAGGAGAGATATTGCTGCTCCTGTTTTCTGAGTTGTGCAGGGAAATGCACAGAGCTAAAATCCCAACTGTAAAGTTAGTTGAAGAGACACACACTGAATTCTGGGTTCATTCATTTTGCCCCCTGGAATATTCTGCTTTTCTTTTGCACTTGCTTTGGTTTATTTGCTGTGTGAATGTAAAGACGTGAGTGCATTTTAGTGGAAATTACAATAATAAAGTTTTGTGTGATTAATTAAAACAATTTTTTAAAAATTATCTTTAAATAGAGATTTTCCAAACCTGTTTAGACACAATCCTGAGTAATGTGCTCTGGGGAGACCCTGCTTGAGCAGGGAGGTTGGACTAGATGAGTTTGGGTGGATTTTTTCCAACCTCACTATTTCTGTCATTCTTTGAAGGTAAATGAGTTGTAAGAGATGTCCTCATGACACAGATATAATTGCAAATTTACTGGTTTTAGCTTACTAAAAATATTTATAGAGGAGAGAGATTTAATATTTTAGTAATTATTATAATAGAAATTGCCTCAAACGCAAACATGTTTTGTATCTGTCATTTGTGACGCTGAATTTAAACTCTTTTTGAAAGTCTTATCCTGCCAGGGGAAAAAAAAAATAAGAGAATAAAGCAGAGGGAGTAAAAGAAATGAATGTTTAAGTAAATCCCCATAAAACATCCAGATACAGACCTGAGGCACTGATGTGTCCTGGAATAGATTTTGATGTGAGCATGTTTCTGTTCCAAATATGAAAACATGGATTTCCCTTTAGCTAAAAGCTGATGGATTTTTTCATATATCCAGTTTTAAATAAGGTAGAAGAAAGTCTTTGTCCCTAAACTTCAGTGATGAAAAGGATGGTTTATTTTTAGCCTCTACTGAACTGCATTAGTAGAATTTACCAACCAATATTTGTTATGATTTAAGGCTTGAAGAAGCACTTTTGCAGCTGAATTACCTTCTTGTTCTAACTGTAATTGTGCCCATGCATTGCATTTCTGACTGGGTGTAGGTGCTAATTTGAGTACTGGTGCCTGTGGTGATTTGAGTGTGAGACCAATTAGAAGCACAAATGGGTAATTAGTGCTCCAGTATGTTTAGGCAGTGTACAGCAATATCACCTAGTTCTGTTTCAGATTCTCCCTTCCTTGGTGCTGTCCTTTGTCTGAGATGTAGAAGTCACTTCTGGAGGGAGTGTTTTGGAGGAAATACATATTGCAGCTTCTGATACTGCCTTCTGATATTGCCTTCCCAGTGCTGGTAGATAATGATGCTCCAGTTGTTGTGGAGTGCTTCCTAAAAATGCTGATGACTCTTCAGTCCATTGGTCTGATTGAGGCTGGTGGCTGTGCAACATCTTGCATGTGCAATTTGCAAAACCTAAGCTTTATTCAGTAAATTGTCCTCAACCAGAGACTGTGAATGTTCTAATTGCAGAGATTGACTTATCATCCAGAAAAGAAGTTCAGTTCACAGGGCATCTCTGAACTTACTTGAGCTAAAGAGAGGAAGGAAATGCCTGACTCCTGTGGAAGGAAAGCTTCAGTTGTTTCAGAAATGTCAGGGCTGAGAATATCAGGCCAGTGACTTCTATGCCCCATTGATGGTGTGCTTTTCTTATGCTTCCATCAGTCATTTTCTTTGAATTATCATCTGGTGTCTTATTTTTGTGTTGATAAAGAAAACAATAATGCTCCCACTGTTAAATACTTGCTATAGATTACATCCTCCCCACCTTTTTTCAGTTCCTTTGTTACATTTTACCCATCTGCTGGAATTTTTAGTCTGGGGGCTTGCAACTGGAACAATAGTCCAGCTGAGACTTTGTGTGTTTGAATAACTGAGCTGTGAATGTACCTCATGTAGGGTATTCACACTGCTTATTCAGGATGAAAACTTATTTATGTGTATGTGAGGCTACAGCAGCCAATTTTGCTTAGAAAACAGGTATTATATTATTGGATACTTCTTTTATTTTCATTATTACTATTTAAAAGATGCCCTTCAAAAACTTGTCCACATATTTTTGGGCTTACTTAGATTTAATAAAAGAGTAGAGCTAGTGTGTGAACTAGTTTTACAGGATATAATTAATACTGTAAATCCTAGATAGTTACTGGAAAACTTGATAATTAATGAGTGCTTTTAAATGCATTTACAGCTCAGTCATGACAATGGTACATGTTACAGCACGTCAGGGACATGTGTTTTTCATATATTTGTGCCAACATAGTATTGACAACTCGAGTTCTTTTCTTCCTCACTGTAATGTCTGCTGCACTTTCCTACTTTGCATGAAAGAGAACAAATTGGCTCTTTCAAAGCTCTACACGTTCTGTCCAGGAAGCTAAATCAAAAGCATCTTAATTTTATACTTAAAATTTTATTGCTTTCTGTTAAACTTTTTTTAAGGCAAAAATTCCCGCTTTAGAAGGGCTGAGATGTTTACCACAGTCCTTTTAGTTGCTCTGATATTTTCAATTCTTATTCTCACTGGAAAACTGGGGTGCATTTTCTAAAAGCCCAAATACTGAAGAGTGAAGTCTTATGCTCCAAATTGACATAAGATTAAATGCTCCTTCTTCCAAATCGTGGCTGAAAAAAAAAAACCTGTGTTACATATAAAAAGCCTTTGCAAAGGTTGTTCACATATTTCATGAAAAATCAAAAGGAGTAACTTAGTCAACAAAAATTAATTTATAGAGTAAAAATTTTAGGAAGCACCTGACATTTCTTTTTTAAGATAAAATTAATGGAGGGGTTCCTAGAACTGGAGACACAGACTAAAGTTCTGGGCATTTTAAAGTTTTTAGGCTTTTGCTGTTGACTTGGGAGTCAAAATTTTGTTGGAATTTTCCACCTCTGAATTGCTGCAAGGTCAAGTTAATAGAGATAAAAAATGTCACATCTGTGTAGCGGGTGCAACAGCATTACAGAAAATGATTTGAAGTTGGGTGTTTGGGAATTAATTCAATTTGCCAATGCATGTCCACACATCCTTTTCCACTGTCATTACCTCTGCTTATATTATTTTCTCTATTACCATACAAGGTCTGTCTTCCCTTTGGATCAGATACTATTTTCTGTGAAGACTTAGTAAAATCCCACTAAAATACAGAGGGAGCTCATTCTTTTTCCTTTGAAGAAGTTGTTGATATATACACTGCAACAGCTATATTTGATTTTTACTTTTTAGGCTAATGCTCAAACACTATTTTGTCTACAGCTGACTGATTTTTAATGCACGCATATTTCACCATTAGAAGTGTAAAATATTTTGCACTCCATCCATCCATCCATCCATCCATCCATCCATCCATCCATCCATCCATCCATCCATCCATTCATCCATCACTTGGTGGGGCCTGCAGTATTTACTTCAGGAAGGGACAGTAATTTGTAAGACCTGGCTGAACTCCTTTGGATCTCGTTAGCAGCCAAGCTGGTCTCTAAATTAGCCTCTCTCTGAGCAAAAAAATTCAGGCTGAATTTCTCCCTTCCTTATTCTGCTTTCTTGTTTGTGTTTAAAATTTCTTCCTGTGACCATTAGGAAGACATGAGGGAGAGCAGGGTCATTTTAGCCTGTCATTATGAACATTTTGCTATTTATTGTCCCTTGCTTGGTATTGATTGCAGACTAAGCCTCACAGTTGTTTGAAAGACAATCTTCAGCTGGGAATAGGAGAATTCTCTGTGGAACTGGCCAGCTTTCCCTGCTATTCCTACTACTTTGATCTATATTTGCTTTTATATTCAATGACTATTTTTGTAAGAAATAATACTGTTAACACTATCCTAGAGGTGAACTACTATCCAAATACACTTATTTATTATGAATGAAAAGATATTTTTGTATAGTTAATTGTTTTTTTCTAATGCAAGAGCAATAATTCTTTTGTTAATCTCAGTGCAACTTGTATTTTGCACTTGTGCAGATAATCTCTCTCCATTTTGGTTTTGTAAATTGTATGTTTTTATTCAGATATGCTGAACTCAGATGTGTGAGGAAAGGGAATATTATAGCTGGTAGTGGGTCTGTGCTGGTGCAAGATAAACTCAATCCCTTGCTTTAGGAAGGAGCAGCTGTAGAGATCCCCATCTCACATTTTGGGCAGTGTTTGTACACTTTGCCATGTTCCTCTGTAGCCGCTGGAACTGTTTTTTACCGGCAAACTATTTATTAAGAACCCTGCCTATTTATGAGAAGGGTGTATATAGCTCATGACCACATAAGGAGTAGTGATGGTTTTAGTCTGTGATTTTGATATATGAGAAACATTCCTTATCTCCTAGGAATGAAAAAAAATATCAGCAGCATTTTTATTTTCCATTAATTAATAACTGTGTTAATTAATAAGTGCAGAGTGAATGCTTCGGTGTCTTCTGAGTGTGTGAATTTTAGAACATATTGTCTGGTGAAGATCTTTAAAAAACATCAAATGATGTCTGTGATAACTTATATTTTATTCAAGTCCTTTATATTTCAGTAACATTACTTTGGAAAAAAACCCAGAAAACAGCAACTGTTTGGTAATTCATCCTAATAATGAGCATAGATAGCATAGGAAAGTATTTTAGCATTGCACATTAGCACTTGATTGCTTGAAATCCTGCTTCAAAATCACACATAGATCTAGTGTGAGTAATATCATTATGTCACTATGCACAGTACTGCAAAGCAATTAACAACTCCAGCTTTACTCAGTGAAGCTGCCAATTGAAAGCAACCTGAAAAGAAGTTGGATTTTGGAAGTACCAAACAAATTTATTGTTGTAATATAATTCACTGTAGTTAATAGTTTGAGAAGCATAGTGGAGTTCTTGCCTGACAATCAACCACAGAGTAGTTACATATATATGGAGTACCATATAAAGATATTTAACTCAAGGTTTTGAAATATGATTAGCAACTCAGCATCATTTTCAGAAAATATTTTTTATGTCCTTATTTCATTGAAGGTTAAAATACTTTTTGAAAAGAAAAATTCTTTGAAATATTTTAGGCTAAACAACATACTTTCAGTTGTGTTTTTAGTTTCTTGACCTGAGAATGTTAATTTGAACATTTCTTTGGTAAGCTATAAGCAGGTATAAAGTGGCTGCAGTAAAATTTTGATAGTTTACAGTAATAAATGATCTGATCCTGTGACTGTGAGCATACATTCAGGCTAAATGGGTCTTCTAACACAAGATAGTGGAGAAGAATACCTGGAAAAGAAGCATTAGCAGTCTTCATGCATAATAGAATGTTTATATTTGGGGTCAGATGTTCAGCAAGAGTTATCTTTTAAATTTATGTGCCATTCAGTCCTTCTGAAGTAAGCAAGAGATGAGTAATTATTGAGAGCCTTTGGGTGAAACTGAGAGCCTGACAGCCTCTCAGTAGGAGAACAGAGGGAAAAATCTTCCTGTGAGGTAGATTAGGAAAACATTTCTTATGTGACATGTTAGAAACCATAGCTATTACAGGGAGGTTATGTAATCTTATTTTTATTTATTTATCTAAAGAAAAGTTCCTTCTAAATGGAACGCATGGCAAACAGGAAGGTGACTATTACACAGTTTAATGTAGGTCTGGATGATTTGTCTTTGAAGTGAAATGAACTGGAAACTTGCATTGCTTTTGAAATCTTGGATTCCTTTCCTGCAAGTGCTTACCATTGTAAAAGCTTTGACAACAATTTCTACCATCATTACTTGAATAAAATGCTTTTAAGAGAGCTTTTAGATTAGACTTTGAACTGGAAAAGGCATAAATATGTAGAAAAGTCTCCATTGGCAGTATGTTTTCTATTAGCCAGCCTGTCAAATAACTAAGCTTGGCTCAACTCTGGGCTTTGCTTAAAAACTCATTCATATTATTCTAGTGGGTGAAAATCCATTTATTTTAATGCAGTTCCAGCTGCAGATCCAGATTTGTTACTGGAAATTCATTGGCTCTTGATTATTATTGGTGCTTCTGAATGAATTTTACTAGTATTCTGCATTTCAAACAAATACCTCCTGGTTATCAATTGTGGGTGTGTTCCATATAGATTGTCTTCATGTGCCAAACTGTGGAATCCTCTGGTGTAGGTTTCACTGTTCTTTTAAAATTTATACAGACAGGAAGAACCACAGCTGGAAGTATCCTTGGTGTAGAACTTCATGGAGCAGCACTTGAGCTAATGAGGGGTTTGTATTTATAGAAGTTGCTCTAAAGAGGCACTCAGAGTTTCAGAAATTAGTCTTAATTATTTCAGACTCTTGATTATTCAATGGACTATGTGCTTTTCTGATCTGAGGAAATTTCCATCTGTCTGCTGCCAGTTCTGATTCAGGTAGTTGGCTGTTGCTAGTGTCAAGTTATCTGATCATAGAAAAAATACATAATATATAATAATAAAAATTGAAATAGTTTCTGCTGCAGGGAACAGAGAGGTTTCTGGCAGGTTGTGCCAAAGGTGCTGTCTGTATATCTCAGTGTGTTTTGGGTTAAGAAATGGGTTAGGAAGGATGCGCTATAGAATTTCTTACCTTGGAGGAATTCTTCCACATCAGTTATGTCCTTCAAGAACTGCCCTGGGTATGGAGTTAAATAACAGTTTCATTTTCTCCTTTGTCTCAATGAATTCCCTTTGGAAATACTTCAGGGGAAGCAGAACCTTTGTCTGCTGAGGTTCCTAATGTAAGTTCCATGCACGCTGAATGTGGCCAATACTTGTCAAAAAATCCCCACCAATTTATTCCAAAACCTCTGAGGAACCATTGTGAAAGAAGATTTTAAGAAGCTTTTGATCTAAGTGGAATGACTTTATAATTAATCAACCCTTGGCATGAGATGTGTATCCTTCATAGAACACATTTTGAGTTGCAGCTTGAAAAATGTTATTCCATGCAGAGCCTAAAGAGCTCATCAATATAAAGGACTTCAAGTAAAGGATTGGAAAAAACCCACAACAGTAATTGAGTTATATTGGTGGTTACTTATAGAGATTTGTGTTGTGTTGATTTTCTAGGAACAGAAGAAAATTGTTTCATTTTATTATTCAGTTGCCAGAATACAGGCAAGCAACACCTATTAGCAGGTTTCCAAGCAGTGGTAGAAAAATACCACATTTCATAGAGGAAACACATTTAAGCTAGAGGTTAACTAGCAAAGTTTGAAATATTTACTTACTTAGAGTAGGAGGCAGGAAAGTATTGAATAAATTTAAAAGAAAGTATAATTAAACCAATTAATCTAAGGTAAAACCTTATTCTGCTCAATAAGCTCTGATGGGAAAATTATTAAACAAATTTGCATATGTAGAAAAAAAATCTAATTTTGTCATTAAATTATATAGGTTTATAGATACATGAAGTTTCATCAATACAGGTCTAATACTATCTAATTATATGTATAACAGCATTCTGTAAGGAAGATAAATAATAGCCTGTAGCAAATTCGTATTAATATATTAAATAATTTGGGTGATTGATTGTTTCAGGTTTCCTTTTTCTGTGTTTTCTCTGAGCTCATTAACACTTTCCAGGAGTCAGTGCCACTTTTTCAACTCCTACTCATAAGTAGGATTGGATTTTTGTGAGAAATGAATCACATAAGAGGCTGGGTTTTTTTAAAGAGGTACTTTCTTTAATTTCTGTCAAATCAGTGCAAGCATCAGTCCTTTATACATATGTGTGTCCACTTATTTAAATGTGTTTATCATCTTCTCAGCAACTGGCCTCACTCAGCACTGGTGACTGTGACTGTCAGGAAAGTAATGGAATATATTTCAATGTTCCTCAATATTCCCTCTCTGTGCTTCATTCTGAGCTACAATTTCAGTTCATTTTTAGAGATAATCAGGACTCTGAATTGCTTAACCAAATTAAACTGAAATTGAAGAAAATTTAATTTTAATTAAAATAGAGTTGTAGCAAAACAATAGCTCACACTTTTTCATGTAGTAAATTTTTGCTTGTTTCCCAGCAGTTAATTCCTTTGCCACATAATTATTGTATTGCTCTTTGTGTAAAAGCCACAAATGAGGTAAAAGCACAGTAGAAAAGATCAACTCTACTTACAGCCTAAAATAGTATTTTTGCCCTCTGGTCTGTTATTACTTAAATATTAGACTTGTTTACTGCAGTTGAAGTGCAGGCAGTGAAATTGGTGGCCTGATATCGTGTAAAGGGGTACTTGAATTTTTGCCTTATAATGAGCAGTGATGGACAACTCAGCTGCAAAGCCACTTCTGTCTCCCTGACTGAAGTGCCCTTATGCACCAGGTTTGAGAATGAAGTGTTGACTGCATGGGAAAATAATGTTTGATCTTTGAGTGGCTTTAAATATTTGTTTCTGAGCAGAAAACAGATACTTGAGGGCAAATTTCAACTTTCGTACAGCACTATTGACAGGAAATAGTTTATTATAAAGCTGCAAATGCTAGTTTGCAGTCTTGCATGAAATACAGTACCTGTGACAATAAAGAATGGTGCTACATGGTGTAGAGGCAATCACAACATGAATCATCTGTCACTTCAGCAAAACAGTGCCAATTGAATTTACAAATGTGGCATCTATTTATTTCTACCAGCACTGAGAAGGAGACGAAATGAAATGGAAGTGATGATTACTTGTGACACATTCCTTTTATGAAAATAACTTCTTTAACTCATGTTGTTGCAACAGACCATGTGTTCTTTTTATTTGTCTTTCTTTTAGTGAACCATATTTCTCTATATTTATTGGGGGTTTTACCTATCAATATGATGGAGCTGTGAGCATCTGCTACCTAGAGTAGAGTTGTGGTGGTGGCTCACCAGCTTTGTGTGTTCTTGAGTGGCTTCAGGTAAAAAGAACCATGGAACTGAATTGTGGCAGTAAATAGAATTAGAACATGGACAGAACTGAGGGCTAGATTATCACACGTGTTTGGACACAAGTCTTGAATGGAACTTTCCAGTAATGATTAAGTGATGTAGCAGGGTGATGTTGTGCCTTTCTCATTGCAAAAAAAAATCTTGGTGAGGTTTGTGTTAATACAACACAATACATCAGAACTGTGCTGCCAGGTAAGATTGATGTGCTCATACTGTGCTCTCCAGAAACACATCACTGGCAGCTGAGGGTTCTCTGGTTCATGTGGGGTGTGTGTGAGCACAGCTGTGTGTTCGCAGGCCATCATAGTCTGTGTAGGCTCTGTGCCATCACTCTGCTCTAGTTCACAGTCACAGGACCAGATAAGATGGAAGAGACCTCCAGCTTCATGGAGTCCAACCTCTGAGCACCCACCAGGACCATTCCCCACCTTGTCAACTAAACCTGGGCACTGAATGCCACGTCCAGTCAATTCCTGGACACCTCCAGGGATGGTGACCCCACCATCCCCAGGGGCAGCCCCTTCAGGGTCTGACCACCCTTTCAGTGAAGAAATTCCTTCTGATGTCCAGCTAATTATTGAACCAGAAGCCAGTATGAGAGGATTTTACTATCGTATCCAGACACACACACACACACACACACAAACACACACGCACACAAATTATGAGTCCCAAATACTCCAACAATTCAGGTCTCTGTCTGTACATCAACCAGATGTACCAAGTCTTCTTGATAGATGTGGATGCTGTGGATCTTTGAAATCTTGAGATCCCATTCTTCAGAGACACATGTAGTCCCTGGGGATGTCAGAGGAGAATAAATTTTAATAGTAAGCTGTTGGAAGGGAGGATGTTTATTAGAACTGTCCACATGTATAAAGTTGTCAAGATGCCACCCCTGCAAATATCTGTAACTTTGATGAATAAATGAAACAAAGAATGTTGTGCTTGACACTAACCTTTGGAATAAACTGGTCCTCTTCTTGGTAGAATATTTTGCACATGGTTTAATTTGTGTATCTTCCATGGGCCTGCATGTTTTTAAGGAGCCAGGTCCTCTGTAGTTTCAGCTTGTGAAAACAATTTATTTGCTGCAAGCTCTTTGCTAGTACCTATTCTATTTCAGTAGCAAACCTCTTATAACAACCTAGAAAATGAGAGTTGTGTTCAGTAGTTTAGCTAAGGTGCAATTGCTATGAAGGGCAAGATTTGCATAGGCATTTCTGTCCTTGTAGATTTTATATTGTTCTAGATATCATTTAAATTTCATTAAACTTCAGGTTAACGATCAAAATCAAACTATTGATTTCTTCTCCGCTGCTCTTTTGGGATTCTTCTGACCTATGCTCTTTGTAGACATAGGAAAAAAATAGGGTGATGGATTTCCGGCTGTGGCTGTGACCTGAGTGAGCTCTGCACATTTAACGCTGTGGGAAGGAACAAAGGATGGTTCCATGTCCTTTGGATCCTGTGGCAAGACCTGAGCTGGGAAGGGAATGTTCTTTGGGGGAGCTGTAGAGAGTCTGGGCTTTTTATTCCTATTTAAAGGAGAAGGTGAGTCAGGGTAACATTTGTGTTCATTATAAACAATGCTTTGGGCCTGCCTCGAGAATGGGGAACATCTGTGGAACTTGCCTGCTAACATTTTGCTTCTGAAATGTGATATTTCTGCAAAATAACACAGTAGAAGCAGAAAAAATCAGAACATGATTCCTGTTTTTCAATATTTTGGTTTTGGTCCATTAAGTTCCTATTGTTTTCCACGTTAATTTATCATTGTTATAGCACTGTATTTTCTTCTTTGTCTTTTCCATGTTCTTTATTCTGTTATAGCGTTTGGTCTTTTGCAGGTCATTCTTTGTTGAAAAACCTGAGATCCCAACTAGCAGGTTCCTCCTTTATTATTTAATATATGAATATAAGCTATCAAAAATATTTGTTTTCCCCCAGAAAAAAACCTTTGGTGACACTTTTAAAATTAGTTTTAAGTAAAAATTCAAATTACAATATACTTATTTTCTGCTGAATTTTACTAGATATAATTTGCAATAAGCTCCACTGTGTTTGTGGAAATGTTGTTATTATTTAATTTGAAAAAAAATCCTAAGTAGCATTTTTTAAAAATGTGTCAGAATATATGTTTATCACTGACTCATAATTTAAAACATGGCCTGAAATGCAATATTCTGAAATGATGCTTCTGCTCTACCCTTCTTCAACAAGGAATTATTTCTTTCAAGCACTACCTTATTTTCTATTTCTTACAAATTTTCTTTGCTTCTGATCTTCCTGACTCAAATTGTCCTTGAATTTCAGGGAGTTCAACCTAAACGTTAACCAGCTCCTCAACTCTGTGATTTGAACAAAATTATTAAATTTTCATGCTCATCTCAGGTTACACAAACTCGTTTGAGGATGCAGAGCTCCTTACAAGAGGTTGTTCAGAAATCATTTAGGGCCAAGGGCTCTGTTTGGAGTTTGGAATGAATATTCACAGAAAATGTGCTGTTGTGCACAAAACAAAATCCAGTTCTCCTGGGTGTTGTAATCTCCTTCTGAAGCTGAATCCAGCAGTAGCACGAGTCAGCATGAACATAATAAAACATTGCAAACACATGAGCAGGTTATTAAGTAAATTAAATACCAGTGTTTATGTATCTCTGAGGAGCGCTGCAAATAGATTATGGTTTGTTTGTCTCTGTTCCGTAATCCAAGAAATAAACCAAGATGTGTTACAAGGATTTCCATAGATTCAGAATTTTAGGAATTTCTGAGCATAGCTTTTTCTCCTCGCTATACTAACAGGATTAATGGGGGTCTTGAGAACACCTGTATCTTCATTTCAGGAAGCTGTCATTTGAGATTGATTTACCAGGTTATTTCTTTTTCTTCAGTAATTTAAATCAAATTATTACTGGTACATGACCACATATATCTACTTTATCTGGTCTCGAGTGTTGAAAGATTAATAAAGATGAACTGAGGACTTGGAACACTTCCATTGCAATCTGGCTTTTTAAAACCACTGATTCTTTTCTGTATTTCTTTTGATTGGGTGAAAGCCCTTTAGAACAAAATAAGAGCAGATAGATTTTTTTTTTTAACTTCTTGTGTGTCTTTGATACATATAGTCAAAATTTAATGTGAAAATTAGCATCACTGCAGTTCCAATTGCATGCTCTACCAAAACAAAGCTAAATGATATTAACATATTTAACATTGCTAGACATGCATTATTAGTAGATTTATCTTCTTTTACAAAATTTTTGACATTAATATCATGCAAGTAAAATTAGCACTGCAGCTTCTTTAAACTGCTAAAACAGCAGATGCATATTAATTATTTATCATTTTCAGCCAGAATATTAGAGGCTTTCTGTTCTTAAATGGTTTTCTCGAAGTATGCTATAATTATTTTTTAAAAAACTAGAGAAAAATAATAATAATAAGATTTTTCAATTATGTTTTTTAAATCTGTAAGAGGCTTTTGAATTGATGTGTATATCTAAGTGTCATCCTGTGTCTGGCAATGACTTTGGGTCCTAGAGGACACAGAGATCCCCTGGAACTGTGGCTTGGGAATAGAAGGCTTTGGGTTGAATTGGAGGAATTCCTGCCATACCTTATATATCCTCATCCCAGCTAACCTCTTACTCTGCTCATTTATTTAAGAGCACTGAATTTTGAAGTGTGCTGATCTGGTTCATAATACGGCTCCTGAAACAACTGTGCTGGCACAACTAAACTGTGCTGAAACCAAAATGTGGCTTTCAGTGGTTGCAAACAAATCTGGAAGCATGCATCAGAGATGGTTATTAGTTTAAGAAAAGCATCCTGTACCACAGATAACATATGCAATTTTATTTCATGTTGTCCTCCAAATATGTACAGACAGCATGTGATTGTGAGTCATTGCAGTGTTCACTACATGCTGTAAACAAAATAATTGTCATCCTAAACCTGTCACTTTCGGAGTTTTCTTGCAGATTTTCTATCTCCATTCCATTCCTTGCAGAGCACTATAGGACTTTTATTATTTTTAATAACAATAAATCTCATTATAGTGAGTAAACAGGAATATATGCTTGTTCATAATCAGAATAAGGATGGTATATGTTACCTGATGTGTGTTCTGGCAGCTGCAAACCTATTTTGCATAAAGCAAGACCCTTACTTTACTATATTTAGTCTCCATCATCACTGGAGGAAAGGAACTCCGTATCAATGTCTCATTTCCATATTTGTCGTTTGTTCCATCTGTGGTGGCCATCACCAGGGTTCAGTTCATGAAGGACCAAGCTCCAAGACCAGCCTGTTTATGTGCCAGAAGTTCCTTATTTTTGAAGTGGTTAACAGAAAACATGCAGGAGGTACTGTGTGCCCTCTTTGCTGCTGTGACTCCATGGTCCCACTCCTGCTTGGCTGGCTGGATCAGGAGGGAGAGAATTTTTTTTTTTTCCTAATGGAACTGATAACAAATTCCATAATGTGCTTGCCACTTGAATTTAAAGTACTCTGTAATATATCAGTTTTAAAATCCACCTGTGCCAAGCTTAGTTCATCAGTTTGATTTGTGTTCCCTCCTGCAGACACAAACACACACATGAGCTTCCCTCCAGAGTTCAGTTTAACATCCTATATCTAATTTTCTGGGAGCAACAAAGAGGTACATTTCGCACACAGGCTTGCAGGTATAGGATTCCTGAAGCAGTCTTTCCTAAGATAAAGATTAAAAAAAGAAAGTCCAAATATGTGTCTGGTATTTAATAATTTGGATTGTGCAGTTATTCTGAACATCAGAACAATAGCTTCAAGTAGTTCTGCTGAGCTCCATTGGATTAATACCTCTGCGTATTTTAGGAAAGTAAAAGATATCAAATTATTTTCCAAATTAGGATTTTGGATAGAATGGTTCCAGCAGTTTGTGGTCAGCTTTTTACATGCCTGATGGTTCTGTTTCCAATCTTTTCAGCATTGATTATTTCCACACACCTCCCTTACAGTGAGTTGTACCTATATCTTGAATTTAATGACAGTAGAAGGTGCTAAGCAGATATTTGTTCTATCCTATCAAGGATAGAATCCAAAATTAAATACTAAAGTACTGAATATGCTGGTTTGACTTCACTATGGATGGCAAACAATAAGTTGTGCAGAAACCTAAATATATGATTACTGGATTTTTAAAAGTAAGCTTATTTTTAAAGCATCAAGTGATATTTATTTTTGTCTGATAACCTATAAGACTTTTGTCAACCCTTTTAAATACCCACCACCACTTTTAAAATGTTGGGCAGTGTTGTTTGGTTTTGGTTTTTTTTGTCACATGGCCAAACCTGCTTCTGTTGGTGGAGAGTTTCTTTTCTTCAGTAGTGAGACAGGCATTTGCTAACACAGGAAAACCTGAGAATTGTCTCGTCCTTTTTTTCCTGTTACATCCCATTGTTAGTAGAACATAAAAACATGTTTTAGCTATTTGAAATATGTGGAAGAAATGCTCTTTCCTTTTTATGACTTAGTAGTTACACAGTTGTAGGATACTTAAAAAGGAAAAATTTTACTTCATGTCAGTTGGTGTGGAAATGTTACATAATGTTGCTCTGGTTTGGCCACTTCTGTGTCATTTTAATTATCAGCCACTACAACGAACTAAGTGGAAAGGGGAATTCAAAATGGTGAGAGCACTGGGAAAAGTTGTTTGGTTTTCTTTTTATTCTTGCCATTTTATTAAATATTCTCAGAAAGGAGCGGGGAAATTAGTGAGATGGTTTTGCATCACTGTGTCAGAGCAGTTTTGCTTTTACACAATACATGTGTTGCTTTTTATTCTGTGTATCTTAAAAAGAAACAAGAGTGACAGTATTTTTAAAGTACATTAAGTAGGCATTAAGACAAGAATGATTTGCAGTGAGAGAGAGGGGAGTGATGTTTGTTTTGTCTTTCATGGTGGTTAAGCACATTTCCTTGTGAGGGAGGGAAAAAGATGACAGCAAGTTCTGGAGGGTTTGGGGTTTTTTCTGTATTAGCTATAGAATATTTAGGTTTATTTTTAAGGACAGCAGAAATCTGTTTAAAGAAACAGTCTTGAGTAATACACACACAGATTTGCATCCACTCTACTGACAAAATGTTATGTAAACAGAATACAATGAATATACTCTGTAAAACAAACCAGTATTTCTGTAGAGTTCTGGTTTTCTCTGTGTATCAGTGATGTATTATTATTATTTGGGGAGTTTATCACAGGTGGTATGGTGTCTTCAGTTTTCTTTTAAACCCTTTGGCAACTCCTAAAGTCATGAGAATGTGATTATTTTAAAAAGGTGTTTTAAAAGAATTCTTTTTAACTATCTGCAATGCTAAGACCACAGTGAAAAAAGATTTTTAGATCCTCTCTGAGAACTCTCAGTAGCTTGTTTCTCTTCAAGGTGATGCTTACTGCCTTTCAGTTCTGTGTTTTCTGTAAATGTGCCTAAACCTTTCACAGGCACAGCCATCTTCCTCACCCATATTTCCAATCACTACATAGTTTTGAGCATCCCCTGTCCATTTGAGGCCATGCATCCTGAAATGCAAAAGCTGCCGCACAATGCTGTTGTGATTCATCATCTCGTGCTCCAATGCCTGTAAAGCTGCTTTGAAATCATCTGGCTGTTGTGAAAATCCCTGGTTGCAGAATTTCAAAGTTCTTTCTTTTTTTTTTTTTTTTTGTGTGTGTGTAAGAGAAGCAAATGTTTTTCTCTTCCTCCATACTTTTACCAGTGGCTAGTGAAGCAAAGCGCTTCAAAACTGGCATATGTTCCACATTGCAATTCTAGTGGATAATTCATAGAGAAGTGAATAAAGACATAGCAGGAAACTGCTTGTTACCAATTCTACTCCATAGGCACTTGCTCCAGATTCTGCTCCTCTTGAGTAACTTCTTTCCCTGCCAGTTTTTTTTTCTTGCTGATATTTGAAAGTCTACAGTTATAGTCTTCTCCTTGGCGTTAATAAAATCCATTCTTACTTCCATTTTAAACACCTTGGACTGTTCAGCACTGTTTTTGTTAGAGGAAGAGGTCTCTGTTTGACTTAATATGCAGGAAAACCTTTATGTGACTTTTGGTGAGCAGCTGGGGATTGCTTTCCCAGAATTTCCCGTTCACAACTGCTTGCAGAACAGCACCAGTTTTTCTGGGTCAATATTCTGACTCTATTCACTTTCAGCAAGAAAAAACAGCTAGAATGATTTTCTTTTTTCAGCGATAAAATTTAGGAAGGCAAAAAATATGTCAGTGACTTTGTGTGGTGTAGCAGGTGGGTCTAGCAGAGGTTAAATGAGATGTGTACCTTAACTGAAGGCTGTTTTTTTGAGTTAGAAGAGTCTGTCTTAAAAATGGACATGGGGACTGCATTGCAAGCTGCGGTAGATGAAGATTTAATCAAGTAGCTGCTGCTTAGCAAAATTATGGTGATGAGCAGTGCTGGTGAGTTCAGTACCCAGAGCCTTCCTGTTGTAGGTGCTGCCCAGCTCCTTGCAGCTTCTGTCTTTGGTTAGGTGAAAGCCAGAAAAACCCCAGATAACCTGATTTTTCAGAGAAATAGATCATTGTGACTGACTGCAGGACAACCAGTGGGAGCTAACAGCTGTTGAATGTTACCAACAAAGGTGGAGGGGAAGCTGGGTGCAAGTTCAAAGCACAAATAACATAAGTGCCTATGACATGTCAGTTTACACATCTTTGGGTTTGTCATGCTTAATACAAGATCAAGTGCTGACAAAGGACAGTGCAGAATGTGCACTGGGAATGAGCAAATGTAAGAATGCCTCTTTCACAGGAATGCATTGCACTAACTGTTCACTTCAGGAATTGAGTGACAAAACCATCTTATTTGACCAAATGCACACTAGTCTGTCTTTTATGCTCTAATTTATTCCCATCACGAGCTGTGAAGTCCTGCTTTGAGTGTCTATTTTCAGCATAAAACTGTTTGTCAAATTTCTATTAAGCTTAAGGTGAAAAATTAATGAGCCATTCACTTCAGATATTTCAAAACTAATACTGCTGTATTATTAATGCAGCAGAAAGTCAAAGACGTAGGTACGTACAATTATTGCTTGGAGTTCACTCAGACTACTTTTTGCTCTCTGTATTTTTGAGGGAAAATCATTAAATCAGAGTTTTAGGTCATAGAAGGAATTATTTTGATGAATTCTGTCATTAAGCTTTTTAGACAGTTTTAGTTGTTAACTTTTTGTTTTATCTGATCCTGGCAGAAGGTGCCTTGACTAAACACATATTGATGAAATATAATGTTCTTTCCCATCTTTCTTTGAATCTGGAATTTAAACAAAAATGAAAGAAAGGTGATTCATATAACACAAAACTCAGAGAAATGCAAATAAAAGACTCTTTCCATACTACTGGAGGAAGCTGTTGGTGGAGCAATATTTTTGGGCTAGAGAAGTATGACATTGTGACTAAAACTCTGGTTTGTCAGTCTTCAAAAAGTCATTGACATGAAGATAAAATTGTTCTTTTGCTCAGAACTGAGTAGGGTATGGGGGACAGCAGTTACTATTAAATTCAGAAATCCCAGAGCATGTTGGCAGTACCAGTAAGTTGAGTGAAGAAACTTTCTAATGATTGCCTGTTTTTGTGCTCCTAAAATTAACTTAATAATTGATTACTGTATTTTCCTCCTTGCTTTACAGTAAGTTCTCCAGGGACTTTTTGAAATTAATAGTGGTTATAGGCCTGGCACAGTCACATTGTTAGACTTGCAGAGAAGAAGGAATTCTGCTTCTTGGAAGAGTTTCATGCTATAAAACTAAATTTCATTAGAAGCAAAATGGCAAATTTAAATTATCTTTCAAGCATTCATTGTTCCCACGGATCCTGAAAGCTCTCTGTGCTCTGAAGGGTTTGGCTTCCAGAAGAGAAAGTGCCAGCAAGAATCCCCAAGTTCTTTCAGTGTGTTGGTTTCTTTCTGAAGTTACTCTGCTCTGTTTCACTCTCACTACAGCACCAAGCCCATGAGTATTTTAAACCTGAATGATTAGGCTTTAAGTAGCAGCCCTGGAAATCTCCAGGTTTTTAAATGTGCGCTGGAGAGATTGGTCTTGGATAGTTCACTTTTGAAATCTGGTCATGATGCACATTGCTTTTCTCAGCCTCCTTAACAAGGGGCAGTTAATAAATGCCTGGAAGAGGAAAGGAAACTTTGTTGGTTTTTTGGGTTTTTTTTCTTATTTTTTTTAAAAAAGCATTTTTTTAGTATTATTTCCAGTAGTGTTTTTTTCTCTGTTAGGAGTTCATCAAGTTTAGTTCCTAGAGAATTTTATAGAATTTAGGTCTGGAAAAGATGTCAGGAGGTTGTCTAATGTAGCACCTTCCCTTAGGGAGGGCATCAGCCATATCTGCATCATTCCTGACAGATGTTTGCTTACACTTTTCTCTAAAAAGATTTCAGTTAAAGAGATTTTGTCACCTGCCTAGTCAAGTCTTTATGAATTCCTCCTATTAGAAAATTTTCTTCCAGATAAATCTGCTCAGATAACTTAAATCTGCCTTTCTATAGATTCTTTTTTCTTTTTCTCCCATACTTCAAACTCTGTCTTCTATTGTAAAATGATTCATTGTTAAATATGGAGGGGTTTCTCCTGTAAGTTGTTCCTGAAAGTGTATCTTTCACAGGTTATTCAGGTGTGAAGCTCAAGTTGTGAGTAACTGGAGAAAGGAGAGATTTTTCTCATCTGAAATGTTTTGAGCTTCATTGCCCCTGTAATACAGGCTGCAGATTGGCAAACACTGGGAAGAAAATAATGTCTCAATTGCACATCTCTGATGGACTTCTTAGGATTCTTTTTGAGTGCAGAAACAGACTCTCAAAGCTTGACCAAACTGATTTTGCTGTCACTTTACTGATGTGACAACTTTGAGATCTTGAACCCCGACCAACTTTGATGAGACAAAACTTTTTTTAAAGTTACATTTTGAACCAGCTTTACCTTTCCACCAAAGAATTTGTCTGATTCTTTCAAACTGAGCACTGATCACCTTGCCATTGAGTATTAAAGATGAGCAACACCTTTTGTTTTTCCATAATGAAATGATACACCTTTGGTCAATTTTTTCATTAGGATTAAAGGTGTACTATAAAAAGTTTCAGGAGTTTCTAGTACAAAAAAAGAAAAATTGAGAATGGGTCTAGACTTCTTTTTTTCTTTATACTGTGTTTCAGTAACAGTCCTGGTAATAGTTTCATAGAAATTTATTTGAAACATGCTGCTGATTGTTGATAGCTTCCTCCCCTTGTGCCTGCAGTCCCAGAGAATTTAAAGGATGCTTTTGGGTAGTAAAGAACTCAATGTTGACAGGAAATACAGAGTTTGTTTCACAGAGGTCGTGGGGAGAGGCCTTGTATTCTGAATCTCTGGTTGAAGGTTTGGACATGGTTCAGCAGGGGCAGGGACATTGTGAGGCTGTGTTAGAGCTGTGTCCTGCCCAGGCTGTCAGCCTCCCCTCCTTTTCCATGGTGGGATTTTCATCTGCCAGAAGCGTTCCTGCTTTCCATGGGAAGAGGTGATCCCCAAGTACATCTGAAATAACTGAGAAAAACAGCTGCTTTTTCCTGAAGTGTTTCAGAGCATTTGTGTGTGCAAAGTTGGGTTTTTATTTTTCCCCACAGTTCTGTCAGTTGGTCTCCCAAAATATTTCATTATCTCATCAGAAACCTTTCCATGATCAAGTGTTAGACAGGCAGGTGTATACAAACTCACTTTTTTTTCTGTTAAAGGGAGATTTTAATACTTTGCATGAAACTGCTGATATTGAGAGGTTTATGCTATGTCTGCTTAAGATGTTTTAGCTGTAAATGAAGCATTCTGATGTTTTCTGGTCCATACCTTCCTCCACTCAATGTGTCTTGTTTAGTACCTTCTTATTCCAGACCTCCTTCAGCTGTTCAGTTTTTACTTGAATTTGAAAGTTATTGCTGATCAGTACTTCCATATTTCAGTGATTCCTTTAACTACACACAATTTAATTTGTTGTGTTTAATTCACAATCTAATATCTGCTCAGACTCATTTAACAGTTTCTTTCTTGTGGAACTATTGCCCAGATACCATGATATGTACATGTAATTTTGTACTACCTGTTCTTGAAGAAGCTATTTAATTTTTTTTTTTCAGTACTATAAACACAAAACAATAGCTGCTTATCTAAATCAGTTGTTTTAACTTGTGTGGTAGAGATTTGCATTTTTGTTTTTGGTTTATGAAGGAGAAAAATGTAATTTTCATTTCCTAAATTGCTCTTCCCTTTCTGTCATTTAAGATGGAAGCTACAGGCAGAATCGACTGAACCTCACAACACTGTTGGTACAACCAATTTCTGCACTGCTGGCCAGAAAACTTGTTTCCCTGCCTGAGGACACTGCCCAAAGAGACAGGTGTACACCCCTCCACCTGCCAGCTGCAGGTAATGCTTTTCAAATCCACTTCACCTTTGGGATGTTCCTCTCACACTCCAAATCCACTTTCTACAGCTATACAACTAAGGTTTAGCTGATTATGGGTGTGTTTTGCTTAGATGCTTTCTAGAAGAGGCTATGAACAGTCTAAAAATTCTGCTCCTAAAATCTGATAGATGGAAGTTGTGGTTTAAAAAAAAAGTAGAAGGCGTTGAGCACTAATTCTTAATATTGATTTAGAACCTTCTTTGTGTAGATGCCATCACTAGGGAGGTTTGTTAGTGCTGCAGTATGGTTTGTTAGGCCTTACTGTACTCCTAATAATGTGATTTTAACATTAAGACATCAGTAGCTATATTATTCTGTGGGGATTTTTTTCTGTTTCTGGAATGATAACACTTAAATTCTAAATGTGTTCCTTAATTTGTATATGGTATAGAACAAACAGTGTATTGTTACCTGAACCCTCAGGCAGCTTTTTCTCCCAATTTTCACCAGGAAAACAGGCATCATGATAAGAACAAAATACCTTGAGTAGAGCCAGATGAATGCATTCATAATATCTCCCTAGAAATAATGCCATTAGCAAAGTCAAACAGATTATTGCTTGAAAAAACTTATTGCTGACATAAGTTGATATTGGTGCTACTGTCTTCCAACACAGTGTTTCCCCAGAAGAACATCTTCCAGAGAACATTCTAGATGAGGTGCATGTTTAAACAGTAATTCTTCAGTAAACAGTCTTCAGTTTTGTTTTTTACCTGTACATCTTTTACCAGAAAAAAAGTTTATTTCATTATAAGGCCCATTTAAATGAATTGATTTGAAACTGTGGTCTTGGAAAGGAGGAGGCAAATTAATTTAGCCACTGTATCCTGTGCTACACACAGTGATGATAACAGTAAAAACAAATTCTAAGGGCAACCAATGTAGTATCATGTGCTGTATGCCTTGTTTATTGCTTTTGGAAAGTTATTGTGGAATAGGAGGACAATACAACAAGTCATAAAAAAGGTTGATTAATTTTATGACTTGTGTTAGCATTTGCAGTTATACATACTAAAAAGGAAGGCAGAAGACCTCATGCTTCATGGCTTAAGCTATTGTGGTTAGGCAGGACAGTTGTTCTCCATGCATGGCTGACTAGATTTTTTAATAATGAACTTTTAATTTTAAAAATTATTGTCCCCACAAGCAGTAGAAAAGGGGAAGAGGCCATTTTGGAAGGAACAAGGGCTTAACCATTCCAGGTAGGCTGCATGAAGCTTGTTAGTATTGAAGGATTTTCCAACAGCTGAAGTGCCTGGAGCAAAGCCTGAATTTGGGCTGGAAAATGACACTCATTTTAGAAAGATAAAAGGCTGCACAACGTCTGTTTCTCAGAAAGCTTTGCCTGGAGGCTGCAGGGCAGAATCACCCCAAAGGGCAGCTTACTCTACTTTTTCTGTGACAGGTGTGGCATGTCCGTTTTATTTCCCTGAGAAGACAGGAATTCTGTGAGAGGAGAATTTCTGGAAAGAAAGAATATTCCAAGCCAGCAATCTAGTGAGAGGCAGTCCATGTCTGGTTTACTCTGGGTGAACACAACAGCTTGTGTGTGATCTCATGTAAAGCTTCTGAACCACAGTAATCCATGGGGGGATTTTTTAAAAAGTCTTTATTTATTGAAAAAATAGGGACTAGAAGAAGAAGCCTTGTATAATTCTGTAATGTATTATAATATATTTTTCCTTGAATAAGCTGTTGGTGTTCAGGAGCACAGAGTGTGCTGTTATTCAGCAGCAGCCTTAATGGAAGAGATAAAAGCCTGGTCTCATGATAAGAAATGGTGTAGAACTGTTTAATACTAGTAATAGCTAAAGAGATCATGCTGAGGACAGCAATGCATTAGAGAAGAGCAAAGGTTGAATTTGCAGTCTTCCTGTTGATTTGAAGAAGCTTAAGAGAGAGATTTCACTTCTGACGTGGGACTCATCATTTATCTGTCAAAAGAGGTGAATGAGCAATTCAGATGATTGGTTGGCTTGAAATTTGTTAAGATAAAATGATCATCATTCTCTCATCATTATGTTTCAAAAAGCTGAACAGCAGATTCATCAGTAATGATTAAACATTTATATATAGTTTTCTCACATTGCTGTTTTTTTTCCCTTAGCCTTGCAGTTTTCAAGAGACAAAATGTGACAGAGGGAGTGGGAGGATGGAGGCAAACATCCCACACAGATTGAGTGCTCAGGACCTACAAAGCAAATAGTGGGAATTGAAGTCAGCTGTTAATTTGGTGTTAGATGAAGTCAGTGATTAGATTTGCTTTTTGTTTGGTATGGTACATTATTGTTAATCCTCATTAATCTGAAATTCTGTGCTCCCATGAACTTTTTCCCAAAGATAGGCAATTAGAGGGAATTTCAGAGTGAACTTCTATAGAGAAACTGTAAACTTTTGAAGCTTCTTTTTTTTTTTTTCACAAAATCTCGCTAGGATATTTGCTAGAACATTGTGAAGGTGGTTGTAAAACTAAAGCACTCCTATAAACATAAATGAGGGAAGTCTTGCTGTGTACAGTGAACTGCCTTTGTTGCTGTTAAGTTTCCCACTATTTGGGAGATTGCAGTAATGTACAAATTACCCTTTTTCAATTAAACTCTTGAGCATTTAATGTAAATCTATCTCATGGCAATTAATATACAAAGTGGTTTTTGACACTAATGACCATATACTTTGGTTTGAATGGAAATCCTGGAAGCCTGCTATTTAAACACATCACAGTGTTACGGGTGTAATTTTCCCCTTTGGTTTTAAGTGTCAGTTTTCATACTCAACCTGATTAATGTCTGAAAAGAGAGAAGGTGAGAAAGATCCAGGATTTCAGTAGTGATCAGTCTCCAGGTGTCTGGGGCATCCTCCTGTTCTGTGGCTCATCCTATTCTTCCATTCTTTTCCACATTTATGTTGCTGGTCACTCTTGGAGATGAGGACTGTGTGGTCACTTGGTGTGACCTGGTGTGGCAGCTCAGTCGGTAGGAAGTGTAAATGCAAGTGATCTCACTTAAACATCCCACTTCTTACCACCTGCTAATGTCTTTTCCTGTGCAATAGGTGTAATTTTTTTATACTTTAACTTCTAAAATTATAAAAGCAAGGCATGAATAGTTTAAGTAACCTGAATGATATCAAGCACTGTGTGAATAATAGAGCCAGGTACACAAAGACTCCCAGCATTCTGCTGCAGACAGTAAAATTACTCAGATCAAAATGCTTTTCTAGGCAGAATCGTTTGATCTTTTGTAACCTTTTTTTAGTCTACAAAATACAGTCACTGATCAATAGGGAATCATCACAGTGACTGCAGTGCAGAGCTCTGTTGTAGGCTGCAAACAAATCTACCTCCTCTGACAAAATGGGTGAGTGGAACAGATAACCAGAACTGACTGGTACTGGAAAGGGGTGCAGCGCAACACGATGAATTTTTATGAGACTTTGAACATCTATTTTATGTAGTTGCACGTGTCAGATGTTCATTATACTGAGTTTATAGTCAACTCTGATCATGTGAAATTTGAATCATTAATTATACGAAAGGAATAATTGGAAGAGTCTGTTACTTTCCATATTATACGATTCTCATCCAAGATAAATAAAATTCTCTGCCAAGTGCTGCACTAGTGCAAATCAAGTCTGTCTTCTTTTCAGTCAGAGGAAGGGCACGGAGTGATAAAGTGAATATCTCCTCCTGTTAAACTACAGCCTTGTGATAATATTATATGTGTTTCTCCTTGGTAGTTTGCTACCTGTCAGAGAAAATAAAGACTCCCATATTTAATAAACTCTGGCTGGGCCATCTCACACTCTGATATCAATATGCAAACAATACCATGATTTCTGGGTATTTGGACGATGCTAAACATGAATCCAAGGAAGCAAATAGAGAGAGATGCCAGCAGATTGTGTGGCAGTGCATGTTATTGTATCTACCAAATCTGGAGTCATTGTACAGAACAGAGTAGAAAGAGAACAAAGTTCTGCAGATGTCTCTTAGTCGCATTTGAAAGAGGAACAAGTTAAATAGGGAGCTCTGATCTATATGAAAACTTACAGACATTTATACCAATACTCTCAGATTTTCTTTTCATGATCACTTTAAATTCTGTTCCTTTTTTAAACAGAAGTTCATAAGAAGAATTAAGCATGAACAGTGTGAACCATTTTTTATATATCTTCCCTCTACTCCCAGCTGAAGCCTAGAGAGCTTTTCTACCAGAATTGTAAATGATCAAGATATATTTTCAGAATTCTGTTCTGCACCAGTGTTTTCCTGTGTGATGCTTTGCTTTTGATTGCTATAAAGCAGGTAAAGAATGAAAGTAGTTTGAGGTTATGAAATTCAACTCTACCATCTGAAGCATTTTCAGCTCTCTTTGATGTTGACTGTGACACATTTATTCTGTATCACATTAGGCCACCCTAGTTTAGAGCCTCCTTAAAGCACTTTATTCTAGGCATTTCTTATTTCAAAAACTCTTCATCTGAAGAGTTTTATTTCTGGATTCCTCATTGTAGGTCAAAAAAGACGATGATCAAATACCAAGGAGTTTATTCATTAAGCTCTTCATACTAAGGTTAGACTTGGAGACTCAAGATTTATGAATATTTGCTCAAAAAGGAGAATATGTTGTCAGTAGTCAACATAGTTGATTAATCAAATAGAGATATATTTGGGAAAACTATTAGAGGTATCAGATTTAGATGGTGTGTTGTTTATACACAAAAAAGGTGAAGGTTTTTCATTACAAGGACATCTGGCTAGGAGTTCTGACACATTCCTGTACAAATAGTTTTATACCTCATCAATACTGCACATTGCATAGATTCAGTATTGATTTTTGCATATTTTATATCATCACGCAATATTTTTCTGAGATTATATTCATTATTAAGTATATACTGTTTTATATTTTTTCACTTTTCTATGTATGCCATGTTGCATTTAGTGTTTTTTGTAAGTGCTGCATAAATGTGTGTGATGATTATATTTCTTCACTTAATGTTCTGTGTTTGTACTTGAAAACTGACATAAAATATATAGTAAATTAGGTTTTGGTCCCAAATTGACATGATGATGTGTCAAGTGCAGTTTTATGGTG
Source organism: Geospiza fortis (assembly GCF_000277835.1). Lineage (NCBI taxonomy): Eukaryota > Metazoa > Chordata > Aves > Passeriformes > Thraupidae > Geospiza > Geospiza fortis. The sequence goes on along the minus strand of NW_005054309.1, from coordinate 6,459,555 downwards.
ATTACTTCAGCTCAGTTAGTGTTCCCTGAGTCATGTGAGCATGGATGTTTGATGATGTTTGAAATCTCTAGTTCAGTTGTGATTTCAGACAGATTCACATTTATTTAGGTGTTGATTTCAACAGGAACTATCTCAAAACTGCATTACTTGAAGTTACTTAATGTGCTTTATTTCAGCAGTCTACTGAAATAGCTTTGGGTTTTATGATCCAGGAGTTCTGCTGAAATCCTTAAATTCAGTTAATACTTCATTTTTCTATACTTCTGTTAAGTGTGCATGTAGCGAAATTCTTTCAGTGATTAGCAAAAATCTTGTCAAATGAGTTTTCAAATCTGAGTTCCTAAAGATGCTTTTTAAAATCCAGTACTCAAATGCTCAGAAAGCTATTTGATGATAAGTGTTTAGCATGATCGGGATTCAGTAATTTAACCAACATACTTAAAAATGAGACTCAAGCTTATACTCCTCTATGCATGAGCTTGGGATGAAATTAAAAGTAAAAAAAAAAAACCAAACAAAAAAGAAACAAGCCTAACTTATGTTCTTTTAACATAACTACTGCAAATAGGTTTTTCACATCTGAAGTACTAAAATTATCCATCAAATGAGAGGAAACATAGCCATGGATTTCTAAAAATAACTGTGTAAATGTCAGAGGAGAAGGTAGTCATTTGGTATGAGACAATTTAAAAGTTCCAGGTCAGGAAAGAAATAAATAAAAAAAGATAACAGTAAATATGTTTGTGTTCTTCTATCCCAGAAGTAGCTTTTAGCTTACATAAGGACAGTGTATCCTGAATAATGTTAAGGTAAAGTCTTCTCATACCTTCCCAGGGAATATAGGAAAAAAAAAAAAAGAGAAAGTTGTCAAGATCCTTAAAATACAGTGTTAGGACAAGAGGTTTGTTGTCAGAACTGTTTAGAGGGGATTAAATTTTGGTTCTGCTGTATACTCCAAAGAGCAGTTTCAGCCTTTTCATCTGGTGTTCTAAGCCTTTAAGCCCAAGTCACTCTAAGCTGACTACTGTGTTACATGACTATTAACTCGAGTGTCTGATTTGAGAATATGGGTATTGCCAGAAGTTAATTTTCTGTGTCTTTATTGTCAGTTAGAGACTGGATAGCTGGTGTTGATTAAGGAAAAACAGTGAAGTCAGTTGTCTTCAAAAGGATTTATCGTCTTTTTGTCTGAGAAGAGCCCTAAAGGAACAAACATCTGAAGTGTTGTAGGAAAAGGAAAGGAGATCAGTTTTGACTTTAAATATCTTTTTTTTAAGAAAAGTAAATTGGATCCAGAATGGTTGTAGGTGAGAAACAGCAGCAAGAAGTAACTTGCATAATTTAGGTTAAATTTAAGCTGCTTAATCAACATAGATGGCTTGAGCTATTTTCACTTGTTTTAAAAGACCCTTTGGGAATCCTTTGGACTATTTTTTAATGATTTTTTTTTTTAATTCTAAAATAATATCCGTGATTTTATTGAACAAACAATTATTTACATGGCATTAATAATTATTTTAAAATACAGTAACTTACATCAGATGAGCAAAGTTAATTATGTGACAAATGAAAATATTCACGTGCTGTGACTGATTGTTGGAAAGTCATGTGCCAGGGTTTATTTTTAATTAACTGCTTGGTTTGCATTTACACTGGTTTGTTCAAGCAAAACCAGAATTGTCATAGAGAAGACACATCTGTTGATAACTGAAGAGGTTTTTTTCTGAATAAAAAATAGAATAACTATTGTTAATTAATTTTTTAACAAACACTAGCAGTTCACTTGTTTTTTTTTTTTTTAATACCAATGAAGACGAGTGAATTAAAATATATTGTATTTTATTTTAAGAAGATTTTGAAGTAAATTTACTGTATGAAGCAGCAAATGAACCCTGAAGAACAGTAACCATGTGTTGTTTTTGTTTCACGTGTTGCAGTAAACTCCCCACTCACATATTCTGTGCACCTCAGGAAACAAATCCTTGGAAGAAATTGTTAGAAATGCATCCATGGGAGGATAATAGCCTGGGACATGGAGAGCAGAATTATCTGTGGAGCATTTTAATTGTGGTCTGTGGCAGTAGGGATATGGACATGGGAGGAATTGTGTCCCAGAGATGCTTCAGGCACATTTCTGCCCCAGGGGTGGAGCGTTCATGGATGGAGGAGAATCCCCCTGCAGGTCTGGGCTCAGCCACTGCTCATTGTCACACTGCTGCTGCTTCTTGAGTTCAAGCAGTGCAAGACATTTTCATTTCTCTTGGATAGAAGTTATGACTTTTCAGATGAGCTGGATGTTCACACATTATGTTTTCATATTTGGAAGGTGTCAGCAGCTCCCCATGGTTGGTTGGTTGGTTTCCACAGTCACAAACTGCAGGAACTCCTGTGGTTATTGTGTCCCACCTTCTTTTAATCAATTTAAACTCAGATATTTGCTCTAGTCTGCCTTTATTCTGTGCTACAGTCTCAAATGGTGTGGCAGTACTGGCAAGTTCCTTACATTTTAGCAGCTTTTGAAATCGTTCTGCCTTTGTATTTGCACCATTTCCTCATCTGATGCCAGCTAGGCCAAAAACCATGGCTTCTGTTGGCACATGTTCACAAGAGCATCACCAAAGGCTGTGCTGGCAAAGCTGTGGGGAGGTCTGACTGCTCCCATCTGATTCCACACAGGGGCTTTTCTCCAGAAGAAAATGTAATATAAACCAGGTATAATTTCGTGAATGTTATTCATAGATGGACCTAGGTGAAGGATTAGGTGAGAAAAATCTATCAAGTTTAAGGCAAATTTTGTTATCACAGTTATGTAAATCCTACTCTTACAAATTTTCTTTTTCTGTTGTATTCTGGCAGCATTTATTGAGTGAATTCAATGATCTTTTAACTCAAGGAGCAGAGATCTCTTGAGATTCCATCTTTGAATCATGCTGCTAAAATGGATCTAAGAAAATAATGTAATATTTTGTGTTTTAATCTGTGGTTCCTATTCAGGTTTTTCTTAACCTCGTTTTAAATTCTTTTTTTAGTGTATGTGGAATTTATGTCTTCAGCCCATACGTTTCTTGGCTGGATAAATAAGTTCAAAATTTTCTTTTTTTTTTGTCTTTTAACAGGCAAAAAAACAATCAGTCTGAACATTCAGTCTGTCACAACTTACAAGACAATTTCTAATGTCATTGGATATCTAAAAGGAGCTGTATTTCCTGGTAAGTTTCTTTTTGTCATTTGTATTGATTATTTGTTTCACAATGGGTGAGAGTCATAGCTGGGATCAGGATCCTATTTTGCCAGATAATTCACTAATACAGAGGAGAGAAAAAGACTTTTTTTTGTGCTCATTTTGTGATTTGTGACAAGACAGAATATGAGGGTTAAACAGAGAATGATCTGAAGGGGATATTGTAGTTACAAAAAGCATATTTTTACACGAGCAGCAGGTGTTGCACATGGAGCACAGAGAGTATCAGTAGTTTGTACAAGCAGCTGTTCAATGGTTTTAATTTTAATATGGTTTTAACATTTGCTGCAGCCTTATTTTGTGTCTCAATCATGCCTTAAGCTAGTTTTATACAATTCTATGAATAATAATTACTGTTCTCTATGTGTGATGGTTGAACAATGGAACTCTAAATGCAACTGGGACATAAAGCACAACCTCCCTCTGTCCTTTGATGCTGTACAGAAATAATGTTATCATCAGGATATCATAAGATCATTTGGAGATTATTTTATTAGTTAGTGAATTTACCTAAAGGATGAAGGTTTTCTGCAACATGAATGAATGCTGTTGCTGGTTACTTAAATAGTGCAAACAATTCCTAGTGTGCAGATGATCATCAAAACAGCATCATGTTTGCCTTAATACTCTCATATTAGGTTGTGAAGAAATGATGGAAATTTATTTACAGTCCCTTAGGGGGTAGGCCAGTCATTTCATATTTTAAGTAATGGAATAAAGGAGGTGGAGAAAATTTTATTCCTGTTGGTGAACTAACAACTCAGTTTTGTGCATGCAGAACTGTATACTTCTCACCAGACTTTTGGCTTGTTTAAAGCAACAGAGGAAACAATTAGCACAGTGAATTTAAGTTCTATGAAGGATTTAATTTCCTTCATGAATTTGAAGTTACCAGTCTGCTATTATTAATGTTTTGCAAATAGCTGTCATGGAGTTGGAAAGGCAGAAACTGCCACATTTAGACATTCTGTCTTCTGAATTGCAAAACAGAGGCAAGAAAAGGAATAAAAAGTGTGCTTCAGTTTCTGTTTAACAAGTCTTCTATCTCTTCTATACCTGAACCTTTCATCTTATTATTACATTTTTAATCAAAACTACTTTTTGGAGGTTTGCCAATATATGCTGAACTTTAGGTATCCAAGGAGATATAAAAAGTGAAGTCAGTAGCAGTGCCCAGATGGCAGCAGTTTGGATGTCTGGCTCAACAAGAGCCATAACAAGTGTCTTCTAGTGTAGGCACAAGTTAAATGTCTAATGCTCTGTAATATTTTGTACACAATCAATGTTAAACCTTTTTTTCTTTCTCTACTCTTCCTGGCTGACACTACAGTCGTTCCTCCTCAACTGCTTTGAATCTCGATATTTTCATGGCATTGATTCTCTGTCATTTTGATAGGGTTTTGCTCGTTTCATACACATGAAATATTCACCTTTATGTTCACAGAAGTGCAGAAAGAAGGCAAAATTTATCTTTAGTGCTTAATGAAAGACTGCAGAGCATCACCAAGGGTGGAATTTATTACATTTTGCTTAAAGACCACCAAACACACACACATAGAGACAAGCACATCTCTGTAATGCTGACGTTAGCTGGCATTTGATCTGAGGAATAAGAACAAGGATCTGAAGTGTAACTAAGATGTTAAAATCATTAGGAGTAGATGAAATGTGATAGTTGGTAGCATTTTAAAACCCAAAAAACGTAACACTGCTTTTATAGCTCTATTGGACATGGTTGAAGATGAGATGTATAACAAGAAAAGCCAGGATAAGGAGACTCTTTTTAATGATAAATCCCTGTTGTCCAGCCCATCACTAACATGAACACTATCCTGTTTTATCACCTTCAAGGGTATCTGATAGATATTTTTTCCTCTATCTCCAGTTTTTTCTCTTTTTTTTCATTTTTGCCATGTGATTCTGAGAAAGGATAGCTGCTGCCTCTGCAAGCATGACCATCCTTTCTCCTCTGCTTTTCCTGTAGTCATTCGCTTTAGGGTTCGGCCTCAGTTTGAGGGAGAGGTGTGCAAAGATGAAGAATTTCAAAGGAGGCACCAGCTGTTATGTTTTGCTCCTGCTCATTCAGCTGCCATCTCCAGCAGCAAGTTGATGCTTCCTTCTCAATCAAAATATCCTGTATTATTTGAATAAAGTGTCTCTCCTCTCACATGGTCTGTACACAGGCTAAACAGAAATTATTATACAGGCAAGCACTGATTCTGCCTGATCCCCCTGTGCTAGTGGCACTTCCATTAATGACCTAGAGGCGTGTAAGGCCATTCATTTTGGTTCCTAATTCCTGTCATTTAATGAGTTGAAAATCCTATGTCTTTTCATTGTCAATGCAACCGATAATTAAGCATATCATGGTGCAACACACAAGATGCAAAATTATATGATTTAGATTTCATTTTGTTACATTAAATTATTGTGTAATCTAGGTTGACACTTTGCATATCTGTTTTTAGAAAGAAATTCTCATTTCCATACCTACACACCCCCAAAGTTGATTGAAAATACTGTGTTACAGGTACATAAAAAATCATCTCTTTGTAAAGCATTTTTGATTCCTTGTTAAACAACATGTTCAAATATTTTGTTGAACAATGCTGGTGAAACTCCAGTTTGATAGAGAATGCTTTTTTAATCAAAGTGTTCTATTAATCTTCTTCCCAGGCAGCAGTCACTGCAAAACATACTGAGTAGATATTTTAATTTTATAAGCAAATACAAGATGCGGGCATTGTGCAGTAATCTGTTGCTGCATTGTGATCAACTGACAGCAGGTGAATGAGTTCAGTTGGTTAAAGAAAGAAAACTTTTCCACTTTTTGGAACCCAAATGACACTCAGGGGTTGCTGTGGGTCTGGCATCACTGTTCCTCACTGCTGATAACCGTTCTTATGTTTTCTCTTGATATCCTGAAATAGGAAAAAAAACACCTTTAAAGTCTAGATCTGGGCCAGAAGGAGACTTTAAAAATATCAGAGCAAAACCAGAAAACAATCCTTCAAAGAGGGTTGTGGATTCATCTCACCCAGAAGGTCTAATAGTTTAATAGCTCATTCGGAATAATCTTGCTTGAACTTCTTGACAGGCCTCAGTCACACCAGTCAGTCATGTTATTTAATGTGTTGTAACGCATCGTTGGTTCTGGAGTAAAATAAAGGGGTTTTTTCCCTTGTGAGTGATATTAGGGTTACATATAATGCCTTGAGAGATTAAGATTTAATTTTGTTTCTCTGGAAAAAAAAGTGAGGGGTTTTTTGGTCCTTTTTTTTTTCTGTGAGTAACCATAGGCATATTTTTTATTTCAGGCTAAAACTTCTTGCTTTTCATTCTATAAAATGCTTTCTTCCAGCATTAACACAGCTGCTAGGTGTGACTTACCATATCTGTATCATTCATTATCTCTATCCCTCTGTCATGTCTCCTCTCCAAACCTGCAGTCCCGGTATTTTAATGTCTCCTTCCACATAAGGCTAAGTCCTGATCATCTCTAATCTGCTTGCCAGCTGCTCCACTGCTGTTTCTGCCATGTCTTTTTTGAGATAGGGTGGTGAGCACTGGACACAGTCTTCCAGGTGAGGGAGTACTAATACTTTGTGTATTTTCTTTGTTTCCCACTGTACTGCCATACCTTTTGTTTTTTGTTTTTTGGTTGCTTTGTTTTGTTTTATTTTGCTTTTGGATGCTGATGTGTATTGAGGATCATTTCCTGCTTATTATTTTGTGGTTTTTTCATAACACTCTACTGTGAGCATGATTGTCTATATGACCTAGTCCTGGCTGTAAAAATGGTCTGTATCAGATCTATAAGGAGAGCAATAAACAAACAAGGAAGGCAAAGGTATGGGGGTTAATTTAGGAAACTGTATACATGTATTTATCTACTAGTTCATTTTTAAGTAGCACTCACAGTTTTGTGTATAATTGTTGTATGATTGTCTTGCACGTCATCATATACTATTTTGTTGACAGCTTTGTGTTGCATTAATGACATTACACACTACTAATACAGTTAATTTTTAGGGTTGTTTGGAATTCTTTTAATCTGAGTATCCAAAAAAAAAAAGTTTGATTTTTATTTTTTTGGGTGTTTTTATTCCTCGTTTCAGACAGATACGTCATCATTGGTAGCCATCACAGCAGTTTGCAGGGCTATGGTGGGCAAGGCTGGGCCAGCAGCACTGCTGTGATCACAGCCCTGCTCCAAGCCCTGATGCCAGAGGTGAGGAGGGGCTGGAGGCCTGACAGGACCCTGCTCTTCTGCTCGTGGGGAGGAACAGCCCTGGGCAACGTCGGCTCCTACGAATGGGCTGAGGTAAAACTGCTCTCACTGCAGGGAGGGTTCCTTCTGCTGAAAATATGAAATTACCACGTGGAATTTGTGGCTCATCAACTGCCCTCTGAGGTCTGTCTGTGTTCATTCATGTACTGCCCAGTCAATGCAGGGAAAACATTTTTTGAGGCATTCCTGGGATAATGAGGTGCCAGGGAGCTGCCATGGCTGTGGAGGTTGCACATACAGCATCCTTGGGAGCTGCTTTCCCTCCCTGGTGGAAGCTCCCTCCACAGCTCTGTAAAAGCGCATTGCCAGGGCTTGACAGAGGGAGGAAAACCTCAGAAAACAGCAGAGGCACAGAAAGAGCTTAAAAGCTTTTTTACCTTCTTGAGGGTTTAATATTTAATAATTTTTCATCGACGGGCTTAGTGTGAAGAGAATCAAGAGAAGAAGAAGAGAACCATACTGCAGTTTCCATTAATTAAACAAACCTAGCAGTGTCTCCATGGCTAGTGCTGATTCATTTCTCACAGGTCTGTGCTGAGGAGCTGGACACAATCCCAAACAGACAATTCCTTGGGCTCTTACTTTCAACAGAATGGGAATCAGCTGGTTGAAAGAAAATACCTCAAAAAGTATTGATGATCATACATGGCTAAAGTAGACTCCAGGTCATTAATTAAAGGAGTTGCTACTCCTCTAGGCAGAGAATTTCATGGCTGCTTTTCCAGGTCTAATGGTTCAATGAATTAAAACAGTAGATAAAATAAAGAGTTAATTGCTTTTTACCATGCATAAGAAGCAGCCAGCACTCATTGAAATTTCATACTTCCAACATGATTATTCTTCAGAAACAAGAGGGGGTGAAAAAATCAAATTGAAAAGATCCAGGCTGGAAGCAAAATTTGTTTAGTTCCACTTCAAGTCAGCTTTGCATCAGATGTAATTGCGTTACACCCCTTCTGTTCAATATAAAGAGCCACTTCATGCAAAGAGGAACTCATTACTGAGAAGGCAAAGGGGATCCTTTTAAAAAAGAGATAATAATTGAAACGGTTTGTACATGCTATTTTTATATAGTCTGAAAAATAATAAAATGAAAACACCAGGAAAGTTATGCAATTCAAATCTGAGTTTGGTCTCTGAATGTTTGAGTCCATTTAGCTGTTGATAATGATTGCTTTTGAAGTTTGTCTTCTGTAAGGCATAAGTTTAAAAGGCCATCATGTTGTTTCACAGTGTGTAATGTTTTCATTTTTGGCCTTACAAGTGTAGTAATTTTTAATTCCTCCCAGACCTGTTTGCATTTTCTTTAGATGATGTGTGAAATGGAATTATAACTTCTGCTATAGAGAGAAATAGAGAAATAGCACTGAGATATCCTTTGAAGTTTCCAAGAGCATATTGTGAGAAGCAGTAGTTAACTAATACTTGGGGAATCACAGAGGATGGAAATGTAGGGTGCAGTTTTCCCCTAGAAGCAACCAAAAGAACAAAACCAGCCTTAATTATAATGATGCAGGGTAGTAACCATTTTTCTGCTTGTGTTGTAGGATCTCAGGAGCGTTCTTCAAAGAAACGTTGTGGCCTACATCAGCCTCCATAATCCAGTCACAGGCAACTCAACTTTACGGCCCGTGGCATCCCCTTCTCTTCAGCAGCTGGCAGCAGAGGTTAGAAATAAAATATTTCATTTCACTTGCAGTTTATGAGGTTACATGGTTAAGATCAGTTGACATTACACAGCAATTGGTGGTTATTTCATTTAAGAATTTTAACCTCACAAATACACATGAACTGGTTTGTTTTTTTTTAAAGTAAGCAGGGTAAATTTTATTTTAAAAAATAATAGATGGAGAGGTTGGAAGGAATAGCTTGTTTCACCTGTTTGTTAGACAAAGTCTGACCATACTTGCATGCCCTACAGCTTTTTTACCTTTTGGCAGCTTTAAAGCAACATATTTGTTATTCTTCAGCACAGAGCACATTTTTCTCATCCTAATCAGGTCTTTCCAGACTGTTTCTCAGTTTGCATTTGAACCTGTATATTTACCAGATGTAACATGACACACAGGGAGAGTGTTACTCCTACCATAATAAATCCTGTCTGAAGTGAGTATGTCAGGTGCAGTGCTCAGCCGTGCCTGTGCAGCTCATCTGCAGTCAGAATATTCCATGGCTGTAAGGGCACAGAGGCCTCCAACTAATGACCCCTGTGCTGCTCCTGAGCTTTCTGAATTTATCAATATTTTACATGAATGGAAAATAGCGTAAGGCGCGTTCTAAATTACAAAACCAGTGTGAAATGGTATAAAATGGAGTTCAATTTCACTTCCATAAATTATAGTTTTTAGATTTTTTTTCCTGCATGTTTGCCAAATGAATACTTATTCTGATGTTTATTTGGCTTGCCTCTGAAGCATTTGGTAAAAAACACTCCTCAAAGCTGCATCTTGGATTGAATGCAGTTTAAGACTGATCTGGCTTGGCAATTGTTCAACTAAGTTAGTAAAATTATATCAGTAAATTGCTTCTTAGCAATGTCTTAACCACTTCTCCTGTTCAGTGTTTAAGTGGTAATTTCCTCATGGAAAGAATTTATTATTTATGATTTATTCTCTGTAAGTATTATGAAAAATGTGAGGCAACATCATTTCAGAGAAAAATAAAGCTTCCATTTGTGGAAAATTATTTATATATGTGAGTCTGCAGGTGTTATGGATATGTCAATTCAAATTTTGTTATCAGTTTTAGCTATTGTATTTTCAAGAAATACTACCCTGAAAAGTTGCTAGCCTTTTGCTAACCTAGTGGTGTTGGCAGTTCTATCTCCATTAAAACAAGTATTTGCCATTTAAGGGAGTAAGTTTATTATTATCCTTGAGCTATTTGGTTTTTTCTCATTTTATTTCTTTGTCTCTACAACACAATCTATGGCAGTGATCTGAAAATTAAGTTGTCTGGAGCTTTGCAGCAGTCTCTTTATTATCTATTTATCACTTTATTAAGACTCAATTTTTTTCATCCTAATAAATGCCATATTAGTGTGAGCATTACATTCATGTCCTCTGTTTTGAAAAGGAAACAAACTTCTGCTTTATTTCTGTGGTGTTAAATAATATTTTGTAATTCTTGTAATAGCAGTTGTGTTCTGTTCAGCAGTATGGAAGGAGCCCCTCTTAGCAGCCTTGCATTGCACCTGTTAATTAATAAAACGTGACTAGAATGTCTTGTTTGTTTTTTTTTTTAGAGTCCCAGTAAACACCTTCCATCTCACTTCTGATTCTTTAATTTTGAGACTGCATCCCTTCTGCATGTTTATCCTAAAGCCCCATCTAAAAAGTAAAGGATAAAATGCATGTGAGCATTTTATCTGTATGGCTTTCCTTTTTGTAGGATATTAGTATTTGTAATTAAAATAACTGTCATACAGTTTATGACATTAAAAAGATTTATAGGAATTATTGCTTCCAAATGCTGGCTAGAGTTCTGAATTCATATCAAATTACTGACAGTGATGGAGCAGCCAAGCACAGATCCTTGTGTGTTCCCATGGGTACTCACAGTTTGCCATGTGTCCAGAAGATTTTCTCTGGAAGACTGATCTGCTTATAAAGAATATTGATATTACTTCCAGCACTTGCCAGGAAGACAATGTAATTACAGATTACCTGTAAGTTATGACACTGCAAATGGGCTGAGATGTGACTTTTTGGAGCTCATCTCATCTTGAAGAAATTGTGAGTCTGTTCACATGAGCTTCTTGCTACCAGGTGCAAGTTGCAGAGCTTAAAAATTCTAATGAGAGAAAAGGATCATTTTAGTTTTTGTGAGCTCTGAATATAGGTTAGAACAGAAAAGAAGGTGAAAGAGGAATTTAGAATTAATGATATCAGTCCATTCTAAAATTAAAAGATAGATTAGCCTGTTTTGTTTAGGTGGATGGAAATTTTCCATAATTTGTGAATACATGGAAGGTCCTGAACTGTGCCTATGGATTCAATGGTAGAACTCATAATTAAATTCCATTTTTAGCCCACAACAAAAGAAGCTGTCAGGCATTATTTTTCCTTCTACTGCTAAACAGTGTTGTAACATTGTTTGCAGGCAAAGGAGACTGAAATCTCACCATTTTTGGGTTTTGTTCAGTGCTCACTGTAGTGCTAAAGTTGTGTGTGAAAGAGAGGGAGAATGTATTCCTAGAGAAAATTAATTTGTGTTAGAAAAGCCTACAGAGAATAAATGCTAGGATCCTAGGGATAACAATGAAAAACTGTAGTTTGTCCTGTGAAAGAGAACACAAGTAATAATCACACTAGGTTCAGAGCATTCTGTGGATGCTGCAAGGAACATAATTTAAAGAGAACTGTGGGGAAAATAGCAAACTAAGATGGGCCAATGCACACAGCAGTGTTTGCTTTCTGTCTTGGTTTTTTGTATTTTTTAATAAAATAAAATATTGGACAATTGCTAATCACTGCAGCTTCCACAATATCTTTTTTCCCTTAATTTCTGGGAAAATTAGGAAAGAAGTTTTAGCTGAAATATTATTTGTAAGGATTTTCTAACATCAACAACGAAAAGAAGAATCAGGAAACTTAATAACTTGTCTGCTATGTGAGGTCTGGCAATCAGAGAATAGAGTAAGTGCTTGGCTAATTAACAGAGACCATGTTTCTTAAAGAATGTTTTGTATAAAGGGATTATATCTTCATATTAGTTGCAGGTTTCAAAAGGGAGCTACATAAGCAGTCTGCAAATAATAATTTTATATGCCTGTCTGTGGGATTCTGGTTGAAACACCAAATTACACGAAGAAGCAAATTTAAATATTTGGATTAATTAAGCAAAGAGGAACTCAAACAGTTCTGAGACCTTGACATATTTAATTCAAATATTTTTTATATAACTAATTAGTGTCCACATTAACAAGAGGGAAGTACTGCCAAGTTATATTTTTGTCTACTGTTATTTTGTACAGAAAATGATGGTTAATTCGCTTGCTCAGTTGGTGAATCAGCATTTGTTGGCAGAGTGTCATTGGTAAATTGGGTTTGTTCAAGGCTGGGATTCATTCTCTGTAAATAAGGCCGTTAATGATTTTTTCTATAATGGACATGTCACAAAGAAAAAAAAGTTATTATGAAACATAAATTCATTGCTGTTGTCTTTTAACTGATTGTGAGACCATCAGACTCCAGGTCTGCTGTTACTGCTGAGCCCAACAGAACTTACTGCTCCTGTCTCCCAAGGAAAGGAGTGATTTAAAGCTATTGATGAACGAGTTGATCATTAAAAATGACTGTGCCAAGTATTGTTCCATGCTATATATCAGTATTTGTTTCCACTAATGGAGTAAAAGGCATAAAACATCTCTGCATTTAAAGGTGGTGTTATTGACAGAAAGTTCCTTTTGTCTTTATGAAGTAGAGCCAAAGATAAATTTCTGCATAGAGGTTACTATCATTATTTCTCGATTTAAAAAAAATAAAATCTTACATTTATGTCAGCATCAATTCTCTTCTTCCAGCTTCTATGTGTTTCTCATTTTTTTAATCCTGTCAGCATTAATAGTGACTCTTCTAGTATATATCAGTAGTTGTAAATAAGAAAAAATATGATTATTTGAATTGCTTGTTCTATGTCTTATAACAGAACACTGTTGCTTCCCCATGAGCTTTCAGTCTTTACCTATTATCACTTTTAGTGTGAGATTTGATTGCTGGTGTTACTTTTTATATTTGTGTTGAGAGCAAAGGAAAATCTCTTAGAGAATCAGAAGTTTATGCTGCAGACTTCTATCTCAGGAATTCCTAACTGTGTTAGAATGATGCTGTTAATATAATTGGCAATACTTCATTGCCAGTTCTATTAAATTAATTAAGATGCTGCTCCTCCAATGTGAAAAGTTTCATTTAATGAGGGATTTGATTTGCAGCAGGTTTTTTTTTTTGCATTATCTGACCACTTTTTCCTTTTCATAAAATGCTGCTTTCTGCTTTGTTACATATTTTTTCAGTCTTCGAAATTGAATAATTTTATTACATTAATGCCAATTCAGACAGTGAGTAATTTAACCTACTCATATATTTTGATGTTATGAAAATACTATTACTGTTAAATTTGGAGAAAAGAGTTTGTTAGCAAAACATAATGTAATAATGAGTGAATTTTCCAGCTGTGTTCTTACTGGAGAACAATTCCTTTGTTCCTGATGACTCAAGCTTTCTGCTTCCATGTCCTTCCTTGTATTTACATAGATTTCTAATAGAGGTGTAAATGATGTATATTTTCAGAAAGGTTTTCTTGGTTTGAAATGTAAATATCTATTTCTATAGCCCTTGTGGATGCAACTGAATAAATCTGAATATTTTATTATGTTCAGGTGTGGTACTGGAGTAGGTAAGTAATTCCTTTTCTGCTGCAAAAATGGGGTTTGGTTCAAGTTTTCTATTGTCTAATTGAGTTAATATTGTCTCATATAAGGAGCTGTACCGTGTAAGGGAATTGTTTTTCTCTTCCAGACACTTTAGCCAGACTACAATATTAGAAAAATTAACTTCACTTCTGTCTAAATATTCTTTTGTTTAATAATAATCATCTTGATTATTTCCCTTCAGAACTGACTTTTTCATGATAATAGAAAGATGTTTTCTTAGTGATAGAAAAACCTTTTATGTAGAGAGTTTGAAAGTAAACTTTTAGTTCTTACAAAAGAAGATAGATTGAGAGCTCTGGATATTATAAAGTTCGTACATAAACAGAAATCATTGAAAAGTTTCTCTTGATGTTTCTCTCATCATTATTAACTGTGTTGCTGAATGAAATTAAATTGACTCAATAGGTATAAGCTGTACTACACAAACAGCCCATGGGAAAGAAATGCACATGCAAAAATCAGGTGTATGGCCAAATAACCAGAAAGAAAGAAAGCACCTTTAAATCAGAATTGATAAGAAATTAATATAAACTGAAATGTGTAATGTATAACCAGTCTGTTTAAGGTTTTTTGATCCAAAACTGCTGCAGCCATGGACTTCAGTTGTGCATGTCACAGAAAAAGAATCAAAATCTTGTGCAGCACAATTAACTCTTTAGTCTGCAGATCCTTATTGGAAAAAAAAGCACCTGGATAGTGAAGAGCAGACCATTTGTTTGTTATAAATAAAAAAGGTGACCTATTTTCAGTAATGGCATATATATTTAACCTTGCCAGAAGTGTTAGTGTGACCTGAGTGCACTGAATCTCACCTCCTGGAGAAGGTTCCAGGTGCTCTTTGACACATTCTGCTCCCCCTGTCTCAGTGTGCCTTGGAGCTGTGATTGATCGCTCTTTGGACAAGCATGAAGATGTTTGTTTTTAAGTGATGTACCTCTCTTTTATGTTGTAAAATTGTGAGCTATTTCACAGAGTACTGAGCAGGTTACTGAAGTCAGAGGAGTGGGAAGAACTGAAGGTTTGTAGAAACCTGGGAAGGTTTGGGGTTTTTGGTTTGAATGGGGGTTTTTTGTTGTTTCTTTGGGGTTTTTTGTTTTGGTTTGGGTGTTTTTTAAGCTATTTTTTCCAGGAAGAGCAGAATTTCCTCTGTAGAATGGTAAACCAGTAACTGAGGTGAAAATGTTGACCTGAGCCCCAGTAGGTGCAGGGAAGAGTCTGGAATTCCTGCTCATGCTGAGAGATTTTGAGGTTGGAAGTTCTCTTTCAACCTGGACCCTTGTCATGCTTGGAGGACTCTTACGTGTCTTCTAGGGTTCAGGTTTAAAAATAAACTCAAAATTAGGGTGATTGGCATATTTTTGTTGCATAAATTTCCCCCCCCTTTAATTTCAGTGTTGTCATAGTAACAGTTCTTACACGTGAAAACAAAAGCTTGATTGCTTTAAGGCTTTAATTGAACTTCTGTGTCTCTTGTTTAGGCATACTTGTATAAGAAATACTCATATTTAGGAAGACAAAAAAAAAAAAGAAATCCCCAAACACCTCACCTGGTTAATATGAGGCATCAAAACGAAAAAAAAAAAATCTTAAAATTTTAACTTGGGCATATTTATTGACAAGAAGTTAGAATTCCTTTGATGAATTCTTTGAAACCACATGTGAAGAAGATCGTTCCAAATCCGTTTAAAACTGTGATAGTTTGAATAATCACAAACATAAACTTAAACTATTCTGGGATTTGCCTGATTTGTTCATTCTTCATCTGTTTACCACAAGCAGATTCTGATGATGGTGTCTTGTCTAGTGTGAAAAAAAAGACTGAACAGAGCTAGAAGGGAGACCTTTGGGGCACCATAAACAGGGAATGTGAAATTTCAAAAGCAATTTCAAGCCAATTTAATATATGTGGAAAATACCTGTATTTTCCAAATTATTCCTGAGGTTTTAATTAGTAACAGAGTTGAGATGGATTTTTATTTATTGAGTCAAAGAGCCACAATTCCCATAGTATTACTGCTGTCTTGAAGGGCACACAGAATGGGACTTCACTGAATAGAACAGAGAAAATTTTACAGCAGATAATCTCAGATGTCAGGAAAAGCCAAAATGCAAGAAATAGTTTTCTTGGAGGTTCTGCAAAAAGCTTTCTTTTGGCAGCTAAAGGTCACACAGCTCCAACCTTTGTATCCTGGCAGAGCATTGAAAGGGATTTCAAAACTTCTTTTGTAGCCTTCTATTTTAACACTTTAAATGCTTTAAGTTTTCTTTCAAAGGAGGTTAAGGAGAGCTGCTGGCTCCTCTGCTTTGTAACACAACATCCTTGTCTTGAATAGATAATTACTGTATAATTACTTTAAAAAGGCTCAATGTTCTACCTTCAACAGGTAATTCAGCACTAGAAGGGAGACTTCTATCTATATCATTATTTGCATATGCAATTATAGCAGTGAGACCAGAGATACAAACTGTGGCAGGTGGAGAAAGATTTCATATTGAGGAAAAAATGAGCTCATATTTATGGGATTCAATAGCTTTAGCCCATTAAAATATATTGGGTTGTGAGGTAATTTTTTTCCACACTGCTGACTAGAATGTGCACCTTTGAGAATTCATGTAGATGCTGTATTATTTAGTATTCTCAGAAATATATATATATGTAGCATTCATTAGTCTTCCTTACCAGAGTAAATAGATCTAGATTGCGCTTTACAGGATATGTCAATTTGTTTTCTCAATTTGTGCAGTGCAAACGTTTCTCCCTTACAGACTGTGTATGCATTGTTTCAGAAAGCTCAATTTTATTGCATCAGAATTAACTTTTAAAGATCAGAATTTGGAGGATGAAACCTGAAATATAATGTTATAGATATTTTAATTAGATTATATTGTGCAGTAGTTAGTTAGAAGCTATCAGTTGTCTGTAGAAGTCTGCTAATTAGTTCTGAAATAAAATACATTATCAGCCTTTCTCAATTTCCCTGTTTTATATGAAAAAGCAGGGACATATCCCTGAAAACTTATTAATAAAACTCCACATTTCTTTAACAAATTTAAATGTCTTTTTCAGTCTTGTAGTTCTTGACAGGACATAGAAATTACAGTATCCCTGTTCAATGCTTTGCTTAGTTTTTGGAAAGATCTCAGATAATAATTCCTATTTTCAGAGCACAAAGAAACACATCATTTAGATGTATGATGAGTTTTGGGTGATAGCTGGCAAGTTTGTGTTTTGTTGAAAATCTTTTCTAAGTTCCTTGGACTAGATCAGATTCATGTTAGAATCCATGTTTTAACCAGGTTCTGGTTAAAGCCACATTTTATTCAAGTAGTTGAAGTTCTTCTCCCAAGCCCTAAATTTCATGGTTCTTGAAACCAAGTTCAAGTGAGCTTCTATGGAAACCAGAAAGAAAAAGTCATTTGACCATATGGCTTTCCCTTCTCTAGGGTTTTCTCTTCTCTAGGGTTTTCTCTTCTTTCCCTGCTGCTATTGTTTTGCTATACAGAGGCAAGAACTCTTTCTTGTGGTTTAAGTAGATAAAAGTTGGAAGAATCCAATCAGGAAGAGAGTATTACAGTACTCCACTGCTGTAAAAATAAAATCATTTGACATCTTTTGGATCATTTAATTCATCTCTCAGTGGAGCCTAGAGACCTGCATTTGTGGTGCTGACACACTTTAATAAATCTGCTTTGTGATTATCTTCCTGAGAAATTCAATTTCTACACATACTTGATATCTTAAGTGCAAATACTGTTATTATGTCATTTGTTCAATTCCCATTGAAGTCCAGAAGAGGATTTTTATGTGGAAAATATGATGGTGGTTTATTGACCTTCATGGTCTGTATGCAGTGGTGGGAGTGACTTTCATTTCAAAAGCTGAAAAATAGGTTTTGTGTGTGGCTTGAAGGGGGTGATTTGTTCATGCATAGTTGCTATTAAGAAGTTTCACTGTCAGACTGCAGGTTTCAGGGCAAGGTAAAGCTTTGTCAGCAGTAAATTTCTCTGGCCTTGTTCCAGGCCTGTGCCGTGAGGGAAGATTGGCCACAGTTACCCATGTGTCAAGAGAGTTCTTCAGAGAATCACTGATTTTCTGTGTTCTGTTCCATAAAAAAGTTTCTTTGTTTGTGTACAATTGAAATTTGATCTTTGATTATAGTAATAAAGTCAGGGATTTTGATGGCAGATTTCTCCCCCACTTTAAAAAACTTGATTGTTGCACTGGCTATACCATGTGTCCCCTCTTAGCTGGATAATGTGGTGTTGGGGAATGTCCTGCCTCTGTGTGCATTGTTAGAGATGTGCAGGATCATTCCACAGGATTATGGGATCCTGTGGATCCCATAAAAGAGCTGATAGGATATTGGGAATACATGTGGAGGAGCAGGGAATGAGGCATGTAATATACAGGACAAGGATAAATGATTTTATTTTATTTTTTCCTGGTGAAGCATGTGAGTTTAAGTTGTGCTCATAAACAGCAGATTGAAGATCTCAGCATGGTGGGAGAAACCCCTGCATGGGGAAAGGGTGGCAGACAGCTGACCTCTGCAGAGATCTGCTTTTCAGGGTCAGCTTGATGATGAAGCTCATGAGGGTGTCTGCTGAGCTCATTTGCACATTGGCAAGTGCTGGTGTTTGGGAAGTGGTGCTAGCAAACATTTCTGGTAGAAATCCCACATATCCGAGTTCTTTGTAGCTCAGAAAACATGACATGGGAATGCTGATGGTTGGGAAAAATGTAAATTAGAGTAGTTACAAACTGTAGTAAATTAGAGCAGTTACAAACTGTAGTAAAATCGAGTAGTTACAAACTGTAGTAAATTAGAGCAGTTACAAATTGTAGTAAATTAGAGTAGTTACAAACTGTAGTAAATTAGTTACAAACTGTAGTAAATTAGAGTAGTTACAAACTGTAGTAAATCAGAGCAGTTACAAACTGTAGTAAATTAGAGTAGTTGCAAACTGTAGTGTCCACGTTACACCCAGCTGTGGGCCTAATTTCTGACATTTAGTGCTGCGGTACAAACACAGCAAGAAAAAGCTTGAGCACCATGAAGTCCAGGAGAGTTTTAATTTTTGCATTATCGAAAAACAGATAGACTGCATCCGTGAGTTACAAATGCAAAAATGGTCAAAAATCATCTATATACAAAATTAGATCAAAATGCGTAAGCTCTAAAGGAAAAAGCATCTGAAGTTTGGAGTGTTGGGTGTGGAGACAGGTTCCCTCTTGATACATTCTGGGTTGTCCATCATAATGGAATACAATTTTAAGCAGTTTCCTGAAATTTACCATCAATAAATGTGACTCACTGAATAGTGAGGCTTAGCCTGTGGTCATGGAAATTCAGTCTTTAAAGTCACTTCAAAGTTTTGGAGAGTTTGCCTTTTCCTGTGCTGCTGAAAATATATGGAAGAAGTTATAATGCAGTATTTTCTGGGGTAAGTGGATACTTTGGAGAAACACAGCTACCAAAGGTCTGTGCAACAGTTTCTGAATCATTTTTTTAAACTTTATATTTTTAAGGTACTGAGATACTTGGAACTGCTGATGGCATTCCCATTGCAGTCTTGTCACTTATATAATTCATGCTATGTAATTTTAGCTTTAAATATTTGATTGCTCTGAAATTCTCTTATCAAATGGGAACATACTTGCTTGATTTTTACCTTCCCTGAAAAAGCCATTAAAATTCCTAGCAGTTTGTGCTGAGTGTTGGCAACAGGTACAGTTGACTCAATGAGGCATGGGACTTCAATTTGGTTATAGGAAGGATAAATGTAATTCAGAATCATGTAACAAGCATCAGGAATCAGAGAAAGACTGTCAGTAGATAAAGTTAAATGTAGAAAAAGTACAGAAGTACAGGATAGAAAATTAAATTTACACTATATAATTTTTTACTACCTTGCTTTTGTATTTCCTGCCAGTTTGATGTAACTTTTGCATCTAAAATGTGATTTAGTCCTGTGAGGTACCATTTATTATAAAGACTTTACACTGATAGTCATGGGTTTTTTTTTAAAAATAAGACAAATATTTAAAAGTATGCAAATATTTCTTAACAGAAACCAAAGCCTTGAACAAGAATTACAGGATTAAGTTTGTCTCATGTTTTTCTAGCTGTAAGCTAAATAAAAATAACTCCATTTTGCAAAGTAGTATAACATACAGCAGTATATTTAAATTTTTTGTTCCAAGCACAGATATTTCTCCATGCCTTATTTATAACCGCTGGTATTGTAATTTCCCATTTTTTTAGGAAGTCACCATTGAAATGCAAAAATTGCTTTACACAGTTTTGAAAGGTACAACTGGAGTTT
Organism: Geospiza fortis; assembly: GCF_000277835.1. Classification (NCBI taxonomy): domain Eukaryota; kingdom Metazoa; phylum Chordata; class Aves; order Passeriformes; family Thraupidae; genus Geospiza; species Geospiza fortis. Next base: position 6,439,263 of record NW_005054309.1, on the reverse strand, counting down.
TATTTTCAGCAGGTTGTGTTTTGTAGGTAAACTGACTTTTCCTTGGTTCAGTAGAAATCTGAATACAATACCAGAACTGGGTCTTGTCTAATCTTGGTTTGACCTGACCTTTTGAAAGCATTGTGTTTGTCACCATTTTCGGTTTCTTCTTCCTCTCTGGGTGAAAAGGCCTTCTCTGGCATGCAGAATACCTGCAGGCTTTTAGAAAGAACAATTCTTTTAAAACCATGAGGTTTATCTAAAAGGCAGATTTTTTTCTTGTGAAAATGCAGTTCTGCCTTCCTGCACAGCCTAAAAAAACTGTTTACACTTGGAATTTCCAGGTGTGGTGCTTTTGTGTATGAAAACACAGAGTAATTTGGTGGTGGGAGAATTTAGATTGTCTAATGGGGATCCCTGGGGTTGTAGTGATTTGTTTGAGAATCACCTGCAGTGTCCACGAGTATCAGAGGGATTCAGATGATGCTGAATTCCTTGTCCCTGATGACTTTCAATAAACACAATTCTTGAGGGAGTTGTTTTTCCCTGGTGACAAGTTCCTCTCAATGGAATATGTGTGTGTGCAGGGAACATCTCTCACATCACTGTGGTAGTCCTGAAGAACCCAAACCAGGGGCAATTTCTGAGATTTAAATTTCTCTTTTCTGTGACTGATTTTGCAGGGCTACAGAATCTCACCAGAGTCTTCATGTTACCCTTAAAGGTCATTAAATAATGTTAGATTTTAGATATTTTCAGTAAGGCTTTGCACATGCTTAAATGAAAATATGTGTAAGTGGGAAGGAAAAATTGCTAAGGAAGTAAAGAACCAACATTTTATTCCTTTTTAATTAATCACTTCAATCTTAATATAACATTAATTAAATGCAGCAAGGTTTAGTCACTCTACCTCATAAGATTTCATGGTGTAGCTTTAATCAGGTAATCAAATGATCACATTGTATAAATAGGCAAATACATCACATCAGTGGTGTGTAACATTCAGGCTATTTAAACCACAACTACTCTCCATCTATAGCATATTAATTATCACCACCACATTTAGCTTTTCTTTTCCTACACAGAGAAAGAATGAATGAATGAATATAATTTAGAATTATTTTTATGCACATAGTTGAATCATGTCAGTTTGATACGGCTCAAAATTGGGGAAATGCTGTGCATTTAATTATTATGTAGTTGTTTTGCTCTATGATATTGAGCAATACAGAAATGTTAGATACCTTGCTTGCCCTTAGTTGGTTTGAAAAGCACTTTGAGGTCCACAGGGCAAAATGCCATATTAAATCTCCCTAATAATTTCTGAAAGAGCTGATTTGCATTAATAGCAGTATGTATAATAATCAATAAAGACAGAGCAGAACAGGATGTTTGTAGCCAAACTTGATAGTCAGCTGGGAGAAAACAGAGAAGTATGCTTGCCATAGAATTGATGCAATTCCTAGGAGCTCTTAGGTTTTTTTTAATAGCCTTTGACAGTCATCTATTAATATTTTTTTAAGAACCATCAAGCCTTCTGCCTCTAATGGTCCGTTTGCTAGAGTGTGGCAGGTGTTTATAGATGAGGGACACAGACCTGAGAGTCCTTTCTCTGGCCTTTATTACCTGTTGGTGTTGATTTACATATTTAATAAATATGTTAATCTCTTGATTTCTGCATTTTTAACAAGATCTGTGATGAATTAAATAAATTCTGTGGCTCTTCCTTCAGACAATTTTACTTGCTCTAGATGGTCTCTCATACCTCAGGTCCTTAATTGCACCAGTCCCTGACACAGGTACTGATTCAGCTCAGAAATAGAGATCAATTATTCATGAAGAATAAGCTTCCTTGTTGTAGTTCTGAAGCTGGGATCACTGACATACTGTAAGAATAACTGTTCATTCTTTACTGGCCCTGTTGAAAGCTCCTTCGATGTTTTAATCCATTTTCAGAAGGTGGTAATGTTTTAAGTGAAGCTGGAGTCAAGTAAAGAAGAGTAGTAACCAGAACTAACAAATGAGTTCTGCAATGAAGTCCCACTTGATTGTACTTCAGATGTGTCAGATTTGTTTTAGGACACTAACTCACATGAAATGTATTTGATTTGCCATATGCTACTCTTCATTTTCTCAAATTTGTAACATAAACCTGTAAGATGGTGCTGACACCCAAAATGAGCTCCAGAGAAATAAAATTATTCAATTACAAATAGCACGTGAATCCTTGCACTGACACCAAGCATTCCTTGATTCCTGGCTCACCAGTGGCTTGGTTGGGCTCCAGTCTGAAGGAAGGGCTTGACTGACATGGTGGAGCCCAGCCTGAGCAGCTGAGTGCTCTAAATACAGCCAGTTTGTCTTTTTCCTGTAAGGCTAACCAGCTGAAGAAATGCAGTTTGGCTGCTCTTCAAATGGCAGTTAGTTGTGTGTTGCTAATAGTTTATTCTAGATACATTTTTTAAGATTTTTTAAAATTAATTCTAGTGTTTTTTTAATATTAGAGCATTATTATTCTTTAAGTCTATTAGTCTGGGGAAACATTTCATGTGTTTAATGAATGCAAAACACTATATGAACTGTGCAGTTGTTGCCAAGGAGTTGAAGAATGCTGGTGTTGTAGAGTTTGCCTAACAATAAAAACAGATTGGAAGAGCACAGCATCTTGCATGTAAAGCATTCTCCTATATTGGTGCTGGGTTAAATATTTATTGTTGGGCTTGTGTGTGAGAACAGTGCAAGTGGAATAAAGCAGTTAAACTCTTAAAATGCTGGACTATTGAATTGAACATTGCTGTCATAAAAATATTAATCCTATACTGTCAAGGATGGTGATAAAAACCCCCAAACCACCATATTTTATGGTCCCCTTAACCAAAGCTGTAAACATTTCATATATAAACTTTCATGCATAAGAAAAACTAAATTTCATGGTTGCTGTAGGAAGGCATCTCTTCAGCTCCTGGTAGGCTGGTAGAAATGGGGGTTGGTGGATATTCAGAATTAAGTGTCAAAAGCTGTATTTCACAATTTCAAGGCATTCATTGAGGCTTTAAAACTAAAGGAAGAACAGGCTACTCAACACTTAGGAAACTTGACCAGCTGTGGTGGGCAGTGTGAAGGGAGGAGAGTCTGATCTATGCTGTAGTGTGGAACGCTGGGTGATCCATAAATGCCTTATAATTCCTGAAAGGAGCAGTGGATCTTGTGCACAGATATATGCATAAAACCTTAATTATGGATTTTTGCTGTTGTGATTATTAAAACAACTTTTCCAATGAATTTGTTGTTTAGGTTTCTGCCATTTCTGTTAGGACTTTTTGGACAGGCCTCGAACAACTGTGAATGTATGTAAGAATGGCAGGAGCAGAAATGCTTAACAGATTAAAAAAAAAGGAGTAATACAACCACCTTTCAGAATTACCTATGAAATGGAAGCTATTTCTTGAAGGTATTTTAAAATAATTTTCTGTGAGACTCTGCAGCCTTTATTTAAACTGTGTAATATGCAATTGCATTATTCACAGCACTGAAATGAAACTGTGAAGCAATAATTATGCTAATTTTGAAATGGGGAAATACCGAGATTTGTCTCTGTCTAACATTTTCCTGATAACCTTGGAGACTTTAATATACAGAATTTGCTGTATTTTTGTGTTAAAGTAGAACCAATTTTAGGCTATTCTTCTAGAAAGCCTGTAATTTTGTTGGTAGAGGTGAGGAAGTTATGTTATACTATATAAACTGTTAGCTAAATGCAAATAATCTCCAGTACTTCAACTTCCTAATATTCTTGAAAAGAAACCTGAGTAGCTTATTTGCTGTAATAGATGTTGAAAGCCTTTATGCCTACTGTTTATTAAGTGTTTAATTACCTGGTAGGTTTAAAAGCTACACAAGTATGTGGCACTCAGTCTGGGCTTGATCTCCAGTTTCCGTATTTATTACAGTTCTGTTGCTAAAATATACCATTAAATACTTACGTGAAAGAAATACAAAGATTTCCCTGACTAGAATTGTTTTAAAAAGCCTACACAGAAAATGTGTATTACTTACACAGGAGATGTGTATTGGGTATCTTCAGCCTTTTAATTCTGTTTTTCTCTTAAGCCCTACTTTGTGGGAAATTCTTCACATTGCCAGCATTTCACAGACATATCTTAGATTGAGTATGATAATCCCGTTCATTATCTTTGCTTTTTGATGTGGCAGAACATGCTATTAACTGAATAAAAAACTGATTCCGTAGGAGCCATTAAAGATCTCAAAATCTTCCAAAAGGCACCACCATGATGCCTTCTAATCTTCTGGCCAGCATGAGGCACTCCACGTGCCTTCATTCTTCTCCTGCCTCTCCTGCCACCTCAGATAAGATTTTCTTTGTCCTCTGAAACACTCAGCTGTGTTGCAGCAAAACTTCTCTCTGCCATGTTAAAGTTGCTTCAACCCAAAGAATGCTGTTTAAATGAGATGTTGCTACAAGTCTTCAAGAGCCTGACTGCAAATAATTAAGTAAAGCTTTGATTTGTGTTTGTTTTTTTTCAGAGCCAGAGCTTCAACTGTGTGGAAAAGGCTAGATGTCCAGGATCCAATGTGAGTTCTGTGCAGATACAGGGAGATGCAGATTATTTCATCAACCACCTTGGAGTACCTGCCACACAGTTTTCCTATGAGGATATCAAAACATCAGAGGTAACTGTTACTAAAAATGAACAAAACGAAAATAGCAGGAAGATAGAATTATGTTTTCTCAGGGTATATTGTGTTGTAGTGGAAATTTATCTCCTTTAAGTGCGTTTTTTTTAGGTCTTCAGAGGATTGCCATAGAGCTTCAAAGTGTCTGTTTTTGTAGGGATATGGTATTCAAAGAAACAGATGCACATTGAAGGATGTTGTGTTAAAAATGTTAATATTGCTGATAGTTGTATTGGCTACATGTTATCTAACCCAACTTTTGAGACTGTTTTCAACATAGAGGAAACAGGTATTGATGTGTATTTTTTTACTGCACAGTAGGATGTGGCAATCTTCAAAATGCATTCTACATCCATTTTCATACCATGAGAAAAATAAAATTCTCTAGGATAAGCATTGGTGGCAAGGATATGTGTGCTTGATTGGAGTCTTCCAGACACCATGGCTTTTTTCAGTCCATCATCTTCTGCAAGGTAGGTGGAAGGAAGGACTATGTGGAATAGCTGCTAAGTGACAACAAAAAAATTCCTCTGGACCTTTCACATAGTTTTCATTCAAGATCTGTGTATATACAATCTACAGACCACAAGAAAGAATCTGCAAAATTCGGTATATCAAAACAGTGAGTATTTCCCAGCAACATTTACAACATGAACATTGAAGGTTCCCTTGGCTATTGTCTACTTTAATCCAAAGTTATTCTTCATGTTCAGTTAACCTTGTAAATGTGCATTTTTGTGTCTCAGAATGACTCATCAATGTAATTAAAATCATAAATGACAATATTTCTATATTTGCTTAAACATGACGCTCTAAATTTGGTTCTTTGTTAAAAATTCAGCTTTTGTCCTTCTTGAAAATTCATTTCCTAGAAATAAACTTGGTAAGTGTAATCTGCAGTCTTGAAGTAGACATACTGCACTTCTCAGACTGTAGGAGACCTTGACCCCATGAGGTCTGTTTTATGTGAGAAATAAATCTGCTTGGCACAATGTGTAAATTTGTCTTGGCAAGAGGATGGAATTTTTCCCTAAAAGTGAAGTCACACAGAATGATTAAATTTGGATTATTTGCTATGTCTCTGTTATTTATTGTACAGGTTGTTAACAGTCCTCCAGAAGATAAGCTCATTGTCTCTCCTATGTTCTATCAAACAAGCAATCTGTTTATCCTTTACTGTTTATTGCCATTGCTTATTGTGGATTCTGTTTATTGACAGATATTATAAGGCAGATAAATTATTCTGTGTTGACAGCCATATTAATAAACATTGCAAGAATTTCTGTTAGGCAGGTTAGGGGCTGATAAAAATCTGTTGGTTTGCAGGGAGGGATTTTTGCTTGTTTGTTTCCATCCAGCTTTTTTAACTACGCCTCAGCTTTGTCAGCTTCGTTGCAAAACAAGATTTGGGCAAACAGGTTCAGAAATTGACTGTTCTGATGTGCTTTTGTGGGTTATCATTTTGTGAGGTTGCTTTCCTCTTCTGTCTCTCTCACTGCTGTGACCTACTCAGGAATCACTCTTCCTTTGGAATATACATCACTTGTTTATTTTACCCACCTGTCAGCCAGCGTGCAGTGTCAGGTAAAACTGATGCTGTTCCACAGCTGGAAAAAACTGGTTTGGAGTTAAAAAGCCCAAGACCTGTGCTTGTATTCTTCCTCCAGAGCAGCAGCTCCAGGTCATTTTTAGAAATGCATTTCTTCCCCAGTCGGAGCAATGCCAGTCCGCAGAGAGAGGGTTATAAAAACCTTCCATTGACAGCAACCTGAGGAGTAAATACGAGCAAATAAAAGTTGTAAGAGGAAACATTCAGGCCAGAAGAGTAAGTAAAACTGTCTGGCTTGGAATTACGTAATACAGTGAACCACAGCCTCGGGCAGGTTAAATCTGCCTGGCAAATGCCTGTGGTGGGGTCTGTGAGCCAGTAAAGTGCAGTCTGAGAATTCAGCCACTGCTGTAAAAGTGCACTGGGTGAAATGCAGCTCATTTATTCGCCAGCAGAAAATATGCAGCATTTTAGTCTCAAAGTAAGTAAACTTGGAAGAATTTCTCAAGTGGAAAAAATCATAATATTGCCCCAGTTTCCAAGGATTCTCTTGCAGTTGCTGAAGAAAGCCTTCCTCATCTCCTTACCTCGGCTGTGCTGGGTTTTCCATCACATGAGGGTCACATTCTGATTAGTAATATGTTAGCAGTCAAGCTGATCAGGTTTTCTTAATACTGCTGATTATTTTGCTTTCAGTATGAGTTATGCTATTCAAGAGAATGATTAGTGTGCATCCAAGTGACTATGTAGAGTCTCCAGAGAGAGACCTAAGTGTTGATTTCAAATCAGAGTTTCTCTGCTACTGAAAGCCATGATTAGTCTATTAGTCCTCACCTCAGCAGAGAATAGTGTTAGAAACATACTCAGTTAGCTTTACAGCAACATGGAAGAATAACATAAACTAAGAGAGCTCTTAAAGACTTGTCTTAGCCACTCTATGTGCTGCATAAAAAATGGATATCAGTCAAATTACTTTATTGTATGAGCATTGGTATGTGAGAAATAACTACATGGCACAGGTGAGTACATTCTGATTTTTTCCCCTATGTGTGGACTATTTCTGTGCTCTTGAAAATATTAGTCTTGTTTGTATAACAGTGTATTTTCAAACCCAAAACTGATGTAACAGGTATGACACATACATGTCCTCCATAATGAGAAAATACATGCATGTAACAGACAAACAGACATGTTCATTGCGGCTCTGCTTGATGTCTTGGATATAAATTCCTCCCCTGTGGTATTTTAACTTTGTAAACAAAATAATCTTATTTACATGACTGAAGCTCAGCTCTTGGTTACCTGGTTGTAAATTATGAATAACTCTGAAAACACTGGATATGCTGGTGTATGACCTCAGGGATGTGCACTCAGTTTTTGTTTGGATTCATGATGGTTCTCATTTTTGAATGGATGTACATGGATTGTGTGCCTGCCCCTATCACTTAGAGCTCACCTTGTTTCTCACACTTCTCTCCCTTAGTTCCTTAAGATTTGCATTGTTTTTCTTTTTGCATGAGCATCATCTTTGTAATTTTCCATGTTTAGCTTTCCTCTTGATGGAGCACCTTAAAGTGTAGTTTGCTCTGCTAGAATCAACATTCTGATGGCCTTTTTTATTTCATGAAAGGGGAGAGGGAAAAGTAGTTTTAAAGAGATCTGTGTTTGGGTAGTACTGGGCTTCTTCCCTGAAGGGAAAAGGTCCAACCCCCTAGTTACAGGTTAATTTCTTTTGATGCCTTCTTTCCTAGCACAGTTTATAGCGCAGCTGCTGAAGTCCTGGAGCACAAGTAATCACAAAGACTGAGAAAAAGAGCCTTGCTGTGGCTGCCTAATGTTTGGGTAGTAGAGAAAATAGAAACTGGGTTTTCAGTTTTTTTCAGTGAGAGATTTGACTTTTTCTCCAGCATTGTAAGTCAAACATCATTGAACTGTTCAGCATTTTGAGTTCCATCACTTAAAAACTTCAGCTGATACAGGTGTATTTTGAGCTTTTTTCAAGATGGAAATTAATTGACTGTTACCATCCATTTCTGTGTCATTGCAGTCAAGAGTTTCATGAGGAATCCACTTTTTAAAATTATAGTTGGATGATTTCCCATGTTATCTGCATATTATTCATCCTTCTTGGTGCATCCTGTTGCAGAATGATTCCTGTCTGATAAAACAGAATCTTAAATCCCCTCTGTGATAATATAGTAGTTTACATCAACATTAGCATTATTACTTTGTTTGGGGAAAAAAAAACTGCTGCACATGCACATTATCAAAAAATAACCAACAACTTACTAACTTGTTCTTTTTTTTTTTTAATATTTATTGATGGGGACATAATCATCATGAAACATTTCCTAGTAGATGTCCACGTTTGGGTATGCAGGACTCACAGAACATTTACTTTTACACCTAGATCATAAAAGTTGTTTTCCGTATCTTCACTCAAACTTAAGTACAGGCAAGAAGTATAAAAATTACCTGTCACATTATTCACAGGCTAGACCAAGGTAGTGTAATACCATGGGCCACTAAGCTAATTTAGAAGAAAAATGAAAAGAGGTTTCTTTATAGAAGGCATTTGTATGTAATATATGTAGAAGAGTTTAGAATTTTGACAGTTTGAGATTGTATCCTCTTTAGAGAGAATGCATAATGATTTTTATTTCTGTTGAAATATGCATAACTTTCTGAAGGTAACTTTCAACTTTCATTAGGGCCCTTAAAAGTGATTTTCACCCACACTGGTGTAAAACAGAGGGCACTAAATCCTAACTGTTCAGTGAATGTGGCTTCTCAGTGGTTGTTACCATCCTCCCTCCCACCCTGTCCTGCCCTCTTTTCTTCCTTTTTATCTCACTTTGGGGAAACTTACTGCAGTTTCTTGATTTCAGTGTTTACATGTTTAGACTGATACATCATGCACTTCTCTCAAAAGAGCTCAAAAGCTTTCCAAGATTTCTTTGTTATGAGAAAAGAATCAGAAGAGCCATCCTTGATGGAGAGAACTTAGGGTCTAGTTTACAGAAAAATAACTCTTGTGTTGCAAGCTGCTTTTGTCTCTTTGATGTGCTGATGTTGGTGTAAGGGAGGGCTCAGGGAGCTTGGAGTGCTGTTCAGTGCATCTCCCTTACACCTGTTCCAAAGTGAAAAGGAAGCTGGTGTTTGAAGCCCAAACAGATTTCATTTTTAAATGCATCTATATGTATAATCAATGTGGCTTTGTGGAAAGAAAGTCTGTGGTATAGTTTCATCTCCAGAAATACAACCTTGTACCTGTTGTGTGCATCTTGAAAGCAAACCTGAGTAGTCTTACCTGTGGTATTCTTTATTGAGAGCTGGTTTTGTGTCAGTCATGTAATTATTGCTCAAACAGGTCCAGTGCTTAAAGCCAATCCACTTTTTTTTTTCTGAAGTTCTGGAGCTCTATGCTCTTAATGCAGTTACTCACCATCTTGAATCACAGCATTAATCAATTGTTAGTCCATATCGAGATGATTTTCTCCTTTACTTCTGGTGTTCCCTCCTTCAGTCCCTTTCCAGCCAGTAGAGAGTCAGTGCAGCCATGACACAATCTTGAGATTTCTGACTGCTTGGATTATCTATCTACAGCTGACCAGGCCCTTCTGGTAAATGTCCTGCTGTTTATCTCACATTATTATTTGTGTCCTCCTTGATTAAGTGTCACCCAGTACCAATTAATTTATCAAAGCCAAGTATATTTATCAAGAAATTCCATCACACCATCATTTTCTTGGAGGGATCAGACCAAATGCAAAGACATGATGTGCTTAATTCAGCCTTAGCTGCTCAACAGAGAACCTGAGGGCTTGTGGCATTTGTGTGAATGTCCTTGGAAGAGGTTTAGCACAGGTTGTCTGAGTCTGTAATTCCAGGAAGATTCTTACCCCAAACAGAAGCCATGTTTCTCCTCTTATATCTGCCTAGGAGGGAGTTTGCATAACAGCAGTGTGTTGCTGTGATGATCTGTGATTTGGTAGCTTTTCCATCTGGAAATACAGCTCTGCATGGCTCTCCCCCATTCCCTGTTTCACTTCTCTTTTCTCCCTGGTACATGATAAATTTTTTAAGGAAATAACACAGCTGGTAGTTTCCCATGGGGAGTTACTGGAGATGTTTCATGCCTGTATGAAAGAATGAAAGTACCAGTGTGCTTGGAATACCAGCAAGTCTTTGCAAAGGAGCAAATGTGTATCAGCCTCAGGATGGTTGCTTGGGAGCCCAGGATTCCCTTTTCTGAGCTGCCTCTGGAGAGTTTGATGCTGCTGCACTTGCTGCTGAGAGAGTTTATTAACTGTGAGTAAAACTTCAAGGGCAGCAAGGTGTGGCAGTGGGAGTTGGTTGTGTCAAGGTGAAGAGAGAGGTTCATTTGTGTTTCTGCACAAGCAGGGAGCTGCCAGTGTGTAACAAGGAATAGTTCCAGGAGTCCCCAGCAGGTTGCCTGGGACTACCTGAGGGTCCAAACCACAGCTGCCTTTCTGACTCAGGGATTATGCTGGCTTTATAATAACTGTGCTTCTCTTTATTCAGACTGATTTTTTCCTGACCAATGTGTTTTTTCTGTCTCTAGCATAAATTAGTGTTTTCTAATTTCTCAGTTCAGTCAGGGGTTAGTGTAGTACTCACCAATAACTCATTAATTCATTAGTCCATCTGTTCATTTGGATGCTAATTGAGTTGAATTTGGTAGTGAGAGCATGGTGAAATTGTTAAGGTTAATGACTCGGTGTTTTACAAGACAAAATGCGTTTGATGTTCAATTGATTGCTTGAGTTGTTTTATTGAATAATATGAATATTTAGTTACTTAATTTCATGGAAGAGCATCTTTGTTATTGCACTAATGCTAGTGAAACTGATGACGTCCTCATCAGTTTGGACACATTACTCTGCTCCAAAAAATTCTGTCTGGCCTCACAAATCTTAGTGCTTTGATGTCCCAGACATCACACAGTGCATCCAGAAGGGGAAAATTCTTTATGTAAACTTGCCTTATGGTATCAAAATCACACAGCTTCTTTAGCATTCATTCACACTGCATGAGTACATGTTGTTTCTGTGAGCTCTGTGGAGTCCTTGCAGATTCTCTCAGAGGCTCCTCAGTGTCTTGGAATTGACTGAGGATTGTTGGAAGGCAATGGAAGAAAGAGATGGGAGTTAACAGGATCAATGGAATATGGGGAAATGTGAAAAATTCGTTTAGACACCAATTAATTGCTTCTGTTTGAAGCATTTAGTTACTGAAAATATTATCTAAGGACAGATGTCACTGAATTCTCTGTTCCCCTTGGAGAATTAAATGGCCTGTTGCATTCATGGTAATGTTTTACCACTGTCCTTCTGAGTGGCTGAATTCAGCTGACCAGCTAAAAATATTCTGGTAGAATATCTGGAATAAGTATCAAAACTTGTTTTGTGCCAGTAGATATTACAAGTGTGGCACTCAGTTTGTCTTTCTGGGGGGAAAAAAATCAAGATCACTGGGCAATCAAACAGCTGTGGTTTGGGCCAGTGATGCATTCTTACTGATAAAATTTGCAATAGTTGATATATTGTATCATGGACATTGAAGAACTGGTTAATAAGGCTTCTGATAAATATTGGCTTGAAGACATTATTATTCTTAGCAAAACACAATTTTTATTCTTACTGCAAGGTGGTGAGCCTCCCGCCTACACAACATCTGTCTAGTGTCTAACGTTAGAAATCTTCATTCGGTGTAATTAATTTTTTTTGAGCACTAAAATTTAAAGTGGGAAATAGGAAGCATTGAATCAGGAAATAAAAGCATTGATAATATTTGATTGTGAAAGACATTGTCACTGGGATTCATGACTTCCAGGAGGACATTGTTAGGGTGCTCTTCCTGGAACTTACTGTTTCTTTTTAACTTGAATGCTCACAATTAATCATAAAATGTTACAAAATGTGCTTGCACCCTTCACACAACACATCCAAGAAAAGCTGTTCTCTCTTAGATGTACTGAATATTAATGAGCCTCCTGTTTCTAAGTTCTGAAACTTTGGGAAGATCCTCTGTCAGGTTCCAGGTTTCTGGCTTGGGCCACTCCTACCTAAACTGCTGATTCTGCTTTCAGTGTAAAAAGCACCAAGGGAAACCTGCAGAGGAATAAAGCCAGGCAAGTATCCTGACACCCTAAAAGTTTCTTTCTTTGTGCTGCAGTCTGTGAGTTTATAGCTTTACAGTGATTATTTCAATTCACTTACTAGCATAAGGAAGAAAACATTAAATTAAAAGAGATGAGAGAAATGTGCTTATATTCTTTTCCTTATGACTGTTGGCTGGGTTTTTTTCTGGCTGCAGATGAGTTGAATAATAAAATAACTTGTGCAGCAGTGATTCCAATTCTGCCTCTCCTGTGTTCCTGTGCAGTCTTGTTTGGCAGGCCCTGCTCGTTTTGTCCAGCATTGGGTAGCATTGCAAGGTCACTGCACATCTTTACCAGGATATTCAAACAGAAAATAGATGTGCTTTTGTTTCTTTTCTAAGAGGTCTTCAGTAAACTGAAATTGTGAAAATGCAGAAGACTCTTGTCAGAAACTCCTTCTGACAAGCCTGTTTTCCAGAGTAGGGGCATTCTCACTTTGAAGATGTGTGTTAGGCTGTGGCAATTGCAGAGCTTTGGTTTATAAAAATAATTTTATGGACCTATTTTATGTCTTTTGTATCAGTGAAACAAACTTTTACATTATTTTATAATCCTTTGTGGATTTGGGAGGTGATATTTAATTAGATATCTAGAGCATTTGCTAGAAAGGGTAAAGCTACCCTGCTAGTGAGATGGAGAGGCAGAAAATCTCTTCTGCACTGTATTTGCAACCTTTATTAGTGAGAAATCCTATATGCCTGTTATTATTTCATCAATTCAATTTGAGCCACACTTTGGCTTCTGTCTGTTCTATCCTACATAATCCACTTCTTCAGTAAATCTGCTTCAGTTTGCAGTACCCTCCCAAAGTAAAAGTAAGATAGATGATGATAAACTATATTTTAGTCTATGAGATACCTTTTCCATTGCTCTCTTTTTGATCCTTCTTACAGTCAAACCTCTTGTTCAATCACCCTGCCAGGCAGTAAAAAAAGGGGGAAGAGGTGGCCTTTTAGCCTTGGTGAGGTGAAACAGCTCTGTCACAAAGAAATGCAATTGAATATTTACTGCCAGGACACCGTATGCCAATTGCTTGACTTAGGGAAAATGGAAGAAGGAATTAGTGAAAGCCTGCAGTGCTGATTTCAGAGGTGTTTTTGTTCTTCTCGCTGCTCTCTCTTTATCTTTTCTCCTGGCAGGGCTTTCTCCATCACACTATGACAATTTTTTGGCGCTGGTGTTGAATACAGATGCAGACAACTCCTGATGCAGTTGTGAAGCCTCTGGGTTTCTGGGTGATAGTTCTGGGCACTGCACAGATTCAGAGTGTGCCTTGTGTGACTTCAGCCTCCCAGCTGAACCTGTGCCCAGGGAGATTCTGAAGATGTGCAGTGTCTACTTTGTGTTTCAGGTGCCAGACACTGCACATTTGTGTGTATCCCTCATTTTTCTGCAATTATGCTTTTTGTGCTGTTGCACTACAAAAAGGCAGAAAGAGTGAAACAGGTTAATAGCTCATGGAACATACAGAGCATGTATTTATACTGGGCAGGTAACAGAGCATAGTGTCAGTCCTGATGCAGCAAAAGCAACCCCTAAATTCTCACCTTCTAGACATTTTTCGTTGGTCTGTATGAAGAAAATAAATATTTTTCTCTTGCTTTACATCCTTCTTTCATGTATTTGCCTTGCAGGCTTTAGCAGTGTAAGATTAACACATTTATACCTCTTGCCCACCTGTACAAATTTCAGAAGGATTTCTGCTCTCACCTGCTTCCTCTCTGTTTTTACCTTTCCCGGTGCTTTCTTTTGTCTCCTGTGCAATATAAAATTGGTGCCATGAATATTGTGGAGTGCTGAAGGGCAATGCTGGCCTGAGTATGGACAATTCTGACAAATGTTAACGAGAGCGGAGTCAAACTGGATAAAGAACTTTAGTCTAAAGATTGTTTTTCCAGATGGAGCATCTTTATTGCTGAGTGGTGAAACCTCCACTGCCTGTTACTTTCAAAACAAACAAACAACAAAAAAGCCTCCCCTCACCTCCCCCTCCTCCCCCCAACCCCAGAAAAATTATTTCTGGAGATGTTTGTGTATTGTTCACAAGGTAAAGAACAGAAGGAGGTCTTCTTGTAAAAGCTGGGGAACATCCAGCAGGCAAGAAAAATCAGTTTGAGTGTGGAATGAGAGCATATTAAGGAATTATTACCTACATAATTTGAGTACATAACTTCACAATTTCTCTAACTGGTAATTTTGCTGTTTCTCAAGTAATAGTCAAGAAAACAGAATCTCTTCTGGATTCAGCTACTAAAAAAATGCACATGTATTTACAGAAATAATTCCAGTTCTAAGACATTGTATGGCCAAATTTGGTTTTTTTAAAAACTTTTTTATTTAATAAGAGCAAAATTGATCTCTAAAGCATGTTTTGGTATTTACTGTTTTTCATTAAATCACCAGAAGTGCTCTGGGATTTTATTTGTGATTTAAAATGCATTGGTTGAAAGTTGGCATATAAATTGAAGGTATAAGACAGTACACAAGGGATGGTGAATTTAGTACCTTTAGATGGTGAAACATTTTGTTCACTTAATTAGTTAAGGAAGGATAAGTTAAGTTAGAAAAATGGATGTAGAAAATCAGAAGTGAAATTTAGTGCAAGTGTCCATCATAAATAAGCAAGAGTAAGCCAGATTTGAGGTTTTAAGAGATTTTAGCCTGCATTTTCGATCTCCATTTAACTGATTCATAAATCAATTAATTACTGTCACAAGACCTGAGGGCAGCAGGAAATTGGGTTCAAATTAAAAAGAAAGGGAGGCAATTTGTTTTAAGATTGAAAGTTGAATGTTCAATCGAAGTTTAATCAGAAGTGACCCATTATTTGAAAAGTAGAACATCAATGTCGTTCTAATTTCACAGAATGCTTCATTAAATGAGTATTGAAAAGACCAGGTTAACTGATTATTCCAAAAGGAACACAAGACAAAGGAAACTCACTTCCAAATACTTGTTATGCTTGTTCATTTCTCTTCTGAAGAGTTCATAGAGATAACAAATATATTCATTGGGAATTAAGGGATTTTTGGGATGATCCTTTGTAGATTGTAAAGTTTGTTTGATAAAAGCATAACTTCATATCAGAAGATAAAATCTTCTTAATCCATTTGGATTGCCATGAACTTAAAGAAAAATTAACAGAATGCGATAGAAAGCAAAGGCAACAATTTTCAACGCACTAGTGGAAGTTGGGCCTCGTGAATTTCTGGATGTTTCACAGTGGTCTGACCTTGAAAAGGTTTCCCCATAATTTGATACCATCTCCAGAGCTTTCACAATGCTTTGAAGACTGCCCTGTGAACAAGGTGAGGGTGATGCTAATGCCTGGCTGGGGCAGAGGTGATGATTTGTGTTTAGGAGGTGAGTGTGGGAGAGAACAACAACTGCAGCTGTAGCTCCTACTGTGGCTGAAAAGCATAAAGGAATAATACAGTTGGTTTTAATATTTTTGGATTAGCAACTCTTTCTCTTGGTGTGCATTTACTAAAAATTTGCTTAGCAAATTTCTGTTCAAAAAATCCAAAATACAACACTCACTTCTGAGCTTGATGAAACAATGACAGAGAAGTGTGATTCAGTTTCCAGCTTGTGGAAGGCGTTGCTCTTGCTGTTAAATGCTGAGAGGTGCTCTTGGAACATCATCTGGACCTTCTCTCTGCCATGTGCTCCCTGGGCTTCTGTTAGTTGGGAAGCTCATGCAGCTTTCTCTAGTGAGCATAGTGCTCGAGAAAAGGAAAAGGCAAGAGAAACAAAGTTGGCCTTTCTAGTTGTTCTTTATGGAGGAGATTGTTATGAGAAAAAAAAAGGCAAAAAAGAAGCAGCCACAGCTGTTTTAAACATTTGCTGTTACAAGTGCCCAGCAGGATCATTTCAGATGTCAGCAAGTTTTTTCAAACAGAAATTCTTTTCAAGATCTTTGCAAGCAGGGACTTGATTCCTTCATGAGCAAAACAACTCATCACTTGTGATGTCCAAGTCATTTTGGTTCATTTGCTGATTGTTGCCTGTGTAAGCTGAGATCTTCCAAAGGCAGAGGCTGCTGGTTCACCTGGCCCAGGTGGGGTCTGGAGTGGAGTGGCAGAGGAACCATGTGAGCAGTGCCTCCCTGCTTTCCAGGCAGCTGATCCACCAAGCTTTCTATTCCAAAGACATTTGTCTTTTGAGCAATAATCTGACCTTGTGTAGCAAATCTAATTCGGTAGTCACTCCCTTCCCTGACTCTCAGTGAGATACACAAGTGTGAATATAAATAATGCAACTCTTTAAGTTATTGATTGCATTTATGTGACTGCTTATGAGCAACATCAGCAGCACCACAGCAGAATGAGGGTGTTCCTCAGCAGCCCCCCAGTCAAATGGCACAGCTCTGTAAACTGCTGTGCAAACTCGAAACAAAGATGAATAGTTATGAGTTAATGCTGAAGTATGTATTAATCTTTGTAATAAATGACTTTGTGCATCTTCTCCCAGAGATCTAAAAAAAAAAATTCTGAAAGAAAAAACTACTTCATTTATTTTTGTGATGTTTCTGTGACAAGTTATGCAACACACAGATGCATCACTGATCACAAAAATTTATATGATGCCCTGCTAATTATAATATATATATTTTTTTAAGAAAGTGGTGGGAGTTTGCTACCAGAAATAATCTCCTAGAAATGCATGGAAACGCTGATAGAATATTGATCATGAAGGCATTAATTTATAGAAAAATTCAAAAAGCAAATTTACCAGCAATGTAATGTAATTCCTGCTTTAGGCATCTGGGCACCTTTGAGGCTTAGAGGTTTGTTTTATATTGTTTTGCCTTTTTTTTCCAGTCCACTTCTTGTTATTGGTTTCTTGTTTTCTTGTGACAACAAATGTGCAAATAATGTCTTTTTTTTTTTTAGAGTACAAGAAGAGATGAACATTCTGTACAAACAATATATTAGATTGTTTGGTGTTAATAGACTGGTTAACGTAAAGTATATAATTTTAGGGAGTTGACAAAAAACCCCTTATTATGTAGATGGAGTCACTGGATAGAAAAGTGGGATGGATGGAGAAGATAAAAGAGTATTCCTTGATTATTGTGGTTACATTTCTCCTGAAGACTTAAATCATAACTTAGTTAATAAGATGTCTGATTGCTACTTAGCTCAGAATAAAGCTGTGTGGATTTTTTTTTTTTTCTCCTGGCAGGCAAAATTTTTAGCTGCTTTGGGAAGCGTAATTACAGAGACAACTGCCATTCCAGAAATAAAGTCATAGGACATAGGGGTTTTTTGCCTTTTTCGGGGGCTTGGAATCAGTCAATGAGATCAGTGCAATAAGTGTCATAATCATCAAAATTTAAGAAAGATTGGAAGGGTTTCTCAGTCTATCAACAAAATTCAATAACCAATTGAAGAAGGAAATCAACGTGGAATCCTAAAAAGCCCCTTTCTTCTTTCTCACAGAATTCCAGCTTTCTCTCTGAAGCTCTTTTTCCTGTACCTGCAACAAAAACTGAAGAGCTGGATCCCTCCTTCAGCCTGCATGAGACCATTGCCAAGGTAAGAGAAATGGAGATCTCATTTATACATACTTTTCTCTTGAATTTGCTAATAGTTTTGAAATATAATCTATTTTCCTGTGAGTCCTTTCAATATAGTTAAAATTTGTGCAGTTCTCTTCACTGGGATCCACGTTGGGAATATTCTTTCCATTGGTCAACTTGTGTGATCAAAGCAGTTTCACGTGCAAATGCTTCATTTGAAACGATAACTTTTTATTCTTATTTTTCACTGCAAATCACTCACAGTCTGCTTTGCTTGTATGACCACTCAGGCTGGTGGAAAAGCTTGTGTTGATTTGAAGCCCTTCATCACCAATAGGGAAATAGGATTTTAGTGTTTTTTAGGTTTTTTCCTTGCATATGCGTTGATACTAAGTAACAGTATAAAAGTTTGAGTGTAATTTTTTTTACATGAGGGTTGGTGTAAGTACTAATAATCAGCTACCTGTGCCTTGTGCTCTCTGATGTCAGTGGGTACCCTAATTTCATGGACACTGAAAAGGAGGAGATTGCTGAACGTGGCAGAAAAAAATGAACGGGAGATACGCAGCTATTAAACAGATGGATCTGTAATCTGAGTGCTTAGAAGATCTAATTTGTCAGAACAATTCATATTAAGATCTTGGCACTGAAAAGGTAGATTTAGGGTGGATTGCTATGAGACCCATGCTGATCTGAAGCGTTCAAAGAGAGAGAAATCTCTAAGCTTCCCAGTGGCAAAGAACTGAAACATTCAGTAGTGTGATGCAGTACAAAACTTGGTGATATCTTAAGTGAGATTTGCAGGCCTTGTAATTTCAATATAATAATGTATATAATATCAAGTATCAAAGTGGAGGAGTGTGTGTTTGTGTGGCAGAAAAGGGATTTTCTCACCTTAGCAGAAGTGAGATAAAACTCCCTTTTTATCAAATGCACTCTTAGAAAAGTATGTGCTGTTTTTAAATAAATTTCATCAGTGTTACTCAGCACAGTGTTTCATGGTAACCAGTCAATTCAGTGATTAACCAGCTTGAAAATACTTTTGTGTCCACTCTCTGCTCACCAGAGCACCCTCATAAGACTGAGATCATGCAGTTCTGGAAGCTGGAATGGCAGACCCCTAACAGAGGATGCCACTGGAGCCACTTGCCCAGGACCATGAAATAATCTCATGTTCATTTTTACTCTATCAGGCACCAAAGTCATGAAAGGCACGCCAGAAGTGACATAATTGGTTTTATGATGAGTTATGGGTGCTGACAGATAACTCTTGAGAAAATAATTAGTGAACCTGATTATTCTACACTCCAATTATGGAATTGCATAAAGTAGAACTACTCTAATGCAATTAACTTCTAAACATTAAACAAAACAGCAAGAGGGAGGAGTGTTTCCATTTCTAAAGGAAATAAGGGGGTTTTGTGTAACATACTGTGATATTTCTATTTTTTTAAATATAAACGCTTCCAAGGAGAGGACAGACAGGTTCTCTTCCTGAAGCAAATGGAATGAAAAGTATGCAAATGCAATGAAGAGACTGCTGGACTGTTGGTAAATGAAATTCACATTTTGACCACAGATAACGTGCAGCACAAGAATGTTGACTTGTGGCATTTTCTAGCAGGATCATACTGGTCTGTTCCTTTGAAGCATGGAAGGGATATATATCCCCATTTACCTGTGTTTAGTCCCATTAATTTTCTAATATAGGGAACATTCTTTCAAACTGGCAATGCAGTGACGTCAGTAACTTTGGTAGTTTCTTTCTCTGTAATCTTTCTAAAAATGAAAATCTGTGGTTTGGTGCATGCTACCTCTGCCAAGTATTTTAATCTTCCTGCATGGTGTCTGCAAATGAGTTTGGTTTTGTTTGTTTATTTGTTTGGTTTTGGGGTGTTTGTTTTTGTTGGGGTTTTTTTGCATACCAAGATAACACAACATATCTAAATTAACATGAAGGTCTCACACTCTTAAAATCCAAAAGATTTTTGGGATTTTGCCAATTTTGAATCAGTAGAATAGTGCTGTGAACAGAATGTCTGTGTGGCAGAGTTTTATCAGAGGCATTTCTAACAGAGTATTATTCCTGGTGTAGATATTTCAACAGAGTACATTCATATTCCTGTGTTATTCCTACTGTATTGTGCCCTTTTGGGAATCAGATCATTTTTGAAAGGTTGTGCCTGGGCATGCCAATAGCTTCTGCATTGAGGCATCTCTACATCTGTGCATTCCATTGAGGTATTTTCTGTTTTCATTTAGAAATTGCCTCTGTGTAGAGACAGAGGGTTTGGCAGGGTTGTTTTAGCAGCAGAGACACAATATTACTCCAGTCAGAGTCACAGCACCTAAAGTGTTAAGGAGTTTATTTGGTGTGTGCAGATCTCATCTCATTGAGCAAACAGAATTCTGATGCATCTGAAAATATCTCATATCCTAGAAAACCCTTTATCCTTGTGAGGCCCAGGCAGATACATGGCAGCCTTCCCCCACATCACTGTGTAGGGTGCAGTCTGGAAATTTCTCCTATATGCTCTGATTTTCATCATGAAAATGTGGCATTTTGGGTGTCCATTTTCACAGGTAATTTCTCCAGTTAGCTTTCTTCAGTGATGTATTCTGTTCAGTGTAATTTTTAAAGTTCCTCTTTTCAGTTGCATGTGCCAGACTTTGCCATCACCTCTCAGTCTCTTCATCAAAGGCTCGAGTTCTGCACAGACCAGCAGAACTCTCACATCTTTTTGAAGGTGAATTACATTATGATTTTGTTCTTTCAAAATGAATTATTCAAGCCCCCAGTCAACAAGCAGGAATATGTACTGGGGTAGGTGACAGATGCTGGATGAGGTTAACAAAGCAGAAGAAAAGGTCTCAGTGTATGAAGTGAGGACCAAGGTGGGGGCCTGATCAATATACATATTTCAGTCTACTCTTGATACTGAATTTTTAGATGTGGAGTTTGACCTTGTTGTGAATCTACCAGAAATATCTGTGGTACCATTTGTGTGCCCTGTCACACACAAAAACATGGGTTTTGGGCTGAGAAGGCTGGCAGCAATTCATGTTATTTTTCAGAGCTCTCGTCTGCCCCAAGGTGATGGAGCAGCATAGGTGCAGTGTAATGTGCCAGTTGCTGTAGTCACTCCCTAAGTTAAATAATTTGCCTTTTTTTCTCACCAACATCTCATATACTGGCTTTGGGAATCTTACAGGTATTTATGGTTTGGTGGTATTTGAGATATTTAAGGCACAAATCTATTGTCTGTGGTGACACTGTGAATACAAACAAAACCCAAACTTTGTGTTTTCTTGCAAAGCAGCACAGGCACCCATATTTCACAGGAATGGTTTGATTTAGCACATATTCTCTTAAGCACACAAGTGAGAGTCTTTATTTTACCTTTAGCCTTTGTGCATGAAAGAACATATAATCCAGTTCAAGCAGAGGGTAAATACAAACCTGCTGAAAACTCCTTCTACCAATGTGTGTTTTATTCTGTGGCTATTGTCAGCAGCAATAAAAGCAAGAGCAAATCTGGTAATATAACCTGGTACCTTGTAATTGTAACTAGTAATTAATTCTGTTAATTGTGGTGAATAGGAAAGTAACAACATTCAAAAGGAGAAAAAGAAAAAGCTGTCTGGGGATTTTCTCAGCATTAGATATGAGAGAAGTGACTTTTCTGCTAAAGATATGAGGTTTTCTGACAGACAGTCACACTGTTTGGCCAGACAGCATATTCTCTATCTGCTCCAGCCTAGTTAGGGGAGATATGCTTGGAATTTTTCAGTAGTTCTTTGTTCCTAAAAGCAAGTAGCCTCAAGGACTCTTGCACTTTATACTTGAACTCTGGTGGATAAAGACTAGGTAATAAAAATAAGCTGAAATTGCAGAACCCCTGGTAAAAATTTGATGAACCAGCTGTACCATCCAACACAGCTCTACTTGGTTAAGTCAGGTATTAAAAAACAGCTCTATTCCCCTACCCTCTGAAATTTTCCATATCTTCTCTGCTGATATGCTAATATGCTTCCTTCAAAATGGAAGAATTATTACAGGACAGAACTAATTACATTTCCTCCTGTGACATATATTCATGAGGTTGTGGGAAGATGTCAAAGCTCTGTTATTACAAGATTGTTAGATTGTTTCTGAGCTTCTTTTTTTTTTTTTTTTTGAGTCACTGGAATGTAATGCTTTCAGCTTAGAGAACTCTCACAGCTATGAAAATACCAGAACAACCAGGAGCTGTGGTTTAAATGAATAAGAGAAAATCAACAAATCAACAAAAAAATATAGCAGCCATTAGCAGCATGGCATGTGTAGAAACCATCCCCACGGATTGTCTGTGAACATTCTTACCTGTTCAGTTCTCTGACTGAAAACAGAAAATTATTTCTACATTCCTTAAGTATTTTTGATATTGCATTAAGACTGTATGTTCTTTTAAAAAGTTATCATTGGCTTCTGTCAAAATGTTTATTGCACTTCAAAACCATTCGTTCCTGAAGTCCTCTTTTAGACCTAAATTGTACTTGGCTACTCTCAAGATTTGTCTGCAAATGTCAGTAAAAGGAAAAAGAAGGCATTGCATCATTTTTCAAACTAGAGTTGTAGTTTAAGTGAAGGAAGCAAATGTGTCAGCTCCATCTGATCCAATCAAACCACAGGATAAACATGTAAGCTGATACATTATGTACCATCCTAAATCTTAGGATAGGAAGCCAAGATTGATGTTGTTTGTACATCTCATGGAACACCCTTTTTACTGCAAATAACAGCAATCTGAATAAGCAAAAGAAGATAGGTAGGAGTGAGAGGAAGCATTGTTTAATCCCTATTTTAGATACGAGAAAATAAAATACTATGAGTCAAATGTGGTACTTACAGTAACTGAGTAACTACTTCATTTCCTCACCTGAATACAGAATGAACTTGTAAAATCTGATTTGTTCGACACCATAGACAAAGACTGGAACATTTCAAAGCTGGAGCTAGATTTTTGAAGGTGCATTACAACAAATATTGGGGATTTGCTGAAATTTCAGCTCCTGGCTGTGACCAACTGAACATTTTTTCTTCTCTGTACTGAGGCCATGTGAATGCCTGTGGGAGTGGGACTTACCTGCCTTGGGAAGAAGTTACACTTCCCACAGCACTTCCTTCCTTTGCCAGGGCTTGTTTTGGTTAAGATCTGGCTGCAGCTCTGTCTGCATTGGTGACAGGCTCTCAGCAAAGATCTCTGTGACAGGTGTCTTTTTTTGGGGGGGAGGTTTTGTCTCCTGGTTGATGATCATGACTGTACAAAGAAGCTACTGTATATTTATTGCACAAGTCAAACTACTGCTTTCAGTTTGCCCAATAGTGGCTTTTTACTGTGTAATGAGAAAAATCTATTGTACATCCTTTGCTTTTATTTCAAAAATATAAGTTGCTGTGAGGGATGTCAAACAATTGGACAAGTGCATGCATTTTTTAAGGAAAGTCAATACATATGTTTATAGAATCAGGTAATAATTTGATTTGTAGTCAACCACTGAAATCCAACAAGTTTAAATCTGAACAAACCTAAAAAACAAATCTGAAGCTTGCTTCTCTAATAGGTAGGAATATGCCTGGGGCTGTTTGAATATTCCCCTGTTTCCCACTACCCCGTTCTTCACACACTTAGTTACTGAATTTAGCAGACTCTAATTTTATTAATCCATTCTTTAGCACTGGTACTACCGTAGGGCATTTGTTATTGGCACACATGTATTGAATTGGTGGCTTTACAAGGAAGATGAATTTTTCTTTAAAGAAGATGCCAACATTCTAGAGGAATAGTTCCTCTGGGTACTCTAAAAGTACTGTGTCTGTTGTAGCAGCTCTCTGTAGGAGCTCCTTTCTGTCTACAGATCTTTTGACAAAGATGTCAAATCAGACAGTTCTTTCCCCAGTGCATTCCTCTTAAAACATGAAGTTTTTACTAACAATAATGTAGTAACTACTTTTTTTTTCTTTTCTTTTTTTTTAATTTAGTGTATTCCAATTTACATTTGAGTGAATATGAAGTAAAGTCAGTGGAACTTTAGTATATGCTCAAGTGACAAAGAATGGAAATAGCTGCTTCTGTACTAAGAGTTAATTAGCTGGTTTTGCAGACAACTTGCAGAAAGACCTGGGGAAATGCAGCTGCTAAAGTGTATGTTTCTTTGTTTGTTTTAGTTTTTAGACCATAGTTATAACTTCTTTTGTGTACAGTTGAACAGTGTATTCTTGACATTTTTTTATACATTGTTTCTTACATAGCTACAGTCACATTGCAGGTGCTGAAGTTTACAGACACTGAAGTTTGCTTCATGAGCTCAGTCCTGAATTCAAAATCAAATTTTCAAGACTTTGGATTGTCTCAAAGAATTTTAAAATGACAGTTTTCCTTAGGAGACTTAGCCCAATATGTAGTGGTTTTAATCTTGTCTTTAAATGTGGACACCTATTTTGGCATTAAAGTGATAGCTGAACTTCTCTACAGCCGTGCTCTTGATGCTGGGCATTTCTTGGGATTTGAGCCATCCAGAGGGGGGAGGATAAGACCAAAATTAAACATCTAGACAATGCATAAGAGCTGTGTGTCCTGGGAAAAAGCTCCTAAGAACCAACATACTATGTCCTGAGTATAAATTAAGCACAATGTCTGCCCTTATTTAAGTTTAGCCCTTAAATCCTGGTCAAGAGCCAAAAGAAACAGCTGAAACTTCAGATTTCATTGTGCAGCACCATGGAATGCTCTACTTGCATTTTACATTTTGTGGCACTGAGAGGAGTGGCTGGGCCTATTTCAAATCCCTGCTCTTTGATGCCTTCATTGCAGATGTGCTGTGAAAATCTGATCCCAGTGGCAGATATAATCTTTGCTTGAAATTCTTATTCTGAATGGTTTTTTAACTGGTTGTGTATGACAAACCCGATGTATTCTCAGTGATAAAAATCTTCAGGATGCTTTTGTAACATAATCCTGTGCATGAAATTGTACTCTGCCCTTGTCCTTTATTTTCTCCTATTCTGTCTCCTAATACGTTGATGTGCAGGCAGTTCAACTGAGTATAACTGAAAAGCACAATTAAATGTTTTTAATTAGATCTCCTGAAATGAAGGATTGCAAAATTAGCATGAAGGCTGCCTTTACAAATACAAGTGGACAACATGAAGAAATTCTGTCAAATGTAGAAGTTGTGAGCCAAAATTAGTGTACGCTTAAAAAATTTATGATGAGTCAAAAAACAACATAAATGAAGTTATTACAAAATCCCAGCAAGAACTTGTTTGTAGGGCTGGTTTTGTTACCAGTTTAGTCAAAAAGAGAGCATTGCCAGTTTGCTGAGACACTCAGGTATTAAAGCCTTCAGGACTCACACGCTCAAGTACAATCCCAGTTTCCATTTGAGTCCAACAGAATAGATGCAAGCTTGTTGGTTTAATGAGATTTAATCAACTAACAGGAGTGATGACCCCACCCACCAGCAGTTCCTTGGGCCAGGGGCTGGGTTTTGTCTGTAGCAAACTAACCATAAAACCAAAGCAGTATAAGAGATATACCTTCCTACAGTGGAAATGGTATTTCTGTTTCATAAGCAGAGATCATATGCTGGCTATGAAGCTATTTTTTATTTTAATACCTTCTTGTAAAACTAATGGCTAGGAGTTTCATAAATTGCAGCCTAATTCCAACCATGCACATATAATATTGATTTTAAAAGGTACAGCATCTGGATCATCTATTGAAATAATAGTTCAAAATTTAAACTAATATTACAGAGTACTGCATTTCGACCTAAAGTGTTTCATGACAAGAATCCAGCAGCCAATAAATGAAAAACAACATTTCAAAAGGGTAGAAGGGAAGAAAGATGGAAGTTGCTCTGGGGTAGTGGAATATAGTATATTCTAGTATGCTGCAGCCTTTTCCTCATCTAAAAGTGATATGACTGTGGAAATAGAGAGAAATTTCTTCAAAATCAGGTTATCAGTAAAACTGTATGTCCTGAATGGTGCTTACTTTGAGAAGTCATTTATAAAAAAGTAGTTTTTTCTTAGTTATGTGATAATCCTTCAATCTCAGAAGGTGCTTGTCTTTTCCTTAGATGAAAGAATAGCCCATTTATTGTGCTGCTGAGATACGTCAGTAAAAGGTGTACATGGATATTGCATAATATTCTGAGACAGTGCCAAAGTTCTACTTAATCTGTTCTAAATTATCACAGATGAGCAGTAAAATAATCTCCATGTTGCTACCATCAGATGTGATCCATCCACACTTGGGTGTTAACTTCTTTAGAACAATCAAACTCTGAATTGGTAACATTTACTTTCTTGTGACAAAACAGTTCTAATTCCCAAATGGCCAAATAAATAGCAACACATTTTCACCTAACTGAAGTTTTTTAATTTATTCAAAGCAGTAAATTGGTAAAGTTATTATTCTACTGGTTTATTTGAGCTGTGTATACACACAGACTTCATGAAATTGAAATACTTGGAAAAAGATATTACTAAAGATTATCTACTCAATGATATTTTCTATATTTTTATAAGAGATGTTAAATGTAACACAAGTTTGTTTTTCATTAATTTAGAGAGTACTGACAGTTGTAGGCTCTGGCAAACTGGCAGACTTTTAATCACAGCCTGTAAAAAATCCAAGGCAACAAAAAGTCCACTGCCTTCTTCTCAATTAGCTTATTTTTGCAACATATGATCATAAGGGGTGTATTGCTGTTTTTTTAAATACCAGCTTTAAAAAACAAAGCAGATAGTGTCATTTTTTTTTCATTTCCTCTTTAAGGTGTTTACTTGAGATACCATTTTGAGGAATCTATTTTTAATAACTTTGTGGCATCTGACAAGGAGCCAGCATTTCTTATCATTCAGATTTCACTTTTTAAAACTACTGATTAGTGCCCTCTGTTAGATAAATGCACCTGACATAAACGGATGAGCCCAATAATTCAATATAATCCTGGTTCTCTGTACTTCAGTGAAGTTCACTCTGGCTTCACCCAGTACAGGTGCCAGTGGTTGACATAAAGGGTTCATATAAAAATTACTTGTCAGATTTTTTAGCTGCTCATGAAGTGTTTGAGCCTGTAACTGCAGGTGCACTCCTGGATTTTCAGGTACAAACTGAGAGGCAGCAGCTGCAGATCCAACTCTTTATATTCAGAACAAAATGTGTAGTTTTGGCTCTGTGAATGCCAGATCTGTTGGGAATTCAATTATAAACCATATTCTGGATCCTTGGTAATCCCCCAGCACTGTGCTGTGCTTGAGACAGGAATTCAGTCCCAAGTCTTAAAAGGATGCAGAGGAGCACTCTGCAGACAAAAGGCTAAAAATACTTAGATTTATACAGCTGAAAAACTTGATTAGACTCAGTGGAATAAGTCCTCTGCTACAGAAGTTTCAAGTGTCATTAAAAAGCAAAATTGATTGAATCAAAATGGAGAAAAAGTTCCTTTTTCTTGTCTTTATTTCGCTTCAAATGAGGAGAACATTCCCTTGTATGGGCACAGCTTGGGGGTCAGCACACTACGCCCTTTCACTTTTTGGGTACTGCTCTGTCAAGAGAGGATTTGGCAAAAGAGTTTTTAATAGAAAACCTGTTTGCAATATAAGGAATTATATTAATAGCGTTAAAGTAAAACAATTCATATAAGTACTTTAAGAAAATGTAGCAACTTTCACTGTTACATATCTTGTTTGTAACATAATTTATTGACCTTACCATGGAGGAACATTTTTGAAATTTAAGTTGTCAGTTAAACTTTTCTCCTGCTTTTTAGAAGTGTCTCAGGAAGCGTAAACAACTCTTAAAATAACAAGAACTACTTTCTTCCACCTGTCGTTGCTACATCACTTCTGACTCCCTGCGTCTTCCCTTCCTGTCGCCTGTATCCCATCAAACCCTGAGCTGAATGCCAAGTTTTAACACCTGCTGTTGGAATGGGATTTTCAAAAGGCTTTGAAGCTAATGTAATAATTAAGATTATCAGATGTCTCCATCAGGTGAAGGTTGCTGGGTCTGTGGTTCCCCAGTTCCCGTGAGGCAATCTGGATGCTGCCATGCAGTGAGCAGGGTGAGATTTGATCTCACTGAAAAGGAACCATTAGGGTTTGCTGTTGGTTTTGCTCGAGGCTTTGTTTTGTTTTCAGCTCTCAGATCTGATTTGCCATTCAAGCTTTGGTGTCTGTGGGAAGATGAGAGTGAGAAGTGCATGGGGAGCCTGGCACAGGGGGTGTTCCAGTGGCAGCAGAATTCCTGCTAGGCTTTGAAATTTGAACTGAAATGGTGTTAAAATTGGCCTGAGGAGGATTTGTTCTTTGCATGCCAGTTCTATGGCCAGTTGATTCCTAGATCTGCTTAAAATTCATGCCTTAAATTTAAATAGTCCTTTCTGCATATGTTGTTGATGTTATTCCAATAGAATTGTAGAAGAACCATGGCTAAACATGCCACATAATGACATATTGCTGTTTTTACAAAGAAACAAAACCCAGCAACTGAGGTGCTTTGTGGATGGAGTATGATTTATTTTGAACTTTGGAGGAGAACATGAGAAACAGATTACAAAGCCTTTTATGAAACTCATTACTACATCTGGACTTCCTGAACTCACTGTAGAAATTCTGATTGGAATTTATAGAACATGATTAAGCGTTAATGTGTAAGGGCTGTGTGTGTAATTGTAAATTCTGGTACTAATGTCTGAGCCCCAAAACTGTGATTTAGAAATAAATCTATTGCTTGTACTGGCAAAGTGCACAGGAAAAATCAAAAACTAATCAAAACTTTATTTAGGTTTTATTGGTAAGATTTACATATATGTTATGGTTTGTATAAATCTGTTGTGGGGTTTGTAAATAGGCTTTCAGATTAGTAAATCCATTTGGACAATATTTGCTGAAAACCTAAGGGGTATGCATTACTTGGCATTTAGGGAAGTATATGCTTTAGGGAAATTCCTAAAAATGCTTTTCTGTTTTAGTTCTGGCAACCTTTATGGTGAGTTATTGAAAACTGAGCTCTGAGAAAGCAGATTTGCATCTCCCACTTTTATTAGGGAACCACTGGTTTTATTTACCACTAATAAACTGGTTTCATAATGCGGCTTTAGTGTTGCTCAGTAGCTAAAGAAAAATTAGTTCCTGTGCTGTATGTTTAAGAATGCTCCTTTTCAGAGTTAAATCTAACACAAATCTAGTCAAGCTCGACTTGCAGCGTGGTTTGCTGTTTAGTTACTCAGACTCCAGTCTTTTTGTTGTGTGCTTTTCAATTTTTGTAAACTGTGTGACTTGCCACAAGCTGTAGTTAAATAATCACAGTTTATCTAATTGGGGAAATTGCATTAATAAATGAAAGACAAATTAGTGTATTTTTTTTTTTAACAGAAAGCTGTTTGTTCAAGGGCGCGAGGTTAGAATGGCGCTACCACAAGATGATTTTCTATAGCCAGGTTATCAGGTACAAAGAAGAGACTGCACTATACAGCTATATAAAGGTTTTTGCCTTCCCATTCTGTGTATTCAGGACAAGGGCTGTCACCAGGAGGACAAAGCTGGTGGAAGGGCTGGAACACAGGAGCAGCTGAGAGCTGTGGGGTTGTGCTGTTGGGAGAAAAGGAGGCTGAAGGGCAGGCTCCAGTGACAGGACTGTGGGAATGGTGCTGAACTGTGCCAGGGCAGGTTAGACTGGATATAGAAAGCATTTCTTTACCAGGAGTGTGGTCAGACATTGGAACATGCTTCCTAGAGGGGTGCTCACTCCCCCAAACCTGGCAGTGTTTAAAAGGCTTCTGTGCAATGCCCTCAACAACATTCTGCAACCTGGTCAGCCTTGGGTCGGCCAGGCAGTCACAGAATTATCCTTGCAGGTCCTTCCCAACAATTCCAAACAATTCCATTCTGAAACAATTCCATTCCCTGTGGATACCTTCTGCCAGGCTTTTTCTTTAACACTATTCACAAGCCTGGAAAGGTCTGACAATGAGTTTTACACCAGCTCTGTCAAGTATCATGGTTTATAATCTGGTTAGCCAGCACTTGTTTTTAATAATTGACTCTGGAAATTCACCTGTTCCAAACATCAGCACTAAGAAGATTATACAAAGCAAAAGGGTTGAACTCTTAGTAAGAAAAACATTTTGTAGATCTGCTTCATTGCTGGCTTTTATTTAAAACGGCAGCAAATTGAAAGGCAGTTAGTTTGCCATGCCATGTCAGAGGTCACATGGCATGAGGTGAAAGCACAGTGCTGCAAAATTCCTGGAATTTCTGCATTCCTCTGCAGCTGGTTCATGGGAACTTCCTTCTGATCCTACAGCAGTGCTCTGCCCTCAATCAACACTTTTATCCTGGCATAAAAACTAATAATTCATGCAGCCTCCACTATTAACAGTTGCCATTCCTAACAGCTCTATTGTAATATAAAAAGTGCAACATGATAATGAATAAAAGATTATAAAATTATATGGGCACATTAAGACAGGTATGTGTGGTGGAATGGAAGATCTGATATGAGGAGCTGTTTAGCAACTGTTGCAAATACAATAAAAGCAGAGCTGCATGAAAGAATGTGAGTAACAGCAGTGTGTCTTTACCACATGACTGGAAAGGAAGGATTAAATTTGAATTTAAATGAACACAGCCTGCAAAATATCCTGAGTTAAATCACGAGAATTTCGGAATCAAGAATTTTCAGATAGCCAAGAAATGGTTTAAGATTGAATATCTGGTCTCCCTGGTCAGTTCAAATTTGAATACTATTGATCTTTTGTGAAGCTGTGATCCTAGAAAAAGTACTTCTCAGCTAGGACAAGAGCACATAATGAGAAATATGTGATGGAATCATTGACAGAACCCCTCCTTACAGCACAGTTTGATTCTGGGGTAATTGCAAGGTGCGGTTGGGCCTTTACATAAATATCATCTTTTTTAAAGTGATGAAGAAAATGGGCCCACAGAAAGATTCTGTCTCGACTGACATGAGCAATATTCTTCAGAACTTGGAGCTCCAGCCAGTGCATTGCTTTTGACTGACATTTCTAAGGGAAATGTTAAGCTTTTTTCTTCCTTTTTTCTTGAGATAAACTGAACAAACTTGCAGCTGACAGGATCTCATATGAGATCCTAATGAGGCAAAGAGAACGAAACATTTCTTTTTATGCTGAAGTGCCAAAACTGTAATGACATTGTATCATGGTTTTCAAAAAAAATCAAAAGATAAAAAATCTTGCTTGTAACTCAATAGATATTTTGCATAATGTAGTGGACTGAATGCTGAATGTTCAGGAAATGAGTTAATCAAAACTCCTCTGTCTCATCTCTTTTTTCCTCATGAGATTGGGAATCTTCCATGGCGTTCCCTTTCTCTTGCAGGAAGAAGATCTCTGTCTACAGTAAAATCTCACAAGAGAGAGGAGGACTAATTATTTGGCAATATGGAACTATTTCTAGTTGTGTTCTAAGTAACAATTTTTTTTCCAGATAAAGAATGCTACAGATATTTTTTCAAGTGTTTATCTAAACCAGCCTATCTCAGAAACTCTGTGTTCTAAATGCTTCATGTATATCACTTCATTTTAAAATGAGTATTATCCTAAATCAGTAAGTTATTTTCTGTTTGAAACAGCGCTAATGCATCAATGAAACCTGCATTATAAAATAGCTAAATGTGAAAAAAGCTAAGTAGTCCAAATACAAAGTAGATTTTACTAAAGTATCAAATTTTCAAAAAAAAAATTAAATTAGGAATTTCACTTACTTCAAAACATCATTCACTGAAAAAAAAATATGGTTCACTTTAAAAAAATTTCCATCAATTATTGAAAATTTCTTTTCTAAATTTCCTATTTTGCCTTGCTATATAAACAGGCAGTGAACTGCTGGCATGATTGTTCTTTACTCCACTAAGAATTTTGCTATATTTCTTTGAAAAGCTCCTCTTCTGCAGATTTTCTGTTGAAAATTGGATCACTCCTGCTTATGTCTAGAGCTTTCAAAGGATGAAACCCCAAACAGAAATATTGCAGCATTCTTCTCTACTGTGTCAGAAGGAAAAAAAAAAACAACTCACAAAACACATCACAGCGGCAAAGAAGAGAGCAAGAGTGTGTCAGCTGAACGAGATTAGGTTGGGATTGGATATTAGGAAGAAAGTTCTTTACTGTGAGGGTGGGGAGCCCTGGCACAGGGTGCCCAGAGAAGCTGTGGCTGCCTCTGGATCCCTGGAAATGTCCCAGGCTGGGTAGGATGGGGTTTGGAACATTCTGAGCCAGTGAAAGGTGTCCCTGTCCATGGCAGGGGGTGCTACAAGACGAACGCTATAATATATTTGACTATAGTCTACCTTAGAGAGCTTATTTTTTCCAAATCACAATGTGTAGTTAATAGAGAAGATGAATTTCTAATGGGAAAATTCAATTTCAGATTTTGTTTCCTGTTATCTGGCGCATTTTTCAATTGATCTGTATTTGCTGGAAAAGGACCACGATACTCTAGAGCCATTTTATTTTTCTTAGTTAGACAGAAGCAAACAAAAATAAACCTTAAGATGCTTGGATACAGACAGTGTCTGAATCCACAGCAAGTGCTTTTATCTCATCACACCATTAGAGTTGTTAAAAAATTATCAGTCTCTCATTGCCTGGGTGTCACAAAAGAAATTCAGCTTGGTTTTTTATTAAAGCAAAACTCTGAAACATGCAATTTTTCTGCTCTTGATGCCTCTACAGCCACCATTTCTCCAGGCCACAGTGCAGGAGAGTGAGGCTGTTAAAGGTGCTTGGCTGGTGCCCTTCAGCCCCATCAATAAATGTTCTGCTGGCAGATGTGTCCTGGGAATGGGAGGGCCTTGGCTTTGGTCTTACTCAGTACTCGTGTCCTGACAAGAGAAATTAGCTTCTTGCTTGCCTAACAAAACAGACTCTTACATTGGCAGGAGCGCCCAAATTCTGACATTTGCGGAAAAATTCTGAAATTCTGAAAGCTTTGGGCAGTTGTGTTCCGTTTATGTAACAGAACACAGTGGCTACATGGGCATATTTTTAAAAACTGAGCTCTAGTTCGAAAATAAAGAAATATCAATTTGTGTCCCATTTAGTATCCTATGCATTCAGCCTGTCCAGAAACAGGTGATGTTGTTGTTAATGATCTACTTTTCATCTTCCATTTCTAGGCACAGTAAATTGCTGGTAGGTTTTCCTTTTAGGAACAGAGATCAATACTTGCAAATTCATACAAAGTTTTTTGAAAATAGCAAGCCCTTAGAAAATATTACAGTGCATAAAATTGTTTCCCAATATATTCTAATTTGGATCAGAAACCAAAGCAAGGAAGTGAGAGTCATGGTGAGGAGCACAAAAAAAGGAAATGTGGGTTTGATCAATACGTTCCATTTTTTCTTTTTTTCTCCCTGCTTGTAGTTCAGCTGTGTACTTTTATTCTGTTCTAGCATTTAGCGGGGAGAAAAAGAAGCAGAAATGATAGCAAGAATTTTGTATTTTTTCAGTATTGGGTTCTCAGTTGTCTTCTATAGAGATATTTTATCCACTAGCCCAGTCCTGGGTTGGGGATAATTTTGTTACACAGTAAGAAACTATTAAACAAACCTAGGGGGCATGCAGCTGGGTAGGTTTGGTTTTTGCTGGTTTTTTAGATGTCGTCACGAAATATTTTTTAAAGGCTTGTAGTCTCTTTCTTCATCTTTTATCATGTTCATTGTGTTACTGTTGGAAGCAGGATGATTCTATTTGCTGCTTGTGCTTTCTTTGCCTTACTTTCTATTAGGGCTTACATCTAAATTAAAGATAATTATGAGCATATATGAAATAAAAAACTTGCATGGAATCAGGAATGAATACCTCCTTAGTGTATCACTCAGAAAAGCTGTGACATATGCTGCTGAAATATGTTTCATTTAATTAAAAACCTTCATGTTTTGTACATTTCTGCTTGAACTGCTTCACTGATGTAGATCATTGAAGTAGAGCTGGTCTTGTGGGAATACTGTAGGAACAACAAAAACTACTTCTTTGTCTTAAAATACACCCTTTGCATGTCATGACTTTCTAGTAT
Organism: Geospiza fortis; assembly: GCF_000277835.1. Lineage (NCBI taxonomy): Eukaryota > Metazoa > Chordata > Aves > Passeriformes > Thraupidae > Geospiza > Geospiza fortis. The sequence goes on along the minus strand of NW_005054309.1, from coordinate 6,405,221 downwards.
CCCATTGAATGGTATTTATATTTTCATGCCTTTTATCTTATTTAAGAAAAGGAGATTTCGGTGGAACATCTTAGAGCTTTAGAGTTTTTATAAAGAAGGGACATAATTGGCCAAATTACCACTGTCACAGTCCTCACTGCAGTACAGCATTAGTCTACAAACCTTGGCAGTGATCATTGGCTGGATACACATCCTAAACACACCAGGAAAGGCAGTTCATTATTACACATGAATTAGACTGAAATCACTCTACTTATTGCTGGAAACTGAATCTCCAGATTCATGTTTCAGGAATCTACACAGCACTTTAGGTATTACAGCCTGGTTGAAGTGCTGTCTTTTTATATGCTTGCCTACAGCATCTCATAGCAGCTATAAATGTTCTGTGACACTGCAGAACATCTCCTCTGTCAGGCCAGGAGTTAAGGCTAAGGGTGCCTTGTAAGCAGAACTCTCAAGAAGCTGCTGGTGAGCATTTTCCATATTCTTATTCCCCTTTATTTCTTCCTACTTGCATATTGTCAGGTGTAATCAGTTAAAGGTGTGTAAATTGCTTTCAGAGGATTGAAATATAGAATACCTTGCATGATCACGTTTGCCTTCAGTACATTGCTTGCAAGTTGTGTTCCAGACCCTCAGATAGTCTCACCTTAATTTTTAACAGCAATTTCAAAGGGACATAACACATAGAGAGAACCCTCCTCCAGAATAGCCTTACACTGTGAAATGTTTTAATTGAATTTCCCTGTAAACAGCTTCAGGTGTAAATTTAATTTCTCTCTAAACAGTTTAAGGTGTAAGCTTGCTTTTGCTTTTTTTTTAAATTTATTTATTTTTATTTGGGGTGTGTTTTCCACAGTCTTTTTCAGGTACTCCATGCATTTCTGTTGGCAGGGTATTAACCTGAGGAGAGCTCTACTTTAGAGCTCAGCTTTTTCTCCATCAGAGCACAGGTCTTGTGTGTCAGTCATAGGAGAAATATGGAAGAATGAAAAATTGGAAAGTAAACAGGAAGAAATACAGTCATTTGATTTACAGGCTGACACTTGTCATTTTCATGAGGAGGCAAAGAAAACAGTGAATTTCCAAAGGTTGTAAGAGTTGAAGAGAGTACTTTTCAAAAATTTCTATGCTCAGCTTGGACAATTCCCTAAATTTTCATAGAAACTGTAGTAAACACATGCTTGTAATTAAGCTATTTCTAGCAACTTTTGAGTTTTATTCGAACATGTGAAGCAATACAACCTTTTTGGAAGGAAACTAACCAGTGTTTTTCCAACGTGATTTTGAGTACTTGTTTATTCATTGAAATCTTTCTTAATTAGAAGCAAAAAAAAATAGTTTCTTCTTCTCATTTATTCTTCTCATTCTTTGTATGAGCATTTCAAAGCTACTTGAACTTAAGCTAAGAAACTCATTCGTAAAGTTCTATGAACTTCTAATTTTTGGATGTATGTTTTTTCTGTATTTTCTGAAAAACAGAACAAATCATTGGTGAGTATATATACTGTTGTAAAATTCTGCAGTCTCCTCTGATCCATAATTGTGTTTCTTGGACTATTTTTACCATAATTTCCTTAGGTGATGTGGACTTTCAAGCTTCCATTCTTGTATGACTAGATAGGTAATAAAATTATTGAAGCGTGACTTTGAGAATGAGCAACTAATAACTTTAAATTTACTGTCTGCTCCAATAATTGTAGTTTTCAAAGTATCTCAAAGGGCAGCCTAGGAATCTTGCTTTTAGTGTCCATGTAAGGCAATACTGGAGATGATCTTGAGCTATGTGGTTTTAATAGGAAGATTTTTAATTAAGAAAGAAGCTCTTTCTCACTTTGGTTGGTTTAGTCCACTGAGTTGTGTTGCTTTTCTTGCTAGTCTTAGTGGTTTTAATTCACAGAAAGTAATGAAGAAAAAACTGCAAACCACATCTTTTACACTGCTAAACAGCCACAGTAATATGTTTAGAAAATGTATTGAGCTGCCTAATCCAAAGCTCATGGAAACTGAATGCAGGTTGATAGCAGTGGGATGTAATTAGGCTTGGCTGACTTTTTTTTTTTTTTTAACCCTTTTGTGTTAAATGTGATCACTTTTCCTGAGAAGCAGATGGTGAGGGAAGGGCTGACAATACCAGAGCTAAGGGCCAAGGCTGCCTGGTGTCCACTCACATCTTTGACCAAATAATTGCTTTTGAAAGGTTGTTTCAAAGCTCAGCATCCATTTCCAGAGGGACTGCCCTTTCAGTTACCAGCTTTATTTAGTACCTGCCAGCTAACCTGGGGTGGGAAACACTCTCCAGTTAACATCCCCAGCAATACAAAATTATCATTTTTAGTGGACTAAACCCCAAAATTAGTTCTAGACTTTTTGGGTTTGTTTTTTTTTTTCAAGTCAAGTTTCAGCCACACTGAGCAGTAAGACACAAGACAGGCAAGAGTTCTGATGCCCTTCAGTGTTGAGATTAATGCTTGTAGGTAGTGCAGATGGCTACACTTAGGTTTTTTATTTGCATTCGTCTAGACAGACTTTGTGACATGCTGCTGACTTTCTTTCCCCTCAAATGTGAATTCAGAATGAAAATAAAATACCATGGATGAGATACTGTGAACCATTATGATAACTCATGCTAATTGAAGTTAGATTTCAGGATTTATGAATTATCTCTGCTCATTAGATTAAGCTAAAGAACTTTGAGGTCATTTAGTCCATTGGTGCTGGTACAATATACTCACTTCCTTTCTTCCTAGGTTGTATTTAACTACAAAGAGAAAAGTCTTGCGCTGCTTTATTTGATGGACTGTTCCACAATCCAAAATGACTTCTCACAAAGTTTTTTCCTTCTCTTGTTCAATTGAAATAGTTTTCCCTTAATTACATCACTTTTGGTTGTTTCTTTTAATTTTTCCTTGGAAACTTGAATTTCCTGTCACTACTGTGTTCTGAATTTCTTTAGTAAAAGAATTCTTTATTTTGAGATCAGAGAATTCTGATATACATTAGCACTTTAATTATAAGCTACAGAATGATAACTGAATGAATAGGGTGAAGGCTTTTTTAGACTAGCAGGGCTGACAATTAAAAAGGCTTTTGCATGACTTGCAGCATAGCCTTTTTTTTTTTTTTTTTTGGTTAAGTGTGGCTATTATTGTAAATGAAGATTAATAATCACTAATAGCTATTGGGCTCTTTTAATGTAATATTCTTCACAAATAAACCCGTCAGCTTAGATGGTACTGGTGCCCCTCTTCGCATCCCCTCTTTTGCAAATGTCAGTTGTTACTTAAGCAGAGTAAGCAGAAAATTAACTCTGTCTTCAGTCAAGTTTAACCTCTGTCTCAGGGACACGAGGGTTTTGTGCAGAAAATTGCTGGAGGACTGGAGGTAAGACAAATATTAACAAATCAGCATAATATAGGGGTCTAATCTAGTATTGTGTCTGGAGTCTGCTGTTCTTGGAATGGAAAATTTAAACATTTGGGAATGGGCAGACACAGTGATGCCTCCAGACTCCCTTGGGACAGCCCTGCTGCTGTGACCCTCAGCAGGACCCAGCTAGCAGTGCTTAAAAACTGCCAGATTTAGCATCCTTTCCAGTTTCCCTGGTTCAAATATCTTAAGAGGTCGGTATTGATAAAGTGAAATGGAGTTCAAGTGGTGTTAGGAAACTTGGAGTTTGTTACTTGTTACTCATTTTGCCTAATGACTGAATTCTAAAATCTGTCATTTTCTAAAATTTGTCTGTAAGTGAAAACTATTTTCTTTAAACACAGTGTTAAATATGCATTGTGATCAATTCCTCATTCCAAAAACATCCCATATAATTATTATTGGATGAAACCTGGATGAATATATTGTTCATTAGGGTTCAGAATCTTGCAGCATTATCCTATACCCAAAAGATGAGAACAGTTCTGAAAGGCTTTTTAGTTTTTCTGAAAATACAAGTGAAAAACTTGTAAAATCTGTTTTTGATGTATGATGGAGACATAGTGCAATATCTTCTAGAAATTTCACTCTGATATCAAAATTCTTTTGAAGATTATTTTTATTGAGTTTAAGGCTATTCACACTACATCAAATCCCTTTCCAAATGCTCAGATTCAGAGTACATACCCATTGCCTTTTTACTGGCTGGGGGCGGGGGAATTCTCAGAGTCTAGAAAGTCTTCATGTATTTTAAAAATATGAAAATTAATATTATATGTAATTGCATCTATCTTCAATTTTAACATATGGAAGAGCTTTGAGATGAGTTTTTCTCTGATCTGTGAATTGAAGTGCACTTACACACATGCATGCCTGTATCACTTTGGATGCTCCCTAATGTATTTGTTCACTCTGGGTCAGTGCCATATTCCACAGCACTTTTTCAGTCTGGGGGGGAATTGTGTAAAAATTTGGAATTTTACATAATATGAGGGAAGTTATGTGGAATGCACAGATTACAATATGCCAAAGGACGTTTTAGGATTCCGGTACATTTTCATTCTAGAGAATTCTTTTAATTCCATCCTTTTTTCCCTGACCTCATGATCAAACCATTTCTCTGCATTGTAATTGTCTCTTATCTTGACGTATTTGCCTTGCAAGTCTTTTTTCCTCCTGGAATCCATCTATAGTGTTGTATCAAAATGATGTTCCTCAGATGTCCTTTTTATCTTCTCCTTTTCCAGACATTGCCCAGGCTCCTGTTGATGGTCTGCAGCAAATTCCAACTTGTTTTTTTTACTAAATAGTCTGCTTTTGCCAGACTTCATCTGTTTCACTCTCCAGACTCCTCAACTACTTCCTTTTCATCTTACCTTTCACTAAACTGATCAGACCTTCACCCTTGTTGTCTTTATATTTGGAATACCAAGTAACATTCCCTGCGTTATTGGAAGATTATATTCTCTTAAAATGTTCTTCTCTGTGTAATATTTGCTGTTTCCATCAGATCATGCTGCTTTGTCCCTTTAACACAGAACCCACCTAAGGATACAGTGGAATGAAATGGCCATCATAATTTAATGATTTTAGTAACAGGTGTATGATTATAGACCCAGATGTGCCAATAAATCTCAATTTTACCTTCAGATACTTTGATTTTTACAGCTAGGGTTTCTTATGAATTTCAAGGGCCATTCTATGACCTGAGTTTCCTTTCTCTGTTCATATAAATATCTGTAATGGGAAAGATTATTTATTTTGTCTTCAATCAGTGTTTTTCAGAGACAAGTTAGAAAGATGAGGGAATTTCTTTTTTGGGTAAAATGGCTGTCTCAGGAACATGCCAGCTAATTATAAAATACTTCAAGTTCATAAAACTGACTTGGGATTTCCTAAAACTCAAAGGGTTTGTCAGACTTGGCATTTCCCCCAAGCCTGAGGGGAGGTTGCTCAGCCCAAACACATTCATCTTTAATTAATGTTTTCTTTTTAAAATAAAACAAGCAACCTTACCCCAACTTTATTTGTGAAGTTATACTGTTTAATTATAGATCTCCTTTTGAGGTTCAAATTTGAAATTATTACTGTAAGTCAAGTGATTACTTCTTGTTTTATTTACATTGAAGATGGAATGTTCTGATGTAAAAATGGTGGGAAAAAATTCACAGAAATTCTGCCATTGAGTTCTGATACTTGTAATAAGCTTAAATACATTTCTAGCTTGGTAAATCCCATGCAAGTAAATCCAAGAGCAGAATCTTACCGTAATTGAAGTAATTGCCTAAGAAGGAAATTGAGGCTGTTTGTGAAAGTTGCAGTAGATATTGGTGTCTGGGGGTAGCCCCAGTGAATTCTCCCCTGAGGTGGAATGTGCCTTTAATGTTGATGGGTCTTTTCTGTGAGCTCTGTACTGCAGCACGCTGTATTTTCAGTCTGCCTGGGATCCTCAGCTCTGTGGGTCACTGGTGTCTCTCCCTCAGGGCCAGTCTGTCGTGTTTAATGAACTGTCACTGCTCCAATCCTGACTGATTAGAGTGACCTAAGGGGAAAAATTCATTGTACCTTTGCATCAAGAGATGGCAAGAGAGAAAAGAGCAGTGTTTTCTCTGTATAACTATTAAATATCTCAGCTTTTCTGAGTTTGAGGGGAGACTTTAATATGTAATGTCATTAATCTTTTCATAATGCTTGTTCTGTTGAGTATGCTGAATTGACTGTCCAAGTTTGACAAGTTCCTCAAGGAACTATTTCCTCAACCCATCATGGATGATTTTCTTTAGTTGTTTCAACTCCTAAATTCAGTTTCTTTCTTTCTTTCATTGTCCCTGGTTCTCCCTAAATTCTGTCTAAGGACTGGCTGCTGCCTAGGATATATTCTTCTTTCAGTATGGTCACTTAGAAGATATAATTGCAAATAAAATTTGGGCTAACCAGAGGCTCCTCTAATAGCATTTCCTCATCCTCATCTCACAATCTCCACAGTCAGGTCTGACTCATTTTGAAGGTCATGCAATGCAGAGTTTAAGGATGGTGGTATATTGATGCATCTCAGTCCTGATATCGTGATCATTAATGTTGAAAAAGTGTATAAATGAAATTGAGATAGATGAAAAAAAGTAAAAAAAAAATGTATTGTCACAATAATGGAAGAAAAATAATAATGAACATCAAGGAGAATGACTGTTCGGTGCTGAAGCAGATTATATGCATTATTTTAATTAAGAGTGCTTAATAGTACATATGGTTTCCCTTGAATAATAATTGCATGCTGATGAAGTATGATTAGAGACTTTTTTTTTTTTTTGGAGTTCAATTAAATCAAATCCATTTCTGTAAAAGGAGAGTGATTAAAAAGATGATATCAAGGTCTAAACTGAAGGCTGTGGCTGAAGCTTCCTATTGCAGATTTCTTTATTATCACTCTCCTCTGATGACTATTATCTAGTTTTTAACAATGCCACAAGTTTCAGACTGAGTCCTGTAGATTGAGCAGAAGTGGCTTTACAGATCAAACAGAAACTTGGGAAGTCCTTGGATGTCCTTGGGTATGTGATCCTGGGGTTGTTTCCAGCCTGGGAAGACTCTTGGTTCATGCATGTGTCTGAGGAGATACTCTGATTATCAGGGCTCTAAGGCAACATACTGTTTTCTGGGCTGATCTGTTTCTGTAGAGTGCTTGTGAACCTGGGTGATTAAATGCAGACTTGCTCTGCTGCTTCTTTTCTCTGCAAGTCATTACTGTCTGCCTTGGAAGGCTCCGAGACCAGCAGGGCCCAGCCAACTGTCTGGCAACTGTTAACAAAATTATCAATTATCTTCTTGAGTCCCATCATCTTGTGCTTTGATTATCCTGTGAGTAAGGAGGGCTGGTTGTGCTAACATCCTGATTGGTGCCCTAAACACACACACAAGGCAGGGGAAGGGAATGATGCTCATTATCTGGGAGCAAACACAGGCAAGGCTGTCCAGTAGCATGGGAGATCGTGGTGTCCAGGCTCAATCACAGCCTGGTTTGTGTTTTATACCAGTCCACAGCAATCTGCACTGACGCCTCTTGTCTGTTACTCTGAGGGGACTTTTACTTTCTTTGCTTCAAACTTCCCTTTATAACAAGGAAAAAATGCATTTTTTTGTGCTTAAGCATGTGCACTGATGGCTAACTGCATGTTTTACCGTGCAAATGGCTTTATTACACATGCAAATAAATAAAATTTTGGTTTAAGGTAATTAACATCTGTCCACGATACAATTTCTGTACATGATCATTGTCATTGGAGATCTTTCACTCTGATCTATGGAGATCGATTTTGTTTCATATTTCATTGTATATTTTTTCTTTGTACCAGAACAATAGGTAGATCTGTTTCCTCAGGACTGTGTGTAGCCAGCTTCAGGCAGCTAACATGGCTTCTTTCAAAAGGATCCAGCACTGCTTCCTTCTCCTCTTCCACACCTGAAGAGGGGCAGAGAATGAAAGAATCCAAGAGGTCATTTCCAGTGCAGTGATGGTATCTGAGTTTTTGGAAATGTTATGTGCAAATCATTCTGCTTTAAAGCAAACCTTTCAGTATTTGTCCCCCTCAGAGACCATCAGAGCAACGTGGCTTTAACGTTGGAGCTAAAAAAGAATTAACACTAGAGCAAATATTTAAATTCTCTGTAAGAAAGCCAGCATGAGGGTTTGTGAAGATTTAAAGATTTGTATTGTCATGGTGTGGTCTCCTCAGCCAGAGCCCAAGAAGTGCAGAAGACCATTCTGCTGCATCCTTTTGCGTGCTCATAACCATGCACACTGGGGAAAAGTCTGACTAACTCTTTTTCCTAAGATTTTAATCTAGTGGCCCTTTAGAAGTTAATTCAACACTGTCTTTGCATGCAGATACCAGGAGAATTTGACATGCATAAATATTAACAAGATTAGAAAATCATCATCTTAAGATTATTGCTGCTTACATTTATGTGCTCCACAGTTGACTTCATGGCTTGCTGTGTAAGCAGCAACCCTGTGCAGACAGAAAGTCAGTTCCAAACAAACTGGGTTGAGCACAGGTTCATGTGCACAGTGCCAAGCCTAACTCAATAAAGGCATTATCTTGGAAGGGAGTTCAGCATCCCTCTTCTCTGCCCCTGCGGTAACAAGAGCCTGAGAACTGCCAAGAATGGGCCAGGCTCTGTGTGAGGAGCAGCAGGATGTGGATAGAAGGTAGGAGTGGAAAGAAACTCTGGATAATATCAAGGAGTAATAACCCAGGGCATGGGGAATCATTCCTCACTATAAATTAATGTAATTTAAAATATTTTTTAATAGAATTGTATAAAATCCTGGGTTGGAAGAGATCTACAAGGATCATCAAAGTCCAACTCCTGGGACAACCCCATCAATCACACCATGATATTAGAAAATTCATATAAAGGCATTTAGGTACACAAAAAAAAAATATATTCATATACATATAATCTGAAAAGCAGTAATTTCTACGAGTACACAAAAACCAAAGCAGAGATAAGTAGGAGTTTCTTTTTTTGTGCAAGAAACTGAAAGTAGTGGGATCAATGATCACTGCCAGCTGTGAATGAAATCCATACAAAATGTAATTTAATTGTTCTAAGTGCTGTATATTACTGAATTGGCCAACAAATTAGATTTTAAGCAAATTATACACTTAAGAGGATATTTTTGACCTTAATTTATCAGTGACTCAGAACCTCATCATGAATCATGCAGAAAACGTAGTGTATGATCGTGTAAATAGAGATCTGTATTCCAGAGCCAGCCCAAGCTACCATAGTCCTGGATTATCTTAATATGTAATTTTGGGGATGCCTAGTGCTGTGTGCCACCCTGATACAAACAGTCAAGTGCTGCTTGCTGTGCACAGGATACCTGAAGAGAGGGAAAGTCCATGTTTGATTTGCAATCACTTTTATTTCCTAATCAATATTTTCTGTGCTAAGAGTAAGTAAACTAATATTAAATTATTTGGGGGTGGGGGGATTGTTGAAATGAAGTGTTTAATATTTGCAAGAACTCCCACTTTCCTTGTTCAGAAATAGGTATTTGTGATGAATTGCTGTGCTCTGGTTCACCTACTGTAGCACAGACTCTCCATAGTCCTTTCTCAGAGAGCCCTCTACTGTCCTAAAATACAGCATGAGCCATTCAGTGTCTGATACTCCGAAATACGATTTGATCTGAGGTGTGAATACATGCCCTGGTGCCAAGGTAGATTTCAATAAGGGAAAAAAACCCCAAAACAAACAACAAACACATGGTACTACTGAATACTTAAGAAATCTGAATTTTTGAAGTTTGACAACTTTAATGCAAAATGAACGTGTTTATGGGCAGATTTCTATTTCTCTGCCTAACCATGGGAATGTGGTTTTCAGAAAGATAGAGGCTCAAAGAACTGGTTGTTTTCTCATGTTCCTGCCTCTGATTTTTCTTGTGCAAATCAGTTAATTTTTTTGAAAGGTGATGAATATAAAAAAATCCCTGCTGTGTAGACTGATTCTGCAGGAAATTTTTCCACAGTAAATTGAGATCCCACTATTAAAAATGCTCATTAATTTCTCATGAGTCTCACGACTGCTGCCATTCATCTGGTAACACTAGGTGCTGAAATTGTTATTGCCAGGGAATCAGAGATTTCATTTAAATAGACTCAATTTCTCATGTTTAATTAAGGAAGTTGAGTGGATAGGGGGAATCAGAAGCAGCATATTCATGGAATTTGCCTGTATTAATAAAAATATTTCTTCAGTTTTGCAGGGGGGGAGAAGGTGGGGAAGGCTGATTGGTTTAACATTTGAGATTGCTAATATTGTGGTTCTGAGAGGGGATCTTAATATATGCAGATATTCGTTCCTTACTTACATGGGTGTGGAGGCTGAAGCTGTTGTTTATAATTGGTTTAATGTCAGAAGATCTGTGCAGGTCACTCTGCCCGTCAGTGTGTGTGGGAAGAGAGACCCTTGATGCAAAAGATGAACACCTGAGATTAAACATTGCAACAGCCAGTCACCAAAGTTAAACCTTTCCTCTCACCTTAAGGAAGGAACAAGAGGAAAGAGCTGTTATTTTCAACACAGGGTCATTGATCCCTCTAAACAGGACAGAATTCTGCCATGTTCCTTCCCCATCCATGACCCCCAGGGGTAATGTATGAAGGGAGAGGTGCCAGGTGTGAGGGCAAATGTGACTTTAAAAAATTAGTGCTGACATCAAAGGAAGGTGAGGCTCAGAGCTGCTCAGTCCCAAGGATTGCTTGGGTCTGTAGCAGGCAGGCTTAGGGATGGGGGGATGTTGAGTCTGTAGCTGAGAATCTGCACAGGTTTTCCACACTACCATGTCACACTGCCTCTCCTCTCACATGGTTTGTCATGGCTTGGGTGGATAAGCTGCCACATGTGTGCTGGTTTCGTCTGGAAGTGCACAGATGTCAGTAAAGTGTTGTTAGCATGCATAGAATAAAATTTTAAAAGTGTGTTGCAGAGGCATAGGGCTTGAAATGCAGAGGAGTTGGTGCTGCACAACTCAGGTTTCAAATAACTGAGCCTAATTCTTTCCAGCAGGTAAAACTGGAGTACAGCACTGCTGAAGACATTGTTTACAGAAGGATAAACATGGCAGTTTACCTGATTTTTTAAGTTATGTCATTTGTAACTTGGCATATGAAGAGATCTGAGATGTCTGTTTAGATTTTAATGCTCCTAATGTAACTAAAAATGTCCTAAAGGCTCAGCACTTCCACCCACTGAGGTTTGCATAGCACAGGCTGGATACGGCACAGTTTCAAATTCCACTGAACAAAAAACCCAAAAAACCCCCAAGATTGGTGTGTAAACTTCTGTGTCAAAGAAATTCCTGCACGCTGCACGCTGCTGTTTATTCTAGCAGATTGATCTCTCTCATGCATAATATTTTCATATCTTCATATCCACTAAATATGCTTTAATTTTATTCATCTTGCAAGTTTCTGCTGCTGTGGCAGAATGGAGGATGGGTGGCTGTGCCTGCCTTGTCAGGAAAACCAGACAGCACTTGAGGCATGTCCCTGCAAGGCAGGCTCAGGAGCAGCATGCCCCCAAAGCAAAACGGAATTGTGTAACAGAGACTCTGTGGAGCCTTTCACATTTATCCAGCCTGGCCTTAAAGTATTCATATTTTTAAAAAAATTAAATTTGTGTGCCAGCAGACATCCTTTATGTTGCTAGTAGGCAGCTTGGATGTTTGAGGAGGAAAGTTGTGTTGAACACTGAGTTTAGCTCCCTGAGAAAACAGCTGTGACATACAAAAAATCCCCAGCCTGTGATGAATCCCCCCAAACTCCACTTTATTTCATTTCCTTATTTGCATTGTAAAACAGCTAAACTGGTAATGTATATTTATAATTTATATAGAGGAACATATTGTGTGCATTTAATCCAGGTATTTTTTTTATGTCACAGTCTTTTAGAAAGTGTTGTGGATCCATCTGATGTTCCTGAAAATTGGATTTTATAGTCAAATTAGGTTCACAGATAGGTAGAATTGCAAGAATGCATAGTTCCTGAAGGAATAGTTTGTAAAACTCTGGAAGAGAAAAGAACCTACAGTGTCATTTGGAAATGTCACATGATACTGAATCATCTTTAACACCAGCATTTTTTTAAGTTTGTGATTTTTCCTTTTATCTGTTGGGATCTACACAGTGTCAGAGAAGTAAAAGCAGGGACAGCAGTTATTTCCTTCCTACAAAGATGTTTATCCCTTTAGGTAAAAGACCTTGAAATAATGTTACTTTGGTATAAACCTATTTTAAATATTCAGATTTGTTTTGCAGTATGCATGGAATCACAGAATGGTTTGAGTTGGAAGGGACCTTAAAACTCATCTTTGGGCTTTGCCATGGGCAGGGGCACCCTTCCACTGTCCCAGGCTGCTCCAAGCCTTGTCCAACCTGGCCTTGGGCACTTCCAGGGATGGGGCAGCCACAGCTTCTCTGGGCAACCACTGCCTCCCCACCCTCATAGAGAACAAATAAGTACAATTCTACAGTTATTGTTACATTTTATATTAGTGCTTATTTTTAAAGTAATTGGGAGTTCATCAAATAAATTTTCATGTACTGAAAAACACCTTTCCCACAGCTGAGTGCATTGTTAGTAATTGTTTTTTCTTTTTAAAATAGAAAGAAAATCGTTATGGGATGAATTAGCATTTGAACTCTTAAGATCTTTTCTTAGACTTAATAATTGTATAAATGTTACATCAGTTATTGTGTATTGTATGTGTATTATGTATAAATGCTGTTTGAAAAGTTGTCATTAGTGTTTTAACCACTTCAGTATGGGAATAGAATCAATCATGCTGCTTTAGCTTTTCACTTCATGAGAAAATTGTTGTCTTTACTCTTAGCTAAATTATTCTTGCATTTAATAATTCAGTAGTCGGTCTGATGCATTTTTCACCTGGGAAAAGGGGGCCAAAGCTTGTCTCTATTTTCCATGTATATTCAGCGTTGCGCTCGAGGGAATAGTATATCCAAAAATAAGACTATAAATAAGAAATCAGTAGCCTTTTCTGTCTTGCTGCTTTATGTGGGTTTGATATATGCTCCTGCAGCATTATTACTTACTCTGTTCAAATCAATGCTCTGAGCTTTCCTTTACATGATTGATTTCTTCCAGATTAGCCCACGAAGTACGTGATTTAATAAACACCACTGCTACCTGTTTGCTAACACACAGATGTCTGCAGTGCTAGACAGAGACTGTAAAATTTCTAAAAGTGCTCCAGTCAGTCATAAGATTTGGATGGTATCATTTTATTTAAGTAGGAAAAAGAAAACAGATTTGGTCTGCTATAGTTGAAAGCAAACTAAAATTCCTTGGAAGAAACAGAAATAAGGCAAGAATTCATTAAAATGAAGCCAGATTCTGCAGGAGATAATGATGTGAAGAAAAGTTGCTTACTAGGGTATTGTCCTCTTTAAATGCCACTTTTCTGCTTCACAAAAGAAGCATTTTTCCCTTGCTTTTGTGTTCTTAAAAATTGTGGTAGCAGACTGTAAAGTATCAGCAACAACATTGTAACTGCTGATGTCACTTCCTAAAATATCTATGGATATGTATTTGTATTACCATTGAGTGAAAGTTTTAGCAGAAATGGGCTGTCAAGGAAGAATTTAAATGTTCTGTAGTGCTGTCCTGGGGTTCAGTGGGTGTGGGGTCCATGTAGAATACCTGCTTTTTATTAGGATGTTATTTCAGTGTCACAGTTGCTTATCTGTAGCAACTCACAGGGTGCTCATGTTCTGGGCAGTATGTCTTGCAAGAGTTCCATGCAGGACATGGAAGGATTTTGTGTGCCATTTGGATATTTAGAACCAGACTTTTTACAGTTGCTTCTGGCTGGATTATATGGAGCTGGTTTAGGTACAGTCTTGTACAGGTTTTAGTTTGTCCTTACAGCTTCATTTTTTGTCTTTCCATAATACCTCTCTGTTATCTCGGAGACCAGTGTTTTTTAGTGCTTTCCAGACAATTTTTGTGTATAATTACTAATAGATAATGTAATGGCCTTTGAGCATTGATGGCCTGAGGAATTGGGAAGTTTCTTCATAAGTTACTATGTAATACTTTCACACAGCTGTCCAGACATAGTATTTTTTATCTTTAAGTTCACTCTTAGTTCTTTGATTTTCCTGATAATGGCCTGACATAACATTATTCCTCCCTAAATTTCCTCTCTCTATATAAGGCAGGGTTTTTTTAATTCATGCCTTCTGTGATACTGTTTTCTCTGGAGGTAAATCTCCATAACTTCCCATCTGTGCTCAGATGTGGGCTGCAGTCTGATACACACCATATTCCCTCAGTCTCTGTACCCAAACCAGTCTGTGGCCAGGTCATTTCTTCTGTGCTTTCTGAGAAATGTTGTGAGGTTCTATTAATCTTTCTCCAGGAAACTTGTATTTCTGATATTACCCTGCTTTCATCCACTTTCCTGGGAGATAGCTTTCCTTTTCAATTGCTGTACTATTGTTTTTAATATTACTGAGGCTTGTTGTCTTTTCCTGCTACTTTCTATTGTAAAATTAAAATGCTACTTTTGGCACAGAAACAATCATACTGCTTTTGAAGGATAGATATTATTCTTGCTCCCCCAACACCTTGGGAAGAATTGTACAATATGATTCTATTCAGTCCACATTTTCATCAACATGGTCACCATCACCTGCAGCCATCATTCCATTTTAGAGCACAGCCTTACAGGTATTTTTTCCCTTTCTGCTATATCAATATATGAAGAAGATGAATGAAAGTTTCTTGCATGTTTTTGTCAGTGTGTTTTTATAGCTCCCACGAACAGTGATGGACTTGGCAGCCTGGAGACTGAAATCCTCTGTTTAATCACAGCTAGGTGTAGTTCAGCAGAAAGATGTATTTCTATACACAGCCCCTGTAGCATGTCTAAGCCTCGAGCTGGGGAACTGACCTTCTGTAAACGGAAAAAAGCTCTCAGGCCTCTCAGCCCCTGCCTTATCTGTGAACTGTTGAAAAAGAAGCATTCGTGCCATTGAGTTTTTGTGACAGGTGCTGACATCTAGTCTGGAGTGGACTGAGAGCTCTCTTTGGGGAATTTCTTTCCCTGAGTTCCTGAGAGAAAGCAGTACTCTATCCAGCCTGGGAGTTGTACATCTGCGTGCATCGAGTTGTCACATAACGCTTCTAAAGACAGTGGCTTTTCAGGCCAGCTTGCATTTAGCCCTAGGCTTGAACTTCTGATCATTAATATCTATGATTCTTTATTTTGATTGTGAAAACTCTCAAAATCCAATAGCTGAGACCAGAGAACTAACTAAAACTGTAAACTTCATTCCCATGTTTAGAGTATTGAGATATTTCATTTGGAAACAAAGCAAAAAGGTCCTCCAGAGAATCCTGCAACATTCTAAGTCCAGAGAAGACACACTGCACAGAATTGTTGTGTGTGGTTATAAATTGTATTCCCTGAACATTTTGTAATGTTGTACAGAAAGGCAATGGTCCTGGTCATATTCCTTTTCATAAATATGTGCTTATTTCCCTGAAAATCCAATGTAATGAAAAAATATGCTATTCCAGAAGAAGTGCTGGCTATATAAATCTGCTGGAAATAATTTGACTGGGTGTTGGGTCTTTTTGTATTTTTCAGCTAACAGGACAAGTGACTTTGCAAATTGCCACTGATCCAGTTTTGCCGTTTAATGCCCTCGACATCGCGTTAGAAGTTCAGAACAGTCTGAAAGGTAATTTTCATTAGAGGACTATTGTTCTCCATTATTACAGGGGGGAAAAATCATCATCTAATCCCTGATACATATTTTCAATACTTGAATAATAGCCAGTGATTTTACTAGTTAAATAGGGCCATTATATACTGCTGAATAAAACACAGTTTTGGTGCTAAAGAAAGCCACAAAGTTTTTTTATTTCTTCTGATGTTACTTTGTCAATTAAGCAGTACAGGTTAGTGTATTGTCCTGAGACCTCTGAAAAATATTTCTGTTTATAGGTTTATGAAGCTCTCAAGTTGATCTGTTAAATAGAGAAGTCATTTCTATAAAATCATGCCCAAACTTCACATATTCTTCAGCAGATTGCAAGATCATATCTCAAATGTAAAGACTTTTTGCAATCTTCAGGTGCTACCCCTGCATTTCATTCACTCCCTACACTATAAAGCACCACTTTTCTGTAACACATACTCATAGAAGTATGATATCTTTTCTTTAATCTTTGCCATCCATCATTGTGAAGATGTAGGAGTCAGGAGGCAAGTATTGGTCTGGAACCAGTGAGTATCTAAAAAGACAAGTAATTTTAGCTCTGTTGTGCCACATAAACATTGGTTTAGTTCAGCCTAAACACAGCAGGGGATGATCATCAAATGAAGTGTGGCTCAGCTGGTATTCCTCCAACTGAACATGAGATATCTTCTATTGTTCTTTCTTTTTCTTTATTTTGAGTAACAGGACATGTTGATTTAAACTGACTTTTTTTTCCCTCAACTTCAGTTAGATCATTTATCTCTACCACTTCAGGGGAGAGAAAATTATTTCCTGGGCTGTAGGGCCAGCAGGATAAATTTTCTCCCAGCTGTTCACTTTGGAGTTTTGTTTAATGATTTTTCTCATGGCTTTCATGTCTTGTCTGTCTTTGACTTGTATAAAAGATTAGTTTATGTTCATTTTGGAAAACATTAAGACAATGGTCCTTTTTCAGTTACTTAAATGAGAAGTTGTACTTTTTTTTTATGTGGCTCATGAGTTTATTCATTCTTCAAAAGATTTTTTGTTGAACAAACTTTCCAGTTCAAAGTTGGAATGTGTTAGTAAGCGGTTTCCTTCTCCAACTCAATGCAAACTATAAATGTAGAAAATGTGAAGGTAAATCTGCATGACATGTAAAATATTTGTTCATTAGGCTTAATTTTGTGCCTCTGGGATCTGGTTCAGCCAATTCCTTGAACACAGATTTTATTACCCATTGGACTTTCTCACATGCTTGAAGTTAAATTTTGTGTAAATATTTGAGTCACTGTTTTTGCCATCTCCTGGATGTGCTCACAAAAGGTTGTGTATACCTTGGTGCTTGTTAATACTGCATTTATTTACATTTCTAAAGGATTTAACTCTGTAATGTGGTGGGTGTCTGTGCAGTTAGCTCTGCTAAATTCCATGGGATATTACTCAGCACCTCACAGACCATTTCTTACATCCAGGATAGTGTGGATGGCAGGTTGTGTCATCCCCAGCACGTTCATATGGCTCATGGCATGTTCTTCAGAAAGATGGGGAAGAGGCTGTTAAGTGACACGTGTTCTCTCCCCTTGCACACACCAGAACTCTTGGAAACAAACCACTGCTTTTGGGTTTATCTGAAAGAAAGGGTTGGGGCTGGAGAGATTTATTTTTCTGCCTCTGCTGATGGTCTGATGTTTAACAGGAAACCTTGTGGTCATAAATGATGAGAGATGGGGGTTCCAACACTGAAATCCAGGTCCCCAGGGCTGGTCAGGCTGTTGCCTGCCTATTCACAGATGTGATATTTTAAACAAATTCATAAATAAGTGACTGCTTAGAATATTCTCATTAGCTACACCTTGCAGCTGTGTGGGATTTGTGCCTTCCATACATTTAAAGTCAAGACTCATTTTAACTTGAATCAAATACATTAATATCTTGCTAGGCCTTGTATCCTATGAAAATCCAATTAATCTTTTGTGGTAGGGTGCAGACAAGATGTCAGATCTGGTGTGTGAGTGATAGAAACAGTGCTTTTAAACATTTCCTTCAGAAATGCTTTGTATGTATGTGCCAGTAAAAATGTACAATCATTTGTATAGAAGTGATTTGTATGTATACAAGCATTTTTATCCAGAACATATTTGTGTTTACTGCTTCAAGCTCTTAGCACTGTGCTCCTTTAGCCTGTCTTTAAAATCTGGGGTATGTTACAGCAAGTTTCAGTTTTTGATGGTGGAGATTCTCCAGGACCTCCTTAGGATTAAAAGCATTGCTGTACCTTTGCACCAGACTGTCCCAGCAGTTCAGCCACCCAGTTTACACAATTCAAGTCAGCCAGGTTGGTGTTGTGCCTCACTTGGGTGCTGTTGAAGCTGATGTCATTTATTATTGGCACTCACTTGGACTCATGCAAACCTTTCAAAACTGATGTCTGTGCCCCAGCCCTGAATAGCGCCTGTGCAGCACCAGGCAGGAGAGGTGAGATCCCCACTTGTGGCTGTCAGCACAGGCTGCTGGAGCAAATTGTAGCCATCTCTGATAGCCACTGGCTGAGAGGGAGAGCCTCATGAAGACAAATTGAGGGTGGATGAGACTTTCTGGTTTTCCAGAAGTGCAAGAGCTGTGATTTAAAGCTCTTTGGCTGACTCAGTGTCAGCTGTGTGTGGCTTCTTATCAGTTAGGCCCTTTCTTCTCCCAGAATGGATGTTTTACAGATGTTACTGCAGCTGAAGTACTTGGGGTGATAATACTAGGCAGCACTAGCAGAAGTTTAAAATAATCTGGTTTACAATAATTCATTCCCAGGGAAGTCTGCGTGACTTTCCACAGCCCTATCTCTACCCATACATTTCAAAACATCAGGCTAAACTCTCTGTTCTTAGAAAAAAATCAATAGAGGAACCTATCTCTCTCATTTACTTGATGGCTGCATGCTCATTGCCTACAGCTATCTGCTGCTCTTCAGCTTGGCATCATTTTACCTGCTTGACTGTATTTCCCTGATCATTTTGGGTGCTTTTCAGAATTACTCTCTCCTCCTGTCTGTAATGTTCAGAAAATTTCACTCTTTACTGTTCCTACCCTTTATTCTTGACTGCAGCAGAGGTGAAAAATGCAACAAATCTGTATGTAAGACAGAAAAATCTCTTTTGTCATGAGACACTGGCATCTTGTCTTCAGTATCCATTCAAGGTTATTATGTATTAGTACCTTTTTTCAGGCTTTAAAAGACAGTGATGGAAAAAGGCATTTTCCATGGACAAACATTTAGTTCTGAAGGGCAAGGATGAACATTTGTTCTGTGTTTGTAGGCCTTAAGTTTCAGCAGCTTTGTACAAAGTCATTGGTAACTTCATAGAATCATAGAATGGTTTGGGTTGGAAGGGACCTTTTAAAGGTCACCTAGTCCAATCCAGGGATTAGGGAGATTTTCCAGTAGATCAAGATGCTCAGAGCCTCATCCAAGCTGGAACTGAATGTTTCCAGGATGGGGCATCCACCACCTCCCTGGGCAACCCAGTGTTCCACCATCCTCATTGTAAAAAGTCTCTTCCTTACACCTACTCTAAATCTAATTTTTTGGTTTAAAACCCTTACCCCTTGTCCTATTTCAGAAGTTTGTCCCAAAGTTTCTTACAAATCCCCCTTTCAGTATTAAAAGAGCACAATGAAGTCTCCCTGGAGCCTGCCCTTCTCCAGGCTCCTGTATTGACATGCACACAGTAAAATGTCACAACATTCCTCTTTAACATAACTTCTTTGAAAAAAGGCTTGGAGCAACACCAGATGAGTTTACTTGGGCTATGGCAGTCATGGTAGCAAAATTGAAGCTGATGGCAACATATCCTTTGCACTGTGGATTTGTGGTTTGGCCCCTTTCGGCCCCTTCAGGGTGCTTCCTACAAAGCTTTCCCATTCAGATTTTTCTACTGCCAGGTCTGCTTATCCTATTTTACAGAGCATGAAAAATTTTCCTAGTGAATACAGCAGTACATGATAACTGATTCAGAATTTGCAAGCTAATCAAAACCTGAAGCAATTTCCCTTCTCTCTTACATGCAAACACATGTTCACATATATGCTAAACAAGCATCATGCCTTAAAATGCAGATTTGTCTGTGCTCCCTTTCCTATAAGTACTCATAGGCAAGTATTTTTATAACAGAGGGCACAAACAGAATTTAAAACTGTTCGGCCTCTAGCTGTGCTTTTTCATAAGAGTAATCAGTTACAGAGGGAAAGGCTGTTGTATTCAGTGTCTGTAAAAATACCTGTTTGGTGTAACTTGTTTCTGAATAAGATCCAGTTGCATTTAGCAAATGCAATGAAATTCAACAGTGTAATTCCCTGATCAAGAGTGCACATGCTCTTGAGTCACTTTACTGTGTTTGCAATTTTATTTTTGTAGCAACTAAACAACTAGCTTGGATGATTCATCATGATTCTCATTGGAGACAAAAGGACAATGAATACAAAATAAAATAATGTGACATTGTTTTCTCTTAAACAAGGTAACACTTGTGCTTGATTTTCTCTGTAAAAGCATCACAAGGTGCTTAAGACATTATTAGTTAATGCAGGGTTTTCTTGGAGAATCATTTGCCCTTCCATTCCCATCTTCTCAGCCTGAGAAAAGCATAAATCAGTTTCCCTTGGTGGTGCAGTTCAGTGTGTGGTGATGCCTGTTCTGTCCTTGGCTGGCTGAGGTAACACTGCCCATCCTTGCAGGTTTTGTGCTGAACCATTGAAAAAGGGCCTGGGTGTGTGTTCTCTAACAAGTGCTGGTTTAGAGTGTAAAACAGAGATTTGGTTCAAGGGCCATGGAGAACAACTGAGAGCATTTACAGGATATTTGTGTTTAAAAGGGTGGTCTAGTTGGCTTCATTTCCAAATACAGAAAGATAGGTTTTCCCTTTATCTCACTTTCCCTACTGAAAAGTCAAAGCTGGCCTTTGCAATTGTTTATATAAGATTCAGAATAATAAGTTTTATGTTGCTTGGAATACAAAGTGTTTTGCTGAAACCAAAGGATTCTTTCTAACAGGATGAATTTAAATACTTCCATATGGACACAAGTCCCAGGGTAAGGTGTGCATGGTGCCTGCATTACATACATGGGAATGGGAAGTTCTTCAGTTGCACAGGATGTTTGCCAAAGATTTGGAAATTAAGGATAATGATATTTTGCAAATATCTTAAATGTAGCAAGCTTATATGCTTGAAGAATATTTTTATGCAGCATCAACCATCAACTTGATTAGAATTTCAATTACTTCAGACTCAGAGAGTTACCAACCCTTTATATCAAGATTCCAGCACACCTGTTATCCATTCTGCTTAGGGAAAGGCGGATTGGTCAAGTGTCATTAGCAAAGGAACCTTGTCCCAAACCAGGGCAGACATAAACCATCTTCTCGCATTCCTGTTCCCCCAGAGAGCTTCTGTTCATTGTTGAAATTCATCTTGATATCTCAGGAGATCTGACAGTTTCTCTCACACCAGCATCTTGTCTCTTTGTGTGTTCCAGATCATTTCATGTTTTGCTAGATTGGAATGTGCTAGTCAGCTGAATGACAGAAGTATATGGGATCTGTGAACTCCTTTTCCTGTGCTGGAATGTATCCAATAGCAAGTCTCTTTTTCCATATGAGAGGGAGAATGGGTTATATTCAGGCATTTCCTTGGATTTCTTAGTTATACCTGTTTGCTTTTTCATCCCTATCGTGTGCTCACCTTTCAGACTCCAACCATGAATAATTTGAGAAATGGGTTGGTGTTTGTCCTGATTTTAACTAGAGTAGAGTTAATTTTCTTCCTAGTAGCTGGTACTGTGTTGTGGATGTAGGATGAGGTGAAGGTTGGTTACTCACTGACGTTTCTGTTGTTGTTCAGTCGCGCTTACCCTGAGGACTTTCCAGTTTCCCATGTTTTCCCAGAGAGGAGTTACAGGAAGCTGGGAGGGAGCATGGCCAGGACAGCTGACCTGAACTGACCAAAGGTGTATTTCATACCAGAGAAATCAGGCTCTGTTTAAGCTGAGGTGGCAAAGGAGACTGATTGCTGCTGGGGCCAGGCTGAACATGGTCAGCCCAATAGAATTGCTCATCACTTGTCTGTCTTGGGTTTTATGTCTCTCTTTAGGTTTTCTCCCTTTTTGATGCTATATTTTTACTGTTTTTATTATGATCATCATCATTATGTATCAATTATCAAACTGTTCTAATTTCAGCCCATTGGTTTTAACTTTTTGATTCTTCTCCCCATTCCATCAGGGAAGCCAGTGGGTGTGAGTAAGCAGCTGCATGGTACTTACCAGCTGAGCTTAAACCATGTCAGTGTTCCCCAATTACTATTTGTGATTTTTCCATGTGTATCTTAGACAAGGAAGTTGAAAATTCATTGAGCTTGAGTCCTGAACCACTTTCTTTGTTTAATTATCTCAGTCACTAAGGTACAGAACTCCCTGAGGTTTGCGCATTCAGGTGGAGATGAGACAGTTCCTATAACAGCATGGTTTATGTTGATTAAGGCATTATTTGAAAGATCTAAGCATAGTTGGATTTCTTGTCAATAGGTGAAGTGAATCTTGGCCTTAAAGAGAATTTCTGCATCCTGGAAATGTTTGTGCTGACTGATACTGCTTTTGACTTTCTATCAGGTTCAGGCTCTGCTTTCTCTCTCCATGAGCTTGTAAAGATGAAGGCAGTCCATGCACACACTGGGAAAGGAGCCACACTCTTCACCTGCACTGCAGGTGGGAGGAGGCTGCACATTCACAGCGCTCCAATTCACATTTCTCTTTCTGGACTATGAACAGGGAAATACTGAAATTGTGGTGTGCTCCTAGGTGATTTTATTCTTTTGCTGTCTGAGTGGGGTTGCTAACAAAGCAATAGTTACCACTCCAAGTTAAAAAGTTTTGGAAATATTGACTGGATTAGAATATGCATTAGGATATCAATTAAAGTTGACTCATTGGCATATGACTTAAGTGATTAAGAGGAGCAATTTCATATAACCCTCTACAATTGCTGTTAACCTCTAAGATTCTAAAATGTTGAATCAAATTCAATTAAACTCTGCATATTAAAATATTCTATATAGCAGTCATTATGGAATCCAAGCACCAGCTTTCAGACTCAAGAGCAACAGCATCAAATGGCATTGAATAAATTCAGTCTCAGAAGGAAATGTTGTAGCTCTTGATTTATAACCATTGCTTCCTGCATGCCTGTTTTTCCAATGCTAGATTTTAAGCTGTACCCCAAAAATCATTCCTCACAGCTTATTAGATCTTAAAGCATCAGAGCCCAAATTGATCTTTGAAGAGCAGATCAGAGGTTACACGGAATGATCTATGGCTTCCCTTGACCCGTTTGTGCTGCTCACAGGGGAAGGAGAGGCTCAGGTTTTAATTGGACTATTAATTTTGACTTGGAAGCAAGAGTAATAAGTGGTGTGTGAATCACTGGTGACTGTCTTGCTGTCCCTGCTCCCAGGTGATGAAGCAGGCGTCCCTCAGCTGCTGGCAGTGGCATCGCGGCTGAGGGACACGGCGGAGCTGTTCCAGTCGGACGAGATGCGCCCGGCCAATGACCCCCAGGAGCGAGCTCCTGTCAGAGTCAGGATGCTCAATGATGTGCTGCAAGGCTTGGAGAAAAGCTTCCTGCTCCAGCAAGCTCCTCCAGGACTTTACAGGTACGGTACACTGTGTTCCACACGTTCTGCAGCTGAGCTAAAATGGTGTTCACCACTGCTTGGTTTGCAGAGCTGTCTTTAAAAAGAAAACGTCAGTGAGTACCCAGAATTAAAGCTATTTTTTTCCTATCACGTCCTTTCTGCAGGAAACATTAATTCACTACAATGCAAGGGGTCATTAGAATGCAGCAGTGTAGCACTTCTGTCATGACATTGCTGCTAACAGACGTATGGTGTGATGGCAGCCCAGGCAGCGTGGCAGAAACGTGTGTCAGATGGTACAGGAAGCTCTCAGAAGGAGAAAATATTTTGAAGTCTAATACTGCTTGACAAGCTCCACCTATATTTTATTTAAAACTTTGTACAGTTCACTGAAGATTCAGAATTATACAAGATACTGTGTAGCATTATTTAACATCTTTAATTATATAGCAGCGTTCTTGGATGCATTTCAGCGAGTTAAAGGCAGTACATTCCAGTTAATGAGGAGGCCTGAGTCAGTTACTGTTCATAACATCTTGTCTCTGCTTGGAATTATTCTCTGATATGTATTCAGCTGCACTACCCAGGTTGGTTTTAAGATGTCGTAGTCATCCCATCTTTTACTTTCTAAGAAGTCTGCAGGTCTCTATCTCTCACCAGAACCAACTAAAGTAGCAAAACTGTACTTTGATTTCAGTTGATGGGGAAAATTATTTCCAGTGTCTCATGCAAGTGAATGTGTAAAAGTGGGCATCAAAGAGACAAGTGGTAGAGGTGAGGAAGGAAAGCAGAAAGCTCCAGCCACAGGAGGGATTCTTCCAGTTATTAGCAATGGTATAAAACAAATGCAGTAATCTTTTAACAAAAGCAAAGGGGAAAAAAAAGCAAGGTAGTTATGGGGAGCTCAAAAGTGTCAGTGAATAAAAGCCCTACAGCTGTAATAAAGGAAATAGAGTAATTATAGTTGGGGAGAGGCTAATGTACTTCCTTCCTGCTGTGACTGGATTTGTAACATAAAGAAATAAGCCAAAATGGGATTAGATAAAGTCTAATATTCCAGGTTTAGCAGTGCTGTCTGTCTTGTCTGAACTGGTATGGTGTTGCAAAGGAGCCAAAAACCTGTTTAATAATAATGTAATATTTATGTGTTGCATTGCAACAGCAACATTCAACATTGTTGAATCTGGCCCAGCTCTTTATTTGTAAAAATAAATTATATCAAAATTTAAGATTATAAGGAGAGGGTTTTTGACATCTTCTAATATTTCAGTTCTTGCAGTGCTTGCATTATTAAGTTTGTTATTTACCAAAATGTAATTACTAGATATGCAAACATAATGTAACAAAATTTTCACCTGCTTTCCACAGTACTTTAGTACAGAGCAAAAGTACTTTCACATTGGCAAAGTAGACACTGTGGAAGTGAAAATGTTGTACTTGCTGCCCTCCAATTTAATTAAATTTGATACAAGATTTAACAGTACAAGATTTCCAAGACTAGGAGAAAACATTGGCTTTGACTTTACTCTGAATAAATTTACCTGACATCATCTGGAATATACAACAGTAAAGGACACCTTGTGTGTCATCATTTAGATGTTCATTTAAAAAGAATACAACCTTTGTACAGTGCCAAGGTGTGTAATTGTTACCTTTAATGGCAAATCTACACAGATAAACAGAACCAAGGACACTGTTAGGGTGCTGATATCCTTTGCTGCCATTTAAAATCTGAAGTACATTTGCTTAATTAAAAAATAAAAAGCATCTAAGTCTTGTTTAGATTATTTTTCATTTCTTAGGGATTGAAAGTCCTTCTATTAGTTGATGAAGTTATGTGACTATGTTTTCTATTCTGAAGATATAATTGTGTCCCGTGAACACTAGAAATACTTGAAAAGCCTAATACACTTTTTTTTTTTGCTTGTAAAATTTTAAGCTTACTCTTTTTGTCATTTTGTAAAGAAAACAAACCAAAAAATCAGTCTCACAGCCAGGACCTTGTATGCCATGTTTCATCCCAGTCAGAAGATTGATAGGCAAGTTATAAACCCCTGAAATAGTGGTTTATAATGGAAATGCTGGCAGCCCTTTAACTATAGCAGCACAAGCAGTACAGCAATAAATACTGTGCTTCATCTGTAAACAGAAATTTAGGATGCAGTTTGCAGCCTTGACCTTCAGGCTCCAACTGTGTTTAGATCATTAAGATTCCATAAATACTGTAATTTACAGCCTTCTGAAGGAAGAATTTGTGTGCACAGTAAAGGACGTATTCTTCATGAAAAAATGATTGCTTCCTGTATACCCATTTGGACTCATATTCTCAACCTCAATCAAAGCACTTGACAAATTTGCTGAAGTTTTAGGCATCATTTTTAGCCTTGTGTTTGTCCTAATTCACAGCTCTCTGGATCTATACTGTGTTTTCTGTCCTAGAACTTGAATTAAAAAGAAAGGTGTTTTTTTTTCTTTATTGCGGGAGTGTTGCAACCTTCCTGTGCTTCTCCACTACAGGGGAACTGATACATCTTTTATATATCTTTTTTTTTCTATAGTTGGTACACACATTCCCCTAGCTATAGTCTTTTACTGTATATAGATCCTTAAAAAAATAAATGCCTCATTCCAGTCAATGTCATAGGGCAATATTTGGGCATAATTGATACATTTTGCATCTATAATGAGAAGTAATATAATCAGACTTACTAGCAGACTTCAAATTACTGTTTTTTTTAATAATTGGATTAGGATATTTGACTAAATTTCAGTAATCATGATTGACATTGGCAGGTTGTTCAATACAGTAAATGCTGTAGTTTTGAAGCTCATTCCTCTTACCTGAACTTCCTGACATTGAACTGCAAATTTGACAACAGCACGTTCCCCATGATCTCTATTTCCAGCTGAGCTGGAAATATACAAGTACAGCTTTAATCAGGGTATTTTAGACTTATCCAGAAATTTAGGCAGAATGAAAAATAATAGGTTGAGGAATATCCTGCTTTGCAAAAGTTACCCTGGGACTTGATTTGGGGTTAGGAGAAAATTGCTGAGTTTTGTTGTACCTGAAGTATTTCTTTGATTCCCAGTGGTAACCCTGGGTACATTTTCTATTTTCAGAACAAATTTCTAGGCATAAAATAGGATTGCTGTTGGTATTTTTCATTTATTTCGCTTTGTTTCTCATAGCGTAACCATAATACCGATAATTATTTGGATTTATAATTTGCCATTATTTTAAAGGAATAATCAGTAGAAATCTGTTTCTCACCTTTAGCCATTTCTTGCTTTCCACTCTTTCAATGTATACTTGTATGGAACGTTTCTGTGTGTTTTCTGATGATCATATTTTGCTACTAAAGGTAATAATCATAGATTACACAGCAGTGGCATCTACAAGGTAAATGTAAGAACAGAGGCTTTGTTACTTTAGGCACTGTACAGGGAAAAAAAACAACATTGAAGCATATTGTCCTCTCCATGAGATGGTCAGCCTCACCAGAGCCATAAAAAGATTCCATAAATATTGATCATGTCGTGCTTTTGCATGCTTTTCCCTCTACAGAAATACTGACCAAAACACTGGCACCAATATCAGGGATAGCAACACAGTGTGGATCTTCCTGGTGTTCAGAAATAACTGAGTTCAAATCTTGTGTTTGCCTAGGCTCAGTAAGAGGGTTCTCCCTGTTTATTGTATGTTTTGTTGTACTTCTTATATTTACTGATTCCCACAGCTTCTGCCACCTGTCAGCCTGATGTATCTGTCAGGTCTGTGTGTTCACTCCTTAGCTGCTCACAGAGAGCCTCCCCCTGTGTTGAAGGGCAGAGCTCTCCAGTGCACAATAATATTGAAAAAAACGAGATAATAAAGCAAACTTCATGGAGTATCAGGCATGGCACACTCAGTGCAGGGAGATCTTCAGTCTCACTGAAAGTGTCACATTCCTTCAGCTTCAGATCTAATGTTCAGGTGTGCTGTTGATACCAGATGAATCCAGTAGTAACCATGCAGAATTAGAATCCCCTGGGATGCTCCCGCCCAAAATTTTCAAACCTAAGAGAGTCATTAAAATCACAGCTTGTGTCTTCAGTATTTAAAATTAAAGCCAAAAAGAGACATAGAAGGACTCAGGCTGTCATTTCTGTTCCAGTTAGGTGCATTTTATTCTTAATAGACCCTTGCCTAAGGATCAGTTATGTCCTGATTGACAGTTCTTTTAACAGTTTTATAAAAAAGTCAAAGTCAACATGTGTAAAATCTTTCTTTACATGTTTTATCTTAGCCTGCCAAGTTTATCCTGTCCATTAAGGCTCTATGCATCTGCCACCACTATTTATGGAATTTTTGCAGGGATGGTTGTGCTTTGTCTAATAGATGTAATTGAGTGAATTGAGTAATAAGTAGGTGAAAAGCAAGGATTTTGAAAGCAATCTGTGTGTTCAGCAAAGACCTCCAGCAGTTTTTATTGCTCATTTGTATCAGTTAAACTTCTTCCTTTTGCTTCTTTTCATCACAGATACCCAAGTGTGACATCAACACTTCATTGGGCTAAAGAGTTACAACAAATGGTGCATTTTAATGCACTGAACAAAATACTGGCAGTAAGCAAAGATAGATTGTGCAGCCTGAATTTGACATAATTAAATGAAAGAACAGTCAAAAAGTGTTTTCAGTACCATTCAAAAAAGGCAACTTGCATCGCTGCTGAACTCTTGCCACTCAAGTGTGTGTTGTTCACCAGAACAAATATTTTCCTTTCAGATTGAGATTTGTTACGTACATTCCTGACATGTGTATATTCTACAGGATTTATTTCTGCTTTGCTGGTAAACTGCAGCAGACTCTCAGGTTTCAAAATACACATGCCCTAAGAGTCTAGTTTCCAGAGATATGTTTGGTGGGAAAATTAAAGAGCTTATTATATCTCCACATGTAAACAATCTGCTCATTGGATTTACAGAGGATGAGCATTAAAGATGCAAATATCCTGCTAATATTAAAGAGTAACGTGGGTAAACATGGAGTGCAATGTCACCTGCAAAATAAAACCCCAGCCCAGAGCTTCTACCCAAGACAGTAGTTCTGTCTCATTGTATAAACTCTGGAGGTCTCTTTTTTCATTTTGAATTCTTCATATATGACTTTAAGTAGAAAGCATTCCTGTCTCCTTTGTAGTAATATTTGAGATGTTTTTTGACTGACCTGAACCAAATGCATGGAGTATTTTTATTGTTCTGCTTTGTATTATGTGGAACAGAGAATGATTTGATACAGTGTCAATGATCCTTAGTATGGGAAATACTGAAATAATTCATGTTTCGCTGGCAGCAGTAGATAATGTTCTGTCTCTATTATCTGCCATGTGCAATTTGTAAATACAATGCTAGAATTATGTTGGGAGAGAAGAAAAGGATGTAGAATAGTTTACCTCAGATTTTGCCATTCAGTCAGAATAAATGAATTTCTGTCTTCCAACACAGCAATGATTTCCTTCCTTACTTTTGACCCCCATATTTTGCATCTTTCAAATTTGCAACTCCTTTTCTTCTATGATTTTTTTTTCACGGCTTATAAATGGAGTTGTGAACAGTGGCATTACTTGTTTCTCTAATCCTTCTCTGGTGTTCTGCAGTTGTTGTTCAGCTCCCTTCTCTCTGATAAGCATTTGTCCAAACGTATTTTTTACACCCAAAACGCCTTCCCATTTTCTTCTGCCTTATTCCTTTGAACTTTACAGTGTTTGAGCAGTGTGATTGTGGTCTCTGCAGTTGTAATCATGGAGCAGCACACTTATCCTAGCACACACCAGTAGCATTTACTAGGCTGATAATGCTCTTACAAATTCCTGCTATTGGTTATTATTTTTCTCATGACTGATAATGATGCTGAATTATGCCCTTTCTTAATACTGAGGAGATGCAGTAAAGTGACTGATAGTCATACTCAAAACACCTGATCCATCTGAGTGGCAATTGGGATGTTTTTTCCTTTGGAATCACCGATACATGTAATGGCCACGAATTAATGACTGTATTTGTTGTCTTGTAAATTTTTACTATTTAAAGAGCATTTGCTGCATAAATACTACTGAATTAGCCATCTGCAGAGCTGTAATTATGGCAGACTTTAAAGCTTATTTAAACAGGGAACATGAAAATCTTTTCATTACACCTGCAAAAGCAGAAAACCTCTGTAATCAGGGATTATGTCATGGCTTGAAAACAGATTTCTCACTTCCCTGATATGAAGGGAAACCTGGTTTTACATATATTAATTTATTTTTCCTCTACGTACTTCCCATTAATTTTCTTCCATCTTTTTAATTAGGTTGATTTGTATACTTGCAGAGTTCTCTCTGTACAATACATCAGACCCATTATGTTTGTGATCCAGTAAATATTATATTGTAATTTAACCCAGCCTTAGTTGTCCTGAAGACAAGACTGTGTCCAGGAAATAATATTCCTCATGCTTCCCATGAATGTGCATAGTCTTGGCCTTGCAAAAAAAGAAAAAAAAGGGTTGGGTTTTTTTTGTAAAATACCATTTATTTTAATATGTGTCCTTACTGGATGTTTTAGCCCATTTCACAGCAGTTGTTGTGCTGACTGTAAAAGCCCTGGCACAGCTGTTCTGTGAGCTCAGTGCAGAGCTCTCATGCCAACCTCCAGCAAGTCTTGTGGTTTGCATGCAACTCCACTCCATGTCCCTTGCTGGCAGATCTTGCTTGGTCTGCACTTATGGTGCTAAATAGGGCAAGAATATTTAGTTCCAGGAAAAAAAAATCTGCTGTGATCTCAGGAAGCTATACAAAGTATTAGATTCTGAATAATTTATTAAAACCGACAGAAACTTAATACTGTATACATTATTTCATATTTATTATAAACAGTAGGACTGGTAACATTTTTTAGATCTGAGAAATATCTGAATCCACGTTTTTGATCATGACAGATAAGAACCACTCATATATGAGTGGTTATATTTCAACCATATATGTTAGCCAAGAACACTTCTTGACTATAGTATAAAAATAAATGGAATTCATTGGGCAAATAGTTAATATGCAGTATTCCCCCACTAACATATTACCCAGGCAATAGAGCTCAGAAATGTGTTGATGAGATCATTAACAGGAAAATTCCCTTAACTGGGACTTAAAAGAAGTGTTAATTTTATGTGTGTACCTGCCACTGCAGGTAATAATGATATAACTTTAGGCATTTCTTTAAAGATGTATTATGTATTATGACATACTCTTTTATCTCTCGTTAACTCTTATGATAATGACCTATGGTGATGCTCTCCTGTCACGTGGCTCAGAGTTATTTAGGGTGATAAACCCAGTCAGGATCAGAGCTGGAGATCAAGGTCAAGCCAGTTCCTGCATTAAGCACTGGACACTGGCTGCTGCTTTGTTTGGGAATGGGATTCCTCCTCAGGAAGAGGATGTTTTACATGATTTCTAAATAAAAAGCCCTATGAAGTCATCAGAACATCAGCTGTGAGCCATTTGGAAATAATTTCATTAATTCACTTCCCTCAAGTTCTTCAAAATAGTAGCACATCTGCTTTGAATTTGAGTGTTTCAGACTGAGACATCCTTAAAAGACAGATAGTTTCCTCCAAATCATTCACAGAAGCATATGTTTCTTTCACTTGAAAAGCAAGTGTAGCATAAATCATTCAAAGAACAACATGCTTACATTTGTAACCAACAATGTAGCTACATTATTTGAAATTTAACAAAGAATGTTTCATACCAGTTGCTGCCAGCAAATAACATTTTAAAATACAGTTGTATCAGTTTTGTTCAATGCATCATCAATCTTTTAAGTATAAATGTGAGTCCTTGTTCTGAGGAACGACAGAAAAAGTGCTGGTGGATTTTCAAGGAATTTTTACATCTCCATGGGGTATACATCACTCTCCATCAGCTGCATACAGGGTTTGGAAGCTCTGTGGCAAAGACTCTGATAGTGGGTTCTGTGGCTTCTTCAGGAATTTCTGCATCAAGTTGCTTAATTAATGTCTGTGAAACTTTAGAGAAAATTATGCCTAATTAGAGGGCTGTTCTTTAGTAGTGATAAATGGTGACTTGCAACTTCTGAAGAACAAATGCATCCTATTTCTATCTTTTTATTTCACTTCTGTGAAGTCGTTCTGTACTGTTGAAGCTCTAGATTGGATTCTCCTTACCTACTGATCTTGTTTACTCCAAAGCAAGAAAGAAATCAGCTTCTCAACCCAGCAAATTTTCACCAAGAGAAAAACTGTGAGTGCATGGTAATGTTGATATTAAGCACTGGCAAACAGACGCTTTATTGCAGGCTGATTTTACTCAAACTCAGTCTTTAAGCTAGTCAGGCTTCTTAGCTCCATTATTCTTACTTGAGGCTGTTCCAGAACATCAGTCCTCTTATGATCTGCCACTTGCCAGCTTCCATTTATTCATGGTTATTATATATTATACTAGACACTGTTTGCTATCAAAAGTCACAAAAATTAGGAAGTGATGTAATTATTGTTTATTTAGCAAACGTGAAAAAGTTTGGCTACAGGTTGTCAAAGATTTAGTATTCCCTTTATTTCTCAGCCATTGCAGAACACTGTCCTATTATCAGAAAATCAATTGTTAGCTTTATGTCAGTCTTCTCTGTTGGCAGAAGACATTTAATTATCAAAAGAATAGTTTCCTTACACATTTCAGAGCAGAAATGAAAGTGAATGTTTTCTGTGAATGTTGAGTTTTGGTGATAAAAAAGTCCTCAAGCAACCTTTCTTGGATTAAATTCTTTAATAGACCTTTTGCTTTCTCTTTGGGATTCTGGATGCTCCTACATGGCTTTGGAATCTGCTATTGGTGCACTCAAGGCCCTCACAAAGATTTAAAGTTGTCAAGGTGCATCAAGCTGAAACTTAGGCTAGAGTTAGGGTTAGGTTAGGCTTTAGTGATCCTTCAGTGAGAGATTAGTGTGTTTCATCCCTTACCTTTAAAAAGTACTGCAATCAAAGAGAACTGTAGGGAAATAAAAGATAATGTATCTTGTAAGCCAGTTTGGCTTCTCTTTTTCCCTTTGTTTATTTGGCAGGCAGTCAAGCCAAGCACTGAGACACTTCACAGAGCTGCCAAAATCAGGATTAATTTTTTAAAGAAACCCTATTTAAAACTGACCTCTCAAAAATGTACTGAAACCTGGAATAATTACCTCCTTGTGGTCCATGTCCCAACAGGATTCTGTTCATGCATTTACCACAACCTCCATTTGCCATAATTGACTCAATTAGAGGTGTCCTAATGCCTGTCTTTTATGCAAGATAAATTTGTGTCTAGCAAGGAGAGAGTGTGTCTGGTTTACCACTGTCTCATAATGATGCCTTTGAAATGCCTTTCAGTTGGTCAGACTTTATTTGGGTTTGATATCTCGATTACCTGCAGCTTATCAGCTGCTGATAACATGCAGATACATCCCTTTCAGGCAGACACTCACCTCTGAGTGTCCATGATTTTTAAATACATCACTTTCTGGAATATAGATTGGTGGAACCATTTGTAGCCTGTTAGGAGAGCACAAAGGGAAGGCAGTTGATGGCTCTGAAAAGGCGGAGGATGTGTAGGAAACAAAAGTTAGGAACAATTACAGAGGATGCTTGAAAATGCATGTTGGGTTTGTGGGGACTTAGGGCAGTGAAGGAGTGGTGATATTTACAGCTGAGTTTGGTGATATTTACAGCAGAGTTGGGTGCCACATCCCCATGTTCTCTGGCCCATGTGTGTGTTGTTCCATCCCATGGCCCCAGCAACTTCCACCATTCAGTCCAGCAGGGAATGAGCATTGTAGGAAAAAAAATGGGTTCCTGTGGATCAGCTCTAATGACATGTAATGACACTTCACCAGGGCATGTATCTCCTCCTGATAAAAGCTGATCTTACTTGGCCAGCAGCTATAATTTTATAATTATAAACCTTCTGCCACAATGCTGCTGTGAAATAAAATAGGTAAGATAACAAAACTGCACGTGGGTGTCAAAAATATTTAAAAAATAAGAGAGGAAAGGAGAACAGCCATTGGAGATCAAAAGATAAGGATCTCAGAGGAAGAACGAAAATTTTGCATGTTCACTGTGAAATTTTCTGAGGTGCAAATTTGTATAAACAAACCAGTATAAATCTTCTTGTGCTGTTTCCTGAGAAGAAGATTTTGTGATATTTTTATGTCCTACAATGAATAACCAGTGTATGGAAGTCCCAACATGTAAATATTATGAGAGTGCATTTACTTATTTACCAAAGTAATCATATTTTATGTCTTACAAACATGAACGAAAACAGACTCCTAAATGTAAGAAAAGTGCATTCAAAATTGAACAGTATCAGGAGAAAGGGGAATTCAGAGAATCCTTGTTCTGGTGTGCTTTGTTTTCTTTTCTTTTTTTCCCTGGAGAGTACGAGAAAAAACAAATCAGGGAATTACAAAATTGAGTTTGTGAGGATGCTGAAGTCATAACACATTGTGTTATAACTGGAACAGACAGAGGCTGCCCACAGCATTTATCTCTGAACAATTTTACTGTGATTCCGCAGAGAAAAGCTGCACTCATTTCATGTGGGACACTAGACTTACCATCATGTCCTAATGATTTAATAATTACTTTTCAAAATCTCAACCGTGGGCTGTTAGATGGGAGTCTGTTTGTAAGTGCCTGAGTAATTCATCTTGTGTTGTACATTACCTACAGACAAAATTTTCTTGTAAGCTAAAAAATCGTTTTTCATGACAAGAATAATGTGGTAATCTTGTTTCATCTTGTACTGTCCAGTTGCTCTAATATTGAAGTTGTGTTAAAGTCAATATATTTCTAGTGTGATCTGTCATTCAAGAATTTGTCAAATTCCTTCTGGTCTGGTGGGTGTGACTGTACCTCCTTATTTATGGTTATGTAGAACAGCATTTAATGGCATTATTTTGATCAGGAATGCTTGTGTTCCTAGGCCTGCCAAGGATTTATAAAAGTTGTAGTAGAGGCTCTCTTTATAGTTTCTTTACTTTGCTAAGGCTGGTTTTTTTGGTTGTAGCCAAAAGTATCTCTTTCAGTGGTACTGCTTGAAGTTATTAATTGAGTTTCCTACCTCAGTGTTCCACTTTTCAGGTCACTGGGATGTGTCATAGAAACAAGCCCATTAGGACGAATGATGTGTGTTGTAATTTCATCAGCATCATCAATAATTTATTGCAGTTTTCTGTTTTAGGAGTGTCTTTTTGTTTTGTGGGGGTCAGGCTGACTGTGTGAATTTTGTTCATAAGATAAAATAGTTAAAGATGAAGGTAGATACTTAAGCAATTAGGTCAGAGGCTGGAATTGTTGTTTTAGAGGTGTAGGCTACAAACCCAATTTGTGTTGAGGAATGTTTAAGTAATTGAATTTCGCAGGTTAAATTAAAGTCTTCTGCTATCATTCTGCATGTTGTGGGCACATGGTGATACCTTGTGTCAATGAAATGGCTGGGGTTTGTTTTTCAGTCTGTGTGTAATCTTTAATGAAAACACTTTTCTGACTTGTAAAGGCTTGGAAGTAATAAACTGAACTGACCATTTTTTTAATTTGATGAAGCTTCAACAGAGATAAGAAGTAAACTTGTATAAATTGACTCTCATGAACATGCATAAAGAGAGAAATCATTTTGTGCAACAAAGGGATGGCATGGCTTGCCAAGCAAAGATAAGTAATTGGAAAATACAAGATCCCAGTGAGAACTCCTAGCAGAAAAGTTGAAAAAAACAGGTGCTGTATTATGTTACTTATTAGTATTTGCATGCATAAAAATATAAATGAGGTTCTGCTGTACTATGTAATCAGCTATTCTGAAGTCATATTACTGTTTTAGAAGTTATTATTTTAAAATTATGACAGCAGACTGCTTGTCTCATTCATCAAACTAAGCTCTCATCAGACAGTAATTTGCCCTACATTCAGGTGGGGTGGGATAGCAGTTCTTGTTCTTACTTGGATCACATGCCTGTGTATTTACTGTGGAACCACCAGTGATACCAAAATCACAGAGGTAGATTTAAACTATGTTAACCTTGCATGTCAGGCTAAACCATCTTTATTAGCTTGTGTGCCTTGTTTAGAGCCCATTTGATGATGGGACATGAGGTCTGTTCCTATTCACCACAAACATTGTCTCAGCAGTCCCCAAATGTTACAGTGTTCAGACCATCCTCTCTTTAGAGTTGTTTCTGGCACTCTGAGTCAATGTTGCTCTGCTGATGGTTGCTGTCTTATGATGTTTTTATAAGCTGACCTAAAGGAATAGAGGGATCCTAACACAGATCAGGGCACCTGTGTTGTAGGCATTTGGAGTAGAATTCCAGCTCAGTCAAACTCTCCCAGCCACCAGCAAACAGATCTCTCCTGAGGGTAGAAAGAAATGTGATTAGCACTGTCCTTGCTGTTGGAGGTGTTTGAGGGGCTGTGAGCAGCCTTCTTTCTCCCTGTGAACTCCAGGAACTATAGAGGAGAGTTCTTCAAAAGCCTGGCTCTGCTTGCACTGATCTCAGCAGGAGTCCCTGAACTGAGGGAGCAAACTCAATCCCTGCTTTGAAAAATGCAGTATTTCTCATTGCACAGCCTATCCTTAAAAACCAACCAACCAAGAATTTATCTGGCTCTCAACATACACAGTTTTCATTTACTATGTCACAGAGGCTGCTTTGGGACAGTCCACCTTGAGTCACCTTTGAGCGTGAGCTGCACCACACACAGGGAACAGTTAGCAGCAGCTCCAAGCTAAGGGGGTTGTCCTGTGCTGTGCAGTGCAAGCTGAGGAAGTTGTTGCCACATCTGCCTGTTTCTGCCCTCTTGATGGGGCTTTCTGTCCCCACTGAGCTCTTCTTGCACATACTCCTAACCCATTTCTGTCTAAATGGTCTATGGCAGTGATGGCCTGTTGTTTAAACTGTCCTGCTGCTGCAGGGTTGGATTCCAACCCTTTCCTCCTCTGTTTAAATCTCTAATGCATTGCACTGCAGACCCCTTGAACTGTCTGGATGTATTGCTGTCAGGGGATAAAAAACTCATCATTCCTTCTGCACACTGCTGGCTTTGGATGTATACCCAATATTGGGGGGTAAAAACATAGACTGAAAAATTGCCTCGTGAGGGCAGGAGTTATTTCATATCTTTGAAAAAAATGACCTCTCATTCAAAACATTTTTTAAAGCTGGAAAACATGGCAAAAGATTGTGGGTGTTCTGTGGTGTCATTTATTGGTCTACTTTGTTACCTTTCCCCCAGGCAGATTTGCACTTAGGTGATTCATAGAATAAGATGCACTTCTGTGTTCATCTGTCTTCTGTAAA
The DNA here is from genome assembly GCF_000277835.1 of Geospiza fortis. Lineage (NCBI taxonomy): Eukaryota > Metazoa > Chordata > Aves > Passeriformes > Thraupidae > Geospiza > Geospiza fortis. The sequence continues at coordinate 6,368,463 of NW_005054309.1, read as the reverse complement.
TAAACTTGGCAGTTTTATTACTGATTTGGAGCTGCCATTTGGCCTGTTCTGTCATGCCATTAGGTTACTAACAAAGTGTGGGAGCTGTCCTCTTTCTTGCAGGGTTCTCCACACAGCTTCTCCCCTGCCCTGAACACCTGTCCTGTATTTAAGGAGAAGGTCCTGCACCAAATCACTGTAGCTTTCCTGTTTCAAATTTCATTCACTTCTGTTTGCAATCAAAGGAGCTCCTGGGTAGAGGTTTATGATGTTTATGTGCTCTTCTAATTAGTATAATGATTACACCTGGTTTTGGATAACATTTATAGCCTGCTTCAAAGAGCCCCATTAAAATCACTGACTAGCTTTGAATTCTGAGCCTTCCCCACCTCATACAAGTAACATTTCCAAGGGATCACACAATTCTCTTGCATCTGTTTTTCTACAAACCATTAAATTTTTTTGCAGATATTACTGGAAAATGCAGATTTTGTTTCACAAGGGTTTAGCTGTGGGTGCTGTCTCTTTCCTCCAGGATGGGACATTAAAGATGGGTTACCCTTGTTCTGAAACCACAAAGGATTATTGATGAAATAAAGTCTCTGCTGAAGGCAAGGAGAGTTTTACCATTGGCATCAATGCAGCTGGAATTTCACCTCTGAAGAGTGAAATAAATAACGTGAGCAGATAGGAAAACAAAAACAAAACCAAACCTGTGCTGAGGGTTCACAGCAGTAACCAAACTCTTTTTAGAGGGGAATAAATGGAATTCATCTGAGACACAAAATCCTTCATGAGGGGTGTGATAGGTCTAGGCTTATGCTTTTGAATAAAAACTTGAATGGTCAGAGAGGAATGTGAGACTTCTTTGATGGATTTAGTAACTGCTCCAATGTAAGTATATGTAGTTCAGTGAATAAATTCAGTTTATAGAGGCATAATAAATATGCATTTGTCTCTCAATCTGCCATGGGTCAGCTTTACTGTGCATAATATGTATTATCTGTAAGCTGTGGCTGATACTTGCAGGGTTTCTTGATGGCATCTGATGGATTATTTTTGAGTAAAAATCTTACCATTCTCTCCATTGTTCTCTTTCAGAAATATTCTTTACAGACTGGATGACAGGACCAGCCAGTTTTCAGTACTGCTGGAGGCACTGGAGCACTGCAAACTACATCAGTCAAATGAGACCATGCAGGCAGCCTTGTCAGAGGTGCTGAACAGCATCAATTCAGCTCAGGTTTACTTCAAAGCAGGACTTGATGTGTTTGAGACTGCCTTAGCTGGAAAGAAATGAGAGGATTCTCTGCATTCTAAGACATTTGTTTACAACTCTCTAAAAAAAAGTTCAACTGGGACCAGAATTACTCTGAGGATCAAACCTTTCTCAGCCTTCCCTTCAGCTGGCGCTTAAAGGTACTGCAACACGTGGTTTAAGAAATGTAAAACAGTATTTTGCACTGTTCACAATATATCTCAAATGCCTGTTCCTGAATGTATAAAACCTAAAGAGAGGGAGTTACACTTCAGAGATGATTTTTGGAAGGACATCTGCTGTATTTTTGTATGTAAAATATGTTTTTATGACTAAGAGCTCAATGATGCGAAGTACCAAGCACGTCCTGCAGTGTGCTGAAGCCCTGGTTCTGAGACACCCCAGATGTGCAGCTAGGGGAGATTTCCTCTGTCAGAAAAACATGATTCAAGTCTCTTGAGGTTTTCAGCAAGCTCATCTTCTTCCTTACGCTATTCAGAGTAAGGAAGGACGTGGTGTTTCCATTGGTGTCCAGCACCAGAGTGGAAATGCGCAGAACACCTTTAAGGGTGCAATGCAACACCTTTACTCCTGTGGAACAATAAATACCTCAGTTCTGACAATATGGATAAACTTTGATTCTTCCATTTCTGTATAAAAATAAAGAGTCATTTTCGCTGATGTTTCTTGGAGAGGAAATTTTTGTGATGATTTCAAATTATTTGAAAAGTGTGAACCAGTAATTACACTTGCACAAAAATGCTTTGAATGTTTTTGTTAAATGAAAGAACTGCCTAGTCTTTATAAGGGTGGAGGCCTTAAAAATTTTCACCAGACATTACCAAAAAATTCCACTTCAACGTCTCTAGACTTCCAAAGAGCTGTAAATAAAAGCAGGACCTCCAAGTCCTGGGAAAAGTTTTGGGATTCCATCACTCTTGGCCACACCATCCACTATTCCAGGCTGGACTGTTCCATCAGGCCTCACATCTAGGACCTGGGTCATTGTCAGAAAAGCACAAGGAAAACATACATCCATTCCCCAGGAATTCAAGTGTGGAGGCACATGCTGGTGAAGCACATTGCAGAGCTAAAATGCAAATCTGATTTTCTATTGGTAGAAGGCTCTAATCACACCATTGCCTGTTGGCCAAAGTAATCTGTGTGTGAAAGGATCAGTGTCCTCTGAGGGGATGCTATACCCGTTTGCAGGTCTTAATAATATACACAGTTGAAATTGTTAAGCCCTATTTGGGCTTTACAGTCTCAAATGATTCTAGGTTTAGAGCTTAAATAATTAATTTTATATAGATACTTAGAATTTAAATATAATTTATTTGATGGAAATGTTAAATGTATTGTTATCCAGTTTGCCATGTAAACATTACAGGAACATTTCAGGTAGGAATAAAAATGGAAAAAGTGTCTGTATTAATGTTTAAAATTGCCTTCAGGAAAATTTCTGAGTGCACAATTTGGTGAAAATATTTTTAAAGTTCACATAGCAAGAAATGAGCTGTTTAGAGATCTGGGTTTCTGTTTTCGAAGTCCTTACAAAGGGGTCTCTCCAAGCAATGGCCCAGGACTGGGTACACACAGCTGTGCTGTTGCTACATTTCTTCATGAGTTATGATTGAGCAGAGGCAGAGCTGTGCAGTTGAACAGCAGCCTCTGCAGTGAGAATTTGTTCAGCACCAGTCAGTGGGATTGCATGGACTCATCATCTCCTAGCTTTCCTTGGCATCTGACCAGCAAAAATTGATGATGATTCTTTTGCTAATGCTGGCACCAGTTCTGTTTAGTGCAGAGAGAATTTGACTTCTGGAGAGTAATGTTGTTTATGATGTAGGTTCACCCCTTGTCTGCATAGTTTTTATTTTTGTAAGATTTAAGTGGTTGGAATATTTGAATTTGAATTGTATGTTTGTCTGGGGGACTTGGGGATGTACTGTGCGTGTTACAATTGAATTGTATTTGTGACAGGGACCACTCTTCTAACAGCTCATTAAGTGACATAATTTCTTTAGAGTGCTGCCTCACTGTGGAGCCTTTGATGGGATTTGGTGATCAGGGGTCAGGTTAGGAGACCAAAAGAGAGATTAACACCTTTGTTAACTCTGCCAGGTGAACTTAATAACTGCTTCCTCACCCTTAGAATGTTCCACCACATCCACCTCTAATGCAACCAAAGTGTACTCAGCAAAATCAGTGAAATCTGGTGGAAGCAATATCTCTCATGGATGCTTTCTCAACCCTGTAATGCCAAAATTAAATATTTATCTTGTTTTCTCACTAATGTCCTCCTGTAACCACTTCTAAACTAACAGGCCTAAAAGTACTCTGCTAGAAAAGCACTGCTGTTGTAAATGTCTGTCTATTCTAGACACAATCAGATGTTCTTGTTGGTGAGATGAATCAGATGAGCTATTTAGGGACTTAAATGCATTGATCTCAATGTCATCTCACACTTGTAGATCTTTTGAAGGCTTTTATTTCAATGTTCAGATCTTACATATAAGTGAGAGCTCAGTGATAATATTTGTACCATTATAGCTTTGAAAAAAAAAGCATTTTTGAGCCATATCCTCCCATTGATTTTTAAATCCTATCTATTGACTTCAAGGAATTTACAGCAAGTTAAGGTCCTAAGTATCTGGTGAGCTTCTGACATAGAGTTTTTGCCCAAACAGCTGTGGAACATCAGCTAAAGGAAAGTGTTAGTAAATCATAGCAGCTTACCCAGATTGACTTCATTCGTGTGTTGTACTGGAATAAACAGAGCACCCTTAAAGGCAGAAGTACATTTGCAAATTGCCTGAATGATACTAAAAATGTGTTAGCTTTTCAGCAGCATCAGCTGCCAGAGACAGTATAACAAATGCATTGATTGCTCCTTAATCTAGAGTCATGCTCACAGTGACCAGAAAATCCCTGCAGCCTGCAATATTTGTATGTTGAGACAGTTGATAATAAAAAGCCAATAAGGTTTTATTAGTATGTATTTTAAAGAGTCCATAAAAAAGCTAAAGCACAATCAAGGCAGATGAATAAAAAGTACATGGGAGCTGGATTTGAGTACTAACCTTAAAAAAGGCAGTGAATTGTTTTTATCATCCGAGAAAAATAATGGCTGTGTGAATATGCAAACACACAAATGCCTTATATCTTCAGAAGGTTGTGCAAATATTAATTTAGTTGCAGTGATATAATACATCTAGATAAACGTAGATGTAAATAATTATGTGAGAAAATTAGCAAACTCTTTGCATTGCCTCCCTTCCCTTTTAGGGAAGTATTTCAGTCTAGAGATGTGAAAGGAGGCACTGCAGCCGACCTCAGTTCTTGCAGCAGTAGGTGGAGAAAGGTTAAATCTTGGGTATTGCAGAAGGAACCACTGGAGGTCATTTATTCCATCCTTCCTGCTCAAGCAGGGTCACCTAAAAACAGCCTCCCAGGAGGGGCTGTGCTCAGGTTACTGTTGAATCTCCAGGGATGGAGATTCCTCAACCTCTCTGGGCAATCTGTGCCACCCTCACAGAGAAAGGGTTTCATTATTCCATAGAAACAGTTCCTCCAAATTTCTCTCTGTATTTCTGAGTTGTTAAATTATTGTAATTATTTTCATTGCAAGCATTCAAAAGGTAGACATCATTCCACCTAGCAAAAACTCTCAGACACCATCTCTAGGATTTCACAGGTATAAAATGTTGGGAAGTTTGTATGAGGAGATTTGTCCTTCAAGCCATAAAATATTTTTTTAAGCCATAGAAATGAATGTCTTTATCTTTTGAGATCTTTTATACAGTCCCTGGTCCCCAGTCACAGGATTTCACTATACTTTATGAGGTTGTCACCTCATCAGCATATATGTGGCTATAAATACATCTACTTTACCCAGACTTTGGGGTCTCACTGTGGCTGGTGTTGAGTGGAAAGGAAGGCAAGATAACTGTATGGCTCATTCTGGCTTTCAGAGCTGATAACTGCTGTAGAAATGCCTGGTCTGTGTTCTCCAAGGAGCAGTTCAGATTTCCCTGGCAGGGCCTGTGCTGGGAGCAGTGGTCTGTGGCACCTCTGTGTGGCTGTCCCAGCAAACCAGCTCAGTGTGGGAGATGTTCTTTCCCTTTGCCACTCAGTAACATTTCAGCAGTGTCACACCAGCCCCAGCAGAGTGAGTGATAGGAAAAAAAATCTCATTTCAACACACCTGGGACCTGAGTTTGGAAAACAGTTAGCCTTGTACTATTAGTGTTCAAAACAGAGTAAGGTGTTGTGTTTTGGAGCTCTGAATCTACAAAATTTGAGATAGGGTTTCCAGTAGCACGAGTAAATGTCTCAAATATAGAATACAAACATTTGTGGTCTACTACGTGTTATTATAATTTATATTAAAAATTACTTGGATAACAATACAGTGATAGTTTTGGGTGGCTTTAACCCTCTGGCTGTTTTTTCTCCCTCTAACACTATTTTCTCCAATCCCCTGCATTCATCTTCTCTCACATCTTTTTTGCAATGTGATGATTTTTCCCGTCCTTCATCACCTTTTTTTTCAGCCATTCCCACTAGCTTTCTGTCTCCATTCTGCTTCCTTATCACTTCTTAAGCTCCCCTTTAATTTGCCAACCACCCCCCAAGTTAATCCCCTCTTTTCTCTCTCTGATCTCAGTCATGCCTTTTGTTCCCCATTCAGTTAGCAACTCACCTCCCTCAAGTTTCAATTATTATTCCTGGAACAGCCGACCATAATAAAGAGCTGAAAGTGGTGGAAAAGTCCTGCTCAGATCCGATGGATAAAGTGTAAGGAGACATCATCTGTTAAATTCAAAGTATTCACTTCTGAGTACATGTAAGCAGCAGGTTTTCAGTTATAGCTTGACTGAATAGAAACAGACTTTTTTCCCTATCTTCTTTCTCTCTAATGTCTGGACCAGGAAATTCCCTCAAAAGTAGCAGTGTAGAAAGGTGATCATCTTGAAAGTTTTGAAATAAACCTTTGAAGTTTATTTGAATCCAATTCTGAAGTTGGATGCATAAGAAATTACAGACAAAGAATCAGAATTGGTAGTACCTGTCTACAAAATAAAACAGGCAATATCTAAGCACAGAATTTCTCTGATCTTGCAGGAGCCATCCAGCACTCTCTCCATGTTGGCTAAATACCAAACTTCTGTGTGTAATTCTGCTGTCCTACATCGTTTTACATTGTTAAGGATGGCAAGGACTAAAGGCACATGCACAAACCTGTACTTGAACATGCACATTTGAGCCTAGGAAGTGCCTAAGAATAATGAATACTCATTTGGGAAACAAAGGCTTTTAAAATATGTAAATTAAACTGCGTGTTTACTAAAACTATGGTGCTGTTAAGCCTTTGTTTTTTCCTAATTATAATCCCACTGCTGCTGGTTATTTCTACTGTTGCTCATACAGACTTGTCCTAACTGGAGAAAATGTACACCTGCATGGATTTGCAAAAGAGATTGTGTTGCCCCTAAGTCTCACTGACCTTACTGGACTGTTTTTTCCAACAGGGTTGACTTTACCATAATCACTTACTAGGGCACTATTCCACAGAACCAAGGTCAGCAGAATTTGGCCACTATTCATGGAATTTCCCACAAGATTTGGTATCAGAAGATCAATTATTTCAATTTAGTCTATTTTCTTTAATCTCTCAACATAGATTATAACAAGCAAGAATGTATTTTTTTTTTAATTGGGAGGAGTCTCTTGTTAAACGTTAAGTAAGCCCACAGGGCAGAATATGAATGTGTATGTACAAGTGATATAATCTAGAATTAACTTTATACCTATTATGAATGTTGGATTAATGCAGACATACTTTTATAAATTTCACAGGTTGGAATTAATACAAGGGCTTAATTTAAGAAATTTAATCAGAATAAAGGTGTGGAACAACAGTTTTGCTGTGTAAATGTATTGTGTGCTTCCTCATCTGCCTAATCCATTTGGCAAAAAAAAATAGGGTTTTATCTAATCTGCTTCTCTTTGATTTATTTTCCAGCAAGCCTTTGAAAATGAAGTCTTGGTCTTTCTTTGAAATGTGTGCTGCCTTTAATGTTTATGGAACACTTCTCAAGTGTTCAGACAGTGTAACACCACCTCGTCCAATCAGCCCTGCATTATTTGATAGGATTGAGTGGAATTTCAAAGCGTGGTCTTTGGAAGAAGGTCCTTTCCTGACTGTTACTATATGTGCTATTGCATACTAGAGTGGCTGCCTTTACCATGCAGTGCTGCAGGTGTGCAATGTGATGCTTTGTGGCACTAATTGAAGAGAATTTTTATTTTTTCAGTCGTTTTGCAGAGACCTGTTAATTTTCTGCCGTTTAAGGCTGTGCTCCCCTGACCATGCTGGTGACAGAGCAATGCAATACCCAGTGCTCTTAGCACAGGTATGTGGCATGTTGAGGGTTTGTCTGAGCTCTCAGTGCATTTCCAGTTTTTAAATAATGTCCCTTGTAGCCCCACTTTGCTTTTGTGTAGCTCTGTCCTGATAGCAGTGTGAGTGACCCCAAGAAGAGGTGGACAGGTCTGACTTTCTGGTGAACTTGCTACAGAAACTGCTGATGCCCCTATCCTTAAAAAGGTAAATTAAATACTTCCCAAACATTTGGTGTTTTCAGCCTGTACACTGAGGATTCTGGAATAGTTTTGGATACTGCTTGTTTTTTTTGATGCAGTCTCATTTCATGTTCTCAGCAGCTGAAACTTCTTGTAGTGTATGAATCCACTAGAGGGGAAATAAGAAAATCCTTAATATTTTATACTCAGAGAAAATAAGATGAACACAAATTCCCTGTGTTTTCCATTTGCAGTTTACATGAGTTAATATGCAACATACTCTTATCACACATGCTGTGATTTGGTATTCTGAGACAAATAGGAAATGAATGTGATTCCCTATCCAGAGGAGCTATATTGAATTCAGGGAACGTTTCACGTCCAAGCATCTTCACTGCAGTGTGAGCAAGCACAAGTTAAGACACTTGAAACAGATACTTTTGGGGGTTTTAGCAAGGTGTGGAAAATAATATTCTTCTGCATAAGGGCAGATTTTAGCATTGCATTCATACCCAGGTGTGTGGTGATGTATTGTGAGTCCTCATTGCTGTACCTGTTAGATTAATGCTCAGGTGCTGTTATCAGTGTCCCTGCTGGTCTCAACACAAACTGTTTTTTTTTCAGTCAGTAGCACTTTGCAGAGTTTACCTACTCAGATGGAATATGCAAGTATTTCTGCTTTTTGTATGCAGAAGAGCAGCTGTCAAGTTGTGTTACCTTTATCAAGCCTTGACACAGAATTTGAGATGCCTGAGTGACGACTCTGTCACTCCATCTACTTCTGCATTTTCACGTAGTAAAATCACGTTGCCAAAAATGATAGCTAGTCAGTGCAGAATATTAAGTAACTACTTTTTTTTTTTGACCATGAAATAATAGAAAATTGATGCAGTGATATCCGGAAACCAAAAAATACCATGTTATGTGGAAATGTGCAATGAAAGGTTGATTTTTATAACACTTTATAGAATGTTGAGTCTGAATAAAACAGCTTATTTGCAAAATTAGTTTACTTTGTATCAATTTGTATTTTTATAACATAGTGCAATAAAAAGAGAATGTTGGCCATTAATGTCAGTAGATTCTACATACTTTGATTAAGAAGCACATTTTATTTGTTTGTGCTCTGAATTTGATTTTTGGAGTTTGTGAGAGTGTTTGTACAGACGGCACTGTGGGCTGGAATTCAATAAGAGGCATTTTTTGTGAAAGCAGAGTGAGTTGGACAATGTCTTTTTGCATAGTTATACTGTTGCCAGAAATTAAACTGGAATATGAAGATGTGTATAATGTACATTGCACTGAATGGCTTGGAATTATATTAATTTGCTTTTTTGTTTGCTTTTCTTTCTTATTTATAATTGGTTCTGCCAGAAAGCTGTAGCATATGCCTCTCAAGCTGCTGATGCAGTAATGGAGATCCCAGGGCATTAAAGCATAATGGGAAGAAAGAAAAAGGCAAGGAAGGAAAAAAAATTTAAAAATAGCTAGACAGAACCTCAAGAAGCTGGGATGGGATGAAGAAGCTGGGATGGGATGAAGAAGCTGGGATGAAATATGTAATACTGAAATGTGTAATCAGAAATGAGCTGGTATATTCCAGACTGGAAGAGGGCATCCAGAGAAACAAGGACAAAAAAAAAAAAAAAAAGAAGAAGATTGCCATCTGCATCTACCACAAACATGCTGACATTTCTAACACTAATTCTGTGTTTTCCTTCTGAATAATAAAAGACCTCAGTGCAGGAATTCGTAGGGTGGATTTGTCTCCAGCTGGGGTGACAGGCAGGTGTTTCTCAGCGTGGGACTGTGTATGAAAGATGGTCAAATTATGTGACTAAGTTTCCACATATGTCATGTGTCACTGCTTTTCCTGAAGTGAAAGATCACTGCTTTAACTGAAATGAAGAAGCAGAACTATGCTGGGAGACCTTGATGTGCAGGTGTTACTTATCCAGTGAGTGTGAAAAATTAGAGAATACCCCCACGCATGAAGTTCACTTTTTCAAATTCTAGGAGGATGACCCTCTGATGAGCACTGACTGAGTTCACTTTCAGGACTGTGCCATTCATAAAGCACTTGTCATGCTCTCCTAGCACAACATAATCAGGGCCCTGTGAGTGAGCAATAGCCTTGTACTCATAGCAAGGAAATTTATTATCCTGTAGGTAAAATGACAACTTCATTATCATTCACTATTATAAAATAGCAGGGAGAGTAGCAGTTGAAATAAAAAGGCATCTTTTAAAATAATTCTTTTTACTGTAAGAAAATCCAATACATAAATTCGTGTCATGTAACATTTTATTAATTTATGAAGAATTTAACTTGATGTTCCATGGCACACTTCACTGATGCTTCATTCTTAGATTTAGTGGTAACAATTTGCAGTGACTGGTTGCAATATCATGGGGTTTTTTTAAACCAGCTTTGTACCTCCTAACTGTGCAATTTTAGATTGGCAGAATTCTGCCTCACTTACTTTGCTGGCCATCCAAGGAAGTGGTTCTAGGCTGTTCAATTTGATGCAGCTTTGTAAACTGACTGCAGGTACTTAGTTCTGGTCACAATACAGGGCAAAATACTTGACAGATGAGTCATTTCTCATGTTTCGTGCTCTTATTTCCACGAGGCCTTCACCATCCATGTGCAATTACCAACTGGTCAGGATAAGACAAACTCTTTCTTGTCAGAATGATTATATTAACCCAACTTTTCTGTCATCTATTAGAATTTCTGAGAAAAAAGCCTTTTCAGAATACATTAATTTGCTTCAGATTGCCTGTGCTGATGCCTGTCACTTTATAATTTTATAATAAATTAAAATAAATAACTGACCATGACGGGTAACTCTCTAAGTAGACATAGAACAGGTGACATCCTAAGGTGTGACCCTGGTGGGGGTTAGAAGGTCCTTCCCAGTACTGGGAGTGTTGGAATTAGTAATGGTGGCTGGGAAAGAGAGTTAAGTACGTTGGGAAAGAGAAACCACAAACCATCAGATTGACAGGGAAAGAATGGGAACAGCAGGAAGTTGAGAGGGCTAATGGAACTCTTTTTTTTTTGTTTCCATCATAATATTTTAGTAAGTTTTTAAAATTGCTTTTCTGCACCAGTTTTCTTTGCAGAGAGTTATGGCCAGGCCGCAGCCAACACTCCAGGGATCTCCAGATCAGCCCACATAAGGAACTATTTCCAAGTTTGTAATTACTTTAATAAAATCTCTTAAGAAGGGGCACTGGCTACTGCTGCAAGGCAATCCTTTTTGGAGAAACAGAGAAGGTGTTTGTCATTCCAATACTGTTAGGAATCAATAATGAGTAATCAATATAATGAAGGCTGAGGCAGAAAGTTGTTCTGAACCCATAAGTAAATTTATGAGGGGAAAACTCACTCTTGTAAATTTTACATGAAAATAAATTGCTGTGTTTTCTGATCGCCCTGGGGGCTCTGAGCTGGTCAGTGTCACAGCAGCCCTATGACCTAAAGAGGTTTTCTATTTTCCTCTGCTGTAGATAGTGGGACTAAGGCAAAGGGAGATTGCTAAGAGAAATGCAGGGATGTTTGGGGGCTCCTGCATTTCAGCAGAGAACTGTGACTGCTGGACTCTCTTTCTTAGAGAGATGCCTTTGTCAAAGACAGAGATATTTTGCCAAGATAGATTTCTCTAGTCAGAGAACAGTTATATACTGGAGGGGGTTTTGTGGTTTTTTTTTTTTCCAAGAGGATGTAAAAAGACTTAAGAATTCTCTCCCTGACCAATTGTATGACACTTTGGATAAATCTTTATATGCAATAATACTCAAGGACCTAAGTAATACATCATATTTGATCTGACCCTGCATAAATCATTTATTCATGATATATCATTCATAACTTGATTCATTGACTCATCTTTAGACAAGACAAGGTCAGTAGAAAAAAATGATTAAGCTTTTTGCCTGCAGGAAGAAGAAGCTTAAACAACAAATTCATCTTCACATCTGACCTCATGAAACTTGACAGTGAAGATTTTAAAAATAGAAGTAGGCTTTAAAAGCCAAGTTTTACCCCCAATTACACTAGTTTAAAGTCACAGTCATTCCACTTGCAATAGAGCAAATGGGAAAAGGCTGTACAAGGCAGCAGAATCACTCTGGAGTTTGTACCATCAATTTGACTCTGAAAGAGGGCACTTGGACTTCTGAAGTTGAAAATCATGTGCCTGAATATTTTAATGGATCTAAGATGGCAAGTCAGACTCTGTACCCAGTCATATCACTGTAAATCTGGTAAGATGGCATGAAATTTCAGACCAGTCAAAGCCCCCTAGCAGTCTAGACTATGTAGATTCCTTGATTTAATGGTTTTGCCTCTGTTACCATTGAAATTTCCTTTCCATATACCTGAAGTGTCCTTGAGAGCAGCACTTTTAGGACAGGTCACTGTTTGGTTAAATAGCACAAGATGCAAGAGTATTTCATTTCCCAGCAGGGTACCCATGGTCCCAGCAGCATCTGATTCCTCAGAAAAGAGAACAAAATCTTCCTCATGTTCTATTGCAGCCCTGGCAACATTTGTAGTGGAATAATAATTATAAGAGGAAATACTATCCGACTCCAGGTAAGGTAAAGTAGATCCTTCAAACTAATTTAAATTTTTCCATGTGCTTAAGTGTCCTCAGGGCACAGCATTATTCAAGTAAGTGTCTATGCCTTTATTCTTAAATTAAGCAAACTAAAGCAATTTGTCAAAATTGATCTTGATTCCATTTGGTTGAATTTTCAGCCTCTTTGCAGTTCTCAGAGTGATTGAGGGCCTTTATCAGCATGTGAAACTGAAATACATGCAGGGTGCTAATACAATGAAACCTCTGGAATTCTTTTGAGTAACAGAGATGGAAATGTTTAATTGTGAAAGTAGCTGAAATCAGTATTTAATGTATCAATGCACCTGCATGCATATGCAAGCAAAAACCAATTATACTTTAGAAAAGAAATAAACTTTAAGGTAGCTGGCAGGGGTTTGTTCTCAGAGGGGTTTGGTGAGGCTTCACTTTGGTTTTGGCTTCTTTCAGACTCTTTTATTACAGAGTAGCCCACAAAATGTTATGATTATGAGTGGGAGCTGCAGACTCCTTGAGCAGTGTGTTTCCCCTCCATATCCATCTAGAAAGCTGTGCTAAATAACCTAGAGCTGTTTGCACATCTCCAGTGCTCAGCAGCCTTTAAAATGTCTAATTTCTTTGCTCTCTGATTGTGCTTTAGACAATAGCATAAATCAGAAATACATTAGCTCAAGGCATGTCGTGTTGTTTTCTTATATCACAGTTCTTAAAAGGAACATGAGCTGTATTTTCTTGTAGGAATAAACACTTTAATCAATTTAATATTTTAAAGATAAATTCGACCTACTGACTAATTTAAGTACCACATACACACAAAAAAAATATTATGTTTCTGTTCCATTTAAATTCTTCTGCCCTGCCAGTCATGATTACCTCTACACATAGTGACCCTAAAGGAAGAGTAGGGCAGTGGCTCCCAGTACTGACACAATCATTTAGCAATTCCTTAAGAATGTGGGATGAGAGAGCAACACACTGATTTGGCCGCAGCAGGAAAGAGACAGCAGGACTCCCTCTCGAAGAGAAAGCAGTTTCTCTGAAGCCTTGAGCCTTAGATTTGAATGCTGTGTGTCTTCTGCATGACTGTCCCTTTGTAGAGATCCTAAACTTATCCTGAATTCTGCTTTGTTTCAAGCAGGAGAGACAAATAATTTGCTCAAAGTTAGGTTGTTTGCTTCTCTGTGTGGAAACTTGTTATGCATAGATTTCTCTTCTGGTGTCATTGAAATTCCTGCAGAAGATTCCTAATGGGTTCCCAGGACATTGTGGATAGACACTATTCTAGTGACACCTTCCCTTGTTTCTTTTTCTCTTTTCCCCCATTCAAATGAAGTGTTACAGTGATATTATTATCCAGCTTGAATGAAATTCCTGATAAAACTCCATTGGGTTTGCCTGAATAAAACATTTCTGTAATATTGTCTAGTTAAACTCTACTATTATCTCATTATTACTTTCTCCAGCCTAAAGCCTTTCCTTGTGATATTCTTTTTGTCAATGCCTGGGAATGTCTTGGTGAACCAAGGCTGTATTACCTCAGCAAATGTGTGTCTACATTCCAGTTCATTCATATTTTATCCATTACAGAATATTCCTATTGTGCTCCCTTTCTTCCTGATAAAAATATTTCACTGACTAACTAAAATTAGTTAATTTGTGCTATTTTTCCACGGTAGGATTTTAGACCAAAGTCCTGTTTGCTTAGAATTGAAGACATTATGCTCCCTAAAAAATTACCCTTTAACTTGCTACATTTTCTTAGTTGGACCCACTTAGCTGTGTATTTATTTTATATTAAAAAAACCATTCCAAATTGAGCAAATGCCTGTGCTGATAACCCCAGCCCAGACATGCATGATGGTTCAAATTCAGGTCTTTTCTGTTGTATTTGACACATAGAGCAAATCAGTTTTACAGGTCACTATTAAATTTATATAAAGCCAGCACCAAGCACATGTATTAATTGGTCTGGGTTAAAAAAAAAAAAGAAAGAAAATAAATAAATTATTATTGATTCCCTCTTTCATATTGCATCTTTTGAATGAGTAGACCCATGCTATAAAGATGGGAATATATCAATCACCATGTCTGGCTGTATTTCCCAATTGCTGTTAAGAACAAAAACTATTAATACTAAAACATGGTGCTCAACGAATAAGGTCAAATTCATTCTGCAGCTATAGTGACAATATAATTAATGAGAGATCTGTATATAGCAAGAAAGGAGAATATTGACCCATTAATACACATTTAAAATCAAAGGCAATTTATCTCCTGGCAATTCTAGCACGTGTTGAATGTTTCAAGATTTTTTTCCCCTCTAAATGAAGGACAGAAAAGCCATTTAAAAACTAAAACTGTTTGAATCTATCAATGATACTTGAAAGTCTGAAACTTGGGCAGCATCATATGTCAAAGCAGAACAGGAAGAGCACAGAGGGATAATTTCTGGAGCAGCTGGAAGGAACAAAGATCTGTTCAGAATTTCAGCTTGGTAAGTGCTTTATCCTGTGCAGTCAGTATTCTTTCTCCAATGTATGTGTGGGGAAATCAAGCATTAATGTAACACCCAGAGCTGTTCGTGAGAATTCAGGAAAAAACCCTCCAAGATCTACAGTCCACCGTTGTATTCAGGAGCAAAGTGCTTTTCTGCAGAGCCAGGGTGGAGTGTAAAGGAACTCTTTAAAGCAGCAGGAAGGTGCCTGCTGAGCTCTGCCCTCCAAGGGCACCCCCACATAACCATGGAGCTACTGAGCCCTCACAGAGCCTGGGGAAAACAGCAAAGCAAAGTGGAACCCAAAGCAATCCTGTTCCACTCTGGGAATGCTCACAGTTTTTGTTGGGGTGATTCTTCCACAGGGAAAATGCTGCATTTTTGCTGAGTTGAGGTTCCTCTGCCATGCTTGCCATGGTTGTATTTATTTCTCTGTCCTGCAGGTGGATATATTAACTCTTAAAGTTAGTTTACTGTTTTGCTTGGCATAAATGTTTGGTTTCCACATTTTTTATCCCAGTTGACTTTATGTTTTGAAAAGGTCTGTGTGAGCTCTTGCTACAAGTGGTAAGGAAATTCTTTTCTATACACAATGTGTGGACTATCTTCATGAATCATAGAATCAGGTCATTTCACATCCAGTCATTTCTTGAACACTTCCAGGGGTGGTGACTCCACCACGTCCCTGTGTTATGAAGGTATCACATTTTGCCACTTTTCTCCCAAAAGGTAATAGACTATATCCATGATATGGCTGTGCCAAATAAAATAGAGCAAAGTCTCCTGTGCCTACCTCAGAGTTTTTATCATATTGTTTCTTGTGGCAAGTTCAATAACACTAACAAAACCTCCATCTGTTTTTAAGGATTGTTCTGTACAATCTCTAAAACAAATAAATAGCTAAAAAGTCTTTCACGTTGCACCAGCAAAAAGAATGTCCCGTAACTAAAATACTTGTGTTCTGCTAAAGCTATATTGCCAATGTTAGGGGAAGAATGTAATTTTCTGACATGGTTTATTGAAATTATTTAGGAAAGATATCAGTGTTTTTATTGTAACTACATCAATCTTAAAGGTCTCTGAATTCAGCATTTTCAAGAACTCTTCAATCACTGGCAGGAAATCCAGTTGATAACAAATAAGGCATTTCTGTATTTCTTAATCCTTGCTGTGAGTATATTCAGGTGAGAACTTTTTGCAACCCATAATCACAATATAAGGAGAAAGACTGGTCATTTGTTTTTGTCTATCTCAGATAAAATGAAAGGGGAAATTAATAGTTTTAATGAATTTCTCCATCATTTTGGATAAGCAATCAAAAATTATAATCCTCTCTGTTCTT
Source organism: Geospiza fortis (assembly GCF_000277835.1). Classification (NCBI taxonomy): domain Eukaryota; kingdom Metazoa; phylum Chordata; class Aves; order Passeriformes; family Thraupidae; genus Geospiza; species Geospiza fortis. Next base: position 6,352,195 of record NW_005054309.1, on the reverse strand, counting down.
AATTTCATATTGAAATTTCTTTGTCACGTTAAATATTTTCTGACCTGACAAGAATTGAGGTGTGAATGAATGTCAGTGGGAAATGAAACATCAACTGACTTGGGATCAGTTAAGTCATCCAAATTCTGGGGAAGAACTGGCTGATGATGTTGAATTGTAGTTGTTTCCCATTACAAATATGTATATATAGTTCATATAATTAAGTTTTCAATATCTTTTTTCTCCCATGAAAGTCATCAAAATGTATAAATGCCTGTTCATTGGTTGGGGCTTTTACTATAATATTAATGTAGCATTAAATTTAATATAATATTAAAAATTAGAAACCATTTTCTTTACTAGGTACCAGAGAAGCCAGAACATTAAGGTAAGAGAAAGAATAAAAGAAAATAGCTTTGTTTGGTTTGGGGTTTTTTTTTGTTGTTGTTTCTGATTGTTGTCATGCAATCTATCTAATTTAGCCAGCATAGTTTGCTCTCTGGGTTGATCATTACAGATAAACAGATAAGTACTGCAAAATTATATATTTATATATAAAATATGATTTGTTTTATGGAAAATCTATAATATGCTACAGCTCTGTCTGAAATGAACCAAGATTCATAACAAACTGAATGCACTCTCTCTTCTTAAAGCAGGTATAAATTCAAAGTTAATTTGCCATCTTTTTTTCTCTGGTTAATATTGCTTTTTTAGTCTTGACCAGCCTGCAATTAATAGCAAAATGCAGAGAAAATATGAATTCCCGTTAATCAAAACCTCTTTCCAGGTTTGATGCAGTCAGTGTAGTGATGATGGAACATATTTGCCATGCATCCTTAAAAATTATCACTCCTTGGTTTCCATCTTTCTGCTGGAACAGTGGCCTTGACGTGGATTCATTTTGTTCCCATGCATTAAATTTATTTTTAGCAAGTTTATTATATAGTGCTGATATTTCTGTTGTTGGCAAAATACCTGTGTGACATTTTAAAGCCACATTTTCTTCCAAACTGAATAATGACCTGTAAGATCTGCACAAATATTCCAGATCCTTTAAATATTTGTGTTATTTCTAGGAAGAAGCAAAGTTGAAAGCTTTCAAAACATGGCTTCAATCTCGATTTCTCCTCCAAAAGTCTGGCTGAATTAAATTAAATATTACTTAATTAACTTTAATTTACTTAATGATATATTAAGTGGTCTTTGCCCAGTACATTGGGAAGGAATGGTGAGTTCTTTATACAAACGTGTTAGAAAGATCTGCTTAGTGCCACAGCCTGGGTAGGTGGCTGATGCCAGGATGGTGCAAGCAAAAGCACTTTGTTATGCCTCTCTCAGGCATAATTTGTGTAAAAAATTATTTTAAGATTTTGTGCAAAAAATAAATTTTAATAATTTAAACTCTGCAAATCAAATGGAAATCAAGAATCTAAATTCTTTCCCTGGCTGTGAAAGTTCCTGGCTAAACAAACAGAAGAACTCAGTTTTCTAAAGGGGTCAAGATAATCTCAGATTGAAAATATTATTTAGTTGCATGCATGAATACATAATCTTATGTTGTGTGAGGGAAGATGGGTAAAGCAATATCTGTGTGAGCAACTGAGTCCAGTAATTAGCTTTCTTTCCATTTGGCAACAAATAGCTGTGCAGTAATACCAGAAGAACATTACTGAAACTAATTTTCAGTAATGTGACTCCTTGATATTACAAATGCATGAAACCCATTAAATAAAGTTAATTGAATTTTAAAAGGCCACTTACAGCTCACACATCAAGTAGTTTTCTGTATCACATCATCCAAAATATTTCTTTGTGAGCGAAAAGCAGAACAAAAACAGAGCAACAAAACCCAAACAACTCCCCCTCTTCCCTGGACTGATTATACTCTACTCCCAAATGTTCTGCTCTCAATGTGCTGGCACTTCTTGTTGGACAAGTCTGTTCCTGATCCCAGTTACACAAAGAAGTGGCATTTCATGGGAGTGTAGGAGAAAAGGAATCTCATGTCAAATAAGCAGATCTGGGAAAAAAATATCTCACTGTCTGTGTAGTGTCAAGAAGAAATTAGAGAGGGATGAAACAAAACCTGATGAAAGTCAAACCATAACCTCATCCTGCAGAGAGATGTGAAGACAGTCAGTATTCTACACTAGAACATTGGCTGGTGAGGTTTAGGAGCAGCCTTGGAGTTGCTGTTCCACACAGGGGAAGAGCTGAGCAAATATTTGTGCAGAACTGGGGTTTACAGAAGAGCCACCCATGGCACAGTGAAAGTGAACATTGAGTTCTGAGCTCACAGGCCAATGGGAGAAACATAAAGCAGTAAAATACTCTGGGTTGGAAGGAATGCACAAGGAACATCAAAGTCTTGGCCTGTGGACAGCCCCAAGAACCCCACAATTGCCCTTGTGGGAAGATGGGAAACATTTCTTCTGCCCTAGGGAAAGGCCAGCTCGTCACTGGTGTCATTATTATCAATTCTTCCCCAAGATCTTGGCTCAGCTGTCAGTCTTGCCAGTGCCCTTGGATTTCAGGAGCTGGGTCAGCATTGTCACAAACCCACATAACCACAACTTAACCCAAATAGCTGCTTTTTAAAGAAAATCCTTTGGGAGCCACAAACCAGCTAAAGATGCAATCACTCTTGGGCTGCAAAGGAGATGAGAAAAATTAATAATCAAAGCTGCATAATGAGCAGAATGGCAGCTTATTTATGGAGGGTGCATTTTCATCTCCAGCAAGTGAGGAAGAAATGACTTCTGTGAATACAAATGAGGAAAATAAAATACCTCAAGATCTTTGGGAGGAAATTTTGACTTATCAGATAATGAGCTCGCTTTTAGTGATGAGAATGATAATGATTCCATTACTAATACTGATAACAATAACAATGGCTGTATGTAAGCTTAGCAACATCAAATGGTTTGCATCTGGTGAAAGAAGAAATTGTTAATATAGAAATATGAAAGACATGAAAAGATACTCTTTTTTGGAAGCAGCATAGACACAAAGCCTAACAGTAATAATAAATTACATGAAAAAATAAATTACATGGAAAAAATATATAAAATTTTTTGCTGTTATTATAATTTGCAGAAACTAGAATAAAATTGTCAGGTTTAGGAAACCTGAATTCATCCTACTCCCATCCTCGAGACTGAGTGCCATGATAAATAGTCAGATGGCCAGACAGATAATTAGATGTGCTGGGTTTCAATAGCCTCATCACTTGGGGCTGTCTGGAGGGGGGAAAAGAAAACAAATAAAAAGCCTCAAACACAGACTAAAGACAGTGTTCTTAGTTTTCTAGCACTGAGAACTTCCTGCTTCTTGAGGATGATCCAATGACAGTTCTTGCAGCCCATCCAGACTGAAACGTGACCCACTTTCGCTTGACAGCAACAGAGCCTTCTCATAGGCACCAGTAGGTGTTGGAATGAAACCAAAATTATCAAGAAGATTGATAATGACTGAAGTAATTGGGTTAGTTGATTATCAAATATACACCTTAAACTGTTTCATAAATCACCAACTGCCAGATTGAGCCTCAAGGGAAGGTTCTACAGAGTCAACATGAGAACTTATGTTGATACAGAGAATATTATCATCTGCTGACATTTACCTTCCATCCCCTTATCTAAAATCATGCCTCTATTAATTCATAATCTATGATAAGTGAAATATACATCAGAGGACTACACTAGGTAATAAACCCTGCATTGTAATTTCCAGCCAAGGTAGTCAAAGCTACAGTTTTAATGAAGTTCCACTTCCCACTTGGAACTCTGCAGGGAGGGAGGGAGTCAGTGATTCCAGAGGCCTTTAATGACAGCACTTCCTCCTTTAATCAGAGAACCCCACCTCATGCCTCACTTGTAGTTCTCACCAGTAGCATTCAGAGAAAAGATTAATTGAGTTAAACAAGGGCTAAAAAGAGTGTTAATTCCCTGGAATCTTCAGCTGCTGCCCTCTGTCACCATGGCTGCAAGAATGCCTTGCCCATTGTGTGAGTACTGAGTTACTTATTGAGGGATTTTGGTCCTTGGTGAGCAGCTTTGAGGCAAGTCAGGGCTGGCTGGTGAAATAACACAAGTATAGGACAATTTTTTAAAATTAAAAAAGCCAAACCAAACCACAAACCAGGTCAGGTTGGTTTTTTTTTTTCTTAATCTTTCCTCTCGTTTGTTCATTCTGGAAGACTGAAAGCAAATTTAAAAAAGAGACCAAGGCATGGCAGAAAAGTGGTATTTTCCTGCACTAAGTGCTTTCAGCTGCTCTCAAGACATGCTTTGTGTCAATTGTACTTAATATTATACAGCTGTTCTAAGTGGTAGACTATTAAAAAACCCTCTGATTTCTCTTTGTTGTACTTCCAAGATTTCCTGTCCTGAAGGAAATTGGTTTGGATAGAAATGTGGAAAAAGTAGTCTAACAGTTCAAAAGATTTTTTCCAGAAAAGTAGTCACACTTTTGAAGTAGAATTTCCTGTGAGTGGAAATAAAATTCTTCCTTCTTTTAGTTAAAAATATTGGATACATTCATTGTCAGCCATTGGGTAAAGGTTAGTTGTTACAGTGAGCTTGGTTATCTGGCCCAAAGCATAGCTTAATCTCATCTGAGCCTTTCCTTCACAGTCACAGCATCAGGACGCTCAGCATCAGGGGGTGGGTTAGCCTTGAGTTCTGGTCAAACACCCTCCCCCTGCTCACCAGGATGGGGTGGGATCACAGAATCATGGAATATTCTGAGCTGGAAGGGCCCACAAGGATTAAATCTGCCTCTGGCTCTGCAGAGAGCAACCCCAAGAATCACTGACAGCCTGTGCCTGAGAGCCTTGTCCAAACATTCCTTGGATTCTGTCAGGCTTGGGGCTCTGACCACTTCCCTGGGGAGCTGTTCCAGTGCCCAAACACCCTCTGGGTGAAAAACCTTTTCCTAATATCCAACCTAAACCTTCCCTGACACAACTCTAGACAACTCCACTGGTCACCAGAGAGCAGAGATCAGTGCCTGACCCTCCTCTCCCCCTCATGAGGAAGCTGCAGACCCCAAGGAGGTCTCCCCTCATCACAGGGAAAGTGAGGTGAAAAATTTGTGGGCCAAGGTAAAGACAGGGAGATCACCTAACTATGATTGTCGCACACAAAACAGACTCAACTTAAAGGAAAATGAATATATTACCAATTAAAATAGAATCGGAGAGTGAGAGGCAATGACAAAAATGGAAGAAACACTCTCCTCTCAGCCTTTATTTTGCAGACTCAACTCCCACCTTGTATCCTGCCTGTGGACACGGTGGATGGGGAATGGGGGCTGAACTTGACTCATTGAGTGGTCAGTGGCAGCAGAGCTTTGAGAAATACACTGTGACTCTTGCAGTTGTATTTCTGTGTTTCTAAATGAACTCTAATTTTGATCACAATCTCTTTAGTTGGGAATGGCTCTTTCTTCTAAAGAGCATCTACGTGGGTTGATTTCCATAACAGGGGTAAATAGTTTTGCCTAATTTGACCTATAAATGGAGAAAGAAAGGATTGACCAACATATCACTGAATAAAGAGACTGTGACTACATGAAATATATAGGAGAGCTTTTAAAAACTTACATTGATTAATAGCTTTTATAAATTTAAGCAAGGCAGTACCAAATGCAGCTATGATTTATCAATATTTAACTGTGAGACGGATAAGCCATAAGTAATCAATAACAACAGACAATTAGGATTCTGAGGTAATTAAGAGAATGGCAGTGGATGGCAAATGGCTCTAATAGCCTGACGAGAGAGCTCTAATGATGATAATGGGCAGCTGTAGCAAAGAGCTCAGTATCCAGCCACAGAAAAAGGCACAGCTGTGGTTGTGACAAGCATTCCCAAATCCTGGAGCTGTCCCGGCCCACTGTGGCACACCAGGCCCTGCTGTTGCTCCTCAGCGTCCATACCCACAGCCCAGGGCTCCAAACACATCTCACTGTTCTGAAGAAAGTCTTTGCTTCCATAGCAGCTTTTTGTAGGGCGACAGAATATAAGTAAATAAAGGTAGTATAGAAAGTAATCTTACCCCCTTAAAGAGTTGCAGCTATTAGGAGTTAACAGGCCACAGCTGTAGCCAATAAGAAGAAGAGTGTTATGAAAGAGTGGATTGGTTGGCTGAGGGGAACTGGAGTCAGTTGGCTACTGGGAGAAGAAGAAAGATTCTGTGGTTGGAGGAGCTGGCTATGAGAAACATCAAGGCAGTATGAAACTCTTGCACTAAGGAGACAACAATATGAAACCTTTGCAATATGATGACAACAGCGTTTTCCTAACAGTGAGGGGATTTAATGCTGATCTGCTTCTGCTGGTCCAACATTGGTACTTTTTTGAGGTTTCTTTCATCCCCTCACGAGTCCATAACCTCTGGCTTTCTCTTCCCTGTTCCTCAGTTTCCCCGGCTGACAGCTCACTGTTTGTGCTGAGGCACTTTCCCAGCACAGAGGTTTTTTTGTTTCTTTGGGAAACTACTTTCCTGAAACCAACTCCCATTTCCCATTTCAGTGTTCCATATTGACATTTGAATTTCATATTCCAAAGGCAATGTTCCTTTCAAACAGTTCCTTTCCCCCTCATTCTGCAGCTGTCCTAGTGATGCTGTTCCTGCATTATTTTTTCCTATGTGCTATTTATTGTGTTAAATCAGCCATTTGTTAGTTCAGCAGTTCTGCTGTGGTTTGTAGATATTCCCGGGCCTTAAAATTATGCAAAATCAGCAATTTGGTTAGTTCCTGTCTCACCACAAGTAATGCCAAATGTATTTTCACAGGGTTGGCAAAAATTACACCGAGGCCCATCTTGTCTTTAATGATCCCCTCTCTGCTGCTCTGGGACAATATTATGTTAAGGCCTATGCAGCTCATTGGTTCCCTTCACCTGAAATAGCAAATTATGAGGGAGCCTATCAGCCTGTCTTGGCTCACTGGTTCCCTTCCCCTGCTATGGAAAAGTGTCTGTGCTGTTTTTGGATTTCCCCTTGCATGGCCTCCAACAGGAGAGCACTTAAAAGAGAATTCACTGGCAAATTCCTCCATTTAGAAAAATCATTTTAGCCTTATTGATCAACAGGAATTTAGCTGCATATCTTGAAAATGGTTCTCTATCCTCTCTGATATCATTTTTGGGTTTTTCCCCTGGGAACACATTAGTTTTAGAATACTTTTTTGAACAAATGGCAAAAAATAATGCCTTTGCCCACAGTTTCTGATTCTATTGCACACACATACAGTATTGGATGCTGGCATGCTACAATGGCATATTTGGATGGGAAAATAATTGAAATGTACTTTATGTTTTAGCTGATACAGTTACTTTTTGAGATACTCAGAGGGAAAAAAGCTATAAAAAAGCTAGCTACAAATTAATCTGTAATTGCTAACTTTGAGAACTCTGCAATTTTTGTAAAGAATGTAGCCATTGTTTGACACAGGATATACATGTAAATTTACTCCTGTCTTTGTCATTCTTGAGAAATAAATAGTAAGTTTAGTATTAAAAACAATATGTTATTGGTTTTGAGATATATTTTTATTACATAAAAATGCATTCAAGTTGGCCAAAGTAACTGTAATTTCAACCAGAATCTTATTTTTGTTTGTCTTTAAAAGCCCTTGGAATACTTTATGTCCATGGAACAGAGGGTTTTTCAGCATAAGGCCCAGGGGAAGATTGGCACATCCTTACTTTCTGTACACTTTACTGTTCTTGTAATGAACCTGTTCTACCAAACTCATGAGTACCGAACTGATTTCTATACTTATCACAGAAATGGCAATAAACTAGTTCATATTTTGCAGTTTGAGATAGTTAACTTGCTCAGAATACATTTTATTATGAGGAAAGCATAGCCTGGACAATTTATAGATTAATAACAACTGAAAAAAGTTGGTTGTGGTTTAAATGAAGAATGTGTCAGTCCTACTGAGAAGCAGCACACTTTTACTACGAGGTGGGAAATAAGATATTTGTGAAGAAACTCTGTATGTGCCCCAAATATTAAATTTTGAAACATTGCTTTATTTTAACATTTTAACAGGTCTATTTTAACATTAAGCATAAAGTAGGGCAGGTTGTTTCAAGAAATTTATTGTCTATGTTGAAAGATACTGGACAATCTAAATCTCCCTTATATGGCTTAGTGATATCCTGTTTCATTTTAGATACCATTTTAAATACCCAGTGAGTCATTTGTAGTAAATAAGAGTGTGGGGAGTAAAACCATTCCTGACTAGTAGCTTGGAAGCATGCCATGGGTTTTGCCACTGGAGATGAGATCCTGCAGTGTTCTGTAGTGAAATCTCTGATTGAGCTCCCTACCAAAGAGCGTATCAGTAAATCAAAATCACATCGTGCCTACAAAATCTATTTTACTGAAAATGGTGCAGGATTAAAATGATCAGATTATAAAACATCCAGGTGCTTTGTGGGCTTGTGGGTGACACTTCTTTATCAGCAGCAGGTGATGTCCCCAGCTTTAGCAGCAGGATACCTGCAGCGCTTAGTGCATGCATCGCTCAGGTCTGTTTTCCAAAACTGTGCCGTTGAAACAGCTCCAAGAGAAACAAAACAAAATATTTTGTTTATATGAAAAACAAAATAAGGTATTTATATGAAAAACAAGACAAAGTAAGGTGTTTTTATGAAAAAAAAGTAAAATAAGGTGTTTATATACCACTGGGTAAAGGGAAGATGTCCTTGGACTTCCTGCCTTGTGCCTTGTAGGGATGGATTGATTGATGGGGTTTCTTTCTGACAGAAAGACACAGCAGCCCAAAATGACACCAAATACTCTTGGGGTGCTCTCCCTGTGGCAAGCTGGTATCAGGGATCTGCTGCTTCCCTGTGCTGGGGGTTTTGCCTGCAATGGGCTGCAGTGCAGTCCCACAGTTTCTGATAAAAACTGGAGAATTACTGCTAATTAGAATAAAAACAGGTCACAGATATGTAGCCTATTTTTTCCTAAAAATGTTTGAAGGATTTATTGTTCTTGTGTCCCTCAGTGAAATGTATTTGGCAGAAGGACATTTGAACCTGCAGATATGCATATCTCTAATTTGTGTGTGTGCCTCTATATATTTATATATAAACATGAATATCCAATACTTTATTGCTTTATTTTGGGATTTTTGTTTTCATGAGTAAGACAGACCTTGAAAAAGACTGTGAAACCTTTTGAAGTGTTTTTAGGAAGTTTCCAACAAATTTATTACAGATTCTTCAGTGAGTTTACATTTTAACATCCCATTAAAGCCTAATTATTTGTAACAACCAAAGAAGAAAACTCAGAATTAAGAACAGGGAACATTTACAGCTCTGATATAAAATGTTTGCTATTTTTATATAGTTATTTACAACTCTGTTGTGGCTGAATTAATGAGTTAACTTATTACCTGTATATGAGTATTTATTGTTGGTGTCATTATCATGTAACTGTAATTTTAATTAATTCCTTGACAGTGTGTCTGTGACTTCTGTGTGGAACATTAAATGTCAAATTGGTTTTCTTTGTTGCCTCATTTGTAAGTATTAAAGTATTTATGTACAGTACAAAGAAATTAGGAACAATTACTGTAAGAGATCTATGGCAAGCAGACTGCAAAAACCTACCCTGTTGAAGTTTAGAGTACTTTGGATTTTTTACAAGTTAGATTGAGCATAGAACATGTTCAGATGCAAAAAATAATAACCCATGTATCATTGCTGGATGTGTGTCTGTGTGTGTCCATTTAATGGTTTCTCTTTGATTTTTGAAGAGCACATTATAAAAGGATACTTTTTAGAGTGACACTGAGGCAGAGATGGGCAACTGCAGTCACATTATTGGGGTTTAGGTGATTTTGTATGCTCCTTTTATTTATACTTATATTAGTGAGAATCAGCTCTTCAGACTAAGTTCATCAAGAGTTCTCACTTTGTAATTATTTTCAGAGTAAAAATATTATGGGATCCTCAAAACCTGAGCATATAAATCAGAATTTTTAATTTTTTTTTTCATTTTTAAGTACATGTTCTGAGTTTGCCTGCTTTGGTGTCATCTCAACCTTTCATTTGCAGATTAAACAGGTGACTGAACATGGGGTTTTTTTTGTATAAGCCTTTATGTTCTTTTAGTTATGGTATTTTTTTGATCCAGGAGCATTACAGATCAAGATGCCGATATTTTATGAAGTCACCATACTGATATTGGTACTATATTACAGTATATGGCTAAAAAGAGGCCAGTGTTAAAGGGAATAATAAAAAATGTCTTTGGGTTCTGATATCTTCTAGAATTAATGCAGTGGTATAAATAATTAAAAAATAATAACGGATTAATGCAGATCTAAATGAAGGGTGGTGAGTCCACAAAGTTGCCATGCAGTTACTGCAGGAGCTGATTCCAGTGTAACCACACACTGAAGTATTTATTTCATTTTTCAAAACTTGTTTTCAAAACCCGAGCCACAGCTCTTTCAGGACTTGCTTATCAAGGGGCAACTTTAATCTACATGGGCGTATAAATCCTCACATTTGAGCTTCCATGAATTAGGACTGTTTTGACCTGAAGCACAACATTATGGTAGGTCTCGGTTCCCCTCCAGAGCAGGGAGCCTTTGTCCTGTGCATGGAGCCTGCAGGGGAAAGACAGAGCTGCCCTAAAGAGTTTCCAGTCTAAGTAGACCTGACAAATAATAGGAGGAAAGCGCTGTTATTCATATTCTCTTCTTACACCTGGAAAACTGATTCATAGGAGATGTTATGAAAAGCCCATAAAAGTCAGGAAAAGGCTCCCAGTGACTCCAGTGGATCTATGATGTTATATCAGCCAAGCACTTAGGGGACACTCTTAAATGATTGTCTCACTCTGAGGCCTGTTCCACACCAGGTTTGCAGAATAGGCTGGCAACTGCTTCTGGTGTCAGTGCTGGATGAGTTACCCACAAATGCTGTAATTTTGCCAAACAATAAATCTATTTATGGAGGCTATTCAGCCTTTCAGCAGTTAGACAATCCCATATGTATGGGAACACGCACCTTGCATCTCAGTTAAAGCTCCCAGATCTGATTTGTAGCCTATGAAAATCAATTCTGTTCTTCAGCAGGCTTTGCCTGGTGACCCCAGGGAATTTTAATCATTGATACAAGAATTCCAAAATTGATCTAATGTTTAAGAAATAATTTCTTCCCTGCTACCACAGAAAATACTGGGTTTCTGTCATCCTCAGAAATGTCTTACTGAGTAATGCACAGTGAAGGAGGTCATAATCTGGGGCATCTGAAATATCAGTGGTGGTGAGTCTTGCATGCAGCAGCCAAGGGCAGGTTTCTTCTCACCAGTGCACTCTTCAGATCTCCCTTGCAGGGTCTGGATTCAGGCTCCTCATCGATGGCACTAAGAGCTCAGCCTGTGCTGGGGTACACACTGTGCAAGGAGGGAAATGGAAAATCATCTGGGGAGTGGGAGAGGAACACTAATAAAATTGAGGTGGTAGCAAGCCATTAAAGAGAGGCTAGCCTGGTCCAGCATGCCAGAGCATCAAACTCATGTGCTGTTATGGTGGGGTTTATTAGCATCACTAAACATTATTAATTGTGCAAGGAGACAGAGCTCACACCATGTGTGACACACACACTCACACACCCCATCCTCCTTGTCCCAGAATGTTTATCACTCAAATTTTCATTTGGCCAGATGAGAATGGTCTGCAATAGAGAACTGTGTTCCCACCAGTCAACTCTGTGATTTTGGCCAGAGATACCTCTAGGAATGAGAAAGGAAAGGAAATCAAGGTCAAAATGTCATTCTCACAGGGGAAGGGCATGGCTGAGGTTTTGGCAGCCTTGGTGACTGAACAGGGGGAAGAAAAGAGAGAATAACAAAAACCAAGCCAGGGCCACTGGCTCAGATGGATTCAGAGCACTCTGCTCTGTTAAAAATAATTTAATGAGAAAAACTGTTGGAGAAAGAGCTACATGGTGGACAATGGAGGGGAGCAAAAGTGCCCTTGCACTTGGTCAACCTCAAGAGTTCTGTGATAGCTTCACCACCAAGCTGAGAAGATTTAACATTGAAATAATTCACCTGACCTTCAAAAATCTTCCATGTCTCCAAAATATGTATTGTGCAAGGGAAAAAATTATTTAATATAAACTCTTTGCTAAAGTTAGCAGCAAATATTTAACTCCCCATGCAAGGCAGGTAATTGCAAGTTTCAGACTATATCTCTGGACTGTATCTTAGGACTCTGTATGTTGTGTTAGATCACAAGTGACACCAAACCTGAGTGATCTGCAGTCAGATCTGCAGTGTGTAAGCACAGCTGGTTGCATTCCAGATGCAATCTCAGGCAGGACTTGGAATAGAAGAGGACTATTGAGGATTTTTGGGACTCTTGGGTTTGAAGGACTGTTGGGATATTGAGGACTGTTGGAACTGGATCCAGTTAGATCAGTTCATCCAACTGAACTATTATTATAATGTTAAATGTCCAAAGCAAATATTGTCTCCTTGGATGTCCAGCAAATCTTTAAGAAAAGCTTCATCTTGTATGTGATGCTCAAGAGTAAACACTGCAAATTTTATTTACTTAAAGATTTTTTGTCATGGGAGATGGACCAGTGGCAATGCATAGGCAAGCAATTTTCAGTTTTACAGCAGGTAAATAAGAGTCTTTAATGGTCTTGTTTTGAAAGGAGCATTCCTATTCTTCATTTTTTACAGGATGGGAATTTTGCCTCAGTTCATACTGGGTGTTTCTCCATGCCCTGATCACTGTAGTTGGTCAGAACACCTGCAGCCAAAAGCTCTGTTAACTTGTCTTGGCAACTGTGATTTGCATGTTTCTCTGTTTCTGGCATGGTTGTTCATTTTGCTGTGCCTTTGAAGTTCACTTAGGCTTGCTGTTAAAAAAAGTGTGATTTTTCCTTTTCCAAATGCTTTATTTTCTCATTGACTAACACAAATCTCCCTTAGTTGTCAATGTTCATTAAAAATCTTTGTCTCTTACTCTGGACTTGGATAAACATTTGTGAGTTCTGGTTTTTTTTGCTTTCCTGCAGTTCAAGCAATTCTCAAAACACGCCATAATGTTCAGTGGCAATGATAAACCTTTTGCTTCTCTTTCTCTGAGGAAGAGCTGGATCAAAGTCCTGTGAACTTGTCTGATTTTTATGGGTGCTGCTGGTAATTAAGGAATTACTGCTACATTTGAACAGAAGATGCCTCAGCTGTTACCTGTTGTGTCTAGCAGGATGCAATCTCTGGGACCCAGAAAGAAAGGTCCTTTAAGGTTTGAATATTGCTCAATGCAGGGTCTCCAAAACTACCCAAGCATATCTGCATTGAAAACAGCCATTGATAACCACCTGTGCTAATAATGTGGAATATTGGGCTGCTAAAGAAAATGCAGCAGAGGCTGGAAACTTCCAATCCTACCAGTTTAGAGACTATCGTTGCTTGCTATCAGGGAAAAGCCATCTGTAAAGATGGAAAAAAAAAAGACTTTCTATTGACATTAGATTAATAAGAACTGGAAAATAAAGACTGACATTTTTGGATGAGGGAGTTTGTATATTTAGAGGAGAGCTGTGTGTTTCATCCTGGCGGGTTCTGGCGTGGAACAAGCCCTGTGATGCAGCAGAGGACCCGCAGGGGTGGGACGCAGCTCCCGAGGGAGGTCCAGGCTGTGCGGGTTCTCCTGGGAGGCTGGGGAAGGCTCCCGAGGAGTGTGCAACAACCAACAGTGCCATCTTGTGAGCGCAGCCCACCCTGCACGGCCAGAAGGGAGCTCGGCCGCAATAAAACACACATTTCTGTGCTGCTGCCTTTCGGGAGGGTCCAGGCCTTTCTGAGCAGCTGTTCAGAATGCCAGGATCAGGGATTGTCTCCTTATGTGAACAGACTCCCGTGCTGGCCAAATCCCCTGATCTTGTAGCCAGGGTCAGCTGGTAGTTTATCCATCTGGTAGTTTATCCTGCACATCAATACCTGCTATTAAATACAGTAGTTCATAGCAGTACCTTACCTCCTTCCATCCCTTGTGACCTTTCTTCCTTGCTTTCTTATTGTCATTCAACAAGTAAGAGCATGCAAATCCACCATGAAAGGCATCGTAGCAAATAATAGTCGATCCTACTTTATAAAGAATGATTTATGATATTATTTCTGTTACTCGTTATTGGCTCCATTCCTTGAGATGATGAAGGACCTATCTTTATTAACCTCAGCTAGCTGAAAACATTTCATCTATGAGGTTTTTTTTGAAGAAATGCATCTTGGTAACTCATGATGGAAGGCATCTGCGCTGACCCCTCAGCGCTGCTGTGACTTTCAATATATTATACTTAATAACAGATAAACATCCTTAGCCAGAAACAGAATCCTGCACTGCAGCTTGATTACATCTGCAAAGAGCAGTGATTGCCCTATTTGAATACAAAAACAGTGAGTGATGGCAAGCAAACACAATCTGTTTAAAGCCCTACTGATGAAATGCTTTCAGTGCTCAAACCAAGGGTTTGTCATTTTTCCAGGGTAGCGTGTTCTGCCCCCAGTGATTGCAGCAGTTGTCCCTAATCTGTGTGGGGAGATAGCAAATACAGGGGCAGTTTCCTCTGGAACACACAGCTGAACTTCTCAAAGTCAAAGTGGGGCAAACATGGCCTCATAAAAGATTGCTGGAACAATACAGTCAAGAGGAACAGCCGCTGTGGATTTCTCCATGCCAAGGCTGGATGTTGCCTGGAAGATAATGTTTGGACAAATGTAACTATTGTGCTCAAGCAGAATGACTGTGAGTAAAGAGCTACCATGATGCACTGCTGTTATTTGCTTTTAAACCCATTTTAAAGAACTAATTTGTACCACTAAATTTGTTTTTAGGGAAAAATCCTTAGTTGTGAACAAAGGTATTGTAAAATTTAAAGTAAAAGGCTGAAGCCTTTGATGAGAAATTTATTTCTACCTTTGTTCCATTAGTAGCCTCTGTGTTTTGAGGGCTTCTGTGAGTCTTACTGATATTGATTTGATGCTCTGGGTCTGCAACAGGTCAGACTAGATGGATCTCTTGTAGATATCACCTGGGAGGCCACAGCTTGTAGAGTGCAGTGTTCAGCTTCAAAGGGTTACTAGAATTTTAATGGGTAGATGTTACAATAGCAGGTTTTTGTGGGATAGCCAGAGTCTTCCTCCTTACAAGGCTCATTAGTTTAAAGGAAAATAGTTAGGAAAAAAACAAACCAAACCAAAACCAAAAAAACCCTAACTCAAATCAAACCAAACCAAAAGAACCTGTTCAATTCTTTCAGATGTCTTCACCATTTTTCTTGTGACAGGATATTGCTACAGTACTGTTCTGTTCTGATGTAGAAAGCAAAGAATTTTCTTTGTTAGTGCATAATTGATTTATATACAAACATTGTTCTCAGCCAAACATATTCTCACCCCTAGAGTACAACATTTTTGATTGACAAGTAGAAAAGGATTAATGATTACTTGAATGTCTCTACACATTCCCACACTCCCATTTTCTGCTGCACAATAGGAACAAGGACCATGATTCACTCTCACGGGCACATGGTAGGAATAACTTTGTTGTTTTTCCAGTTCTGTACACATCCCTTTGAAGTGACACAGGGGGAACAAACAAGGCCTTACAGGATGAAGAGTGGGGCCCACCCTCAGTGGTTAGCTGTGCTTAAAAATTTACTTAATTTTACAGTAATTCCAGAGCGTTGCATTCTAATCTGCATGAGGCACTACTAATGAAATGAAATTTATGGAAGTTGGTGTCACTCTTGCTCTGCTATTGAGAGGGTCTGTGGCAGTCCAACAGTTAAAACTGTGGTGATTATCAGGGCTCATCAGGTAACACAGTTTCCTGTCTCTCTCTGATTTCATTCTGATCTTGCTCTCACACCAAGGAACAAAATTTCCATTATAAATGTGTAATGAAATCGCAACCAATGTTTTAACAGGCTGAATGCAAAAATTGCACTGGGGCATTAAACTAAAGTTTGGTATCTTATAAAGATATACTTTGGTCTTCCGTGACTACCCCTCAGTTTGAGACTAAATATTGCAGGGCACATGAAGTTGCTCCTGAGCTTCCTGACAGTTCTGAGCCAGTCTGTTGGTTTTCATTAGGAGCAGGGGAGAGCAGGGAGAGAAACTGTTCTTGTTTATTTTGGCAAATGGAGTTGTCAACATCTTCTGAAATCAGCAAACAGTAAGGCCAAACTGGGGACATTAAACTTCGTTTAAGATCATTGAAATAACTTTTGTCTCATGATTAGGATTAAAGGTCAGGCATTTTAACACACAGCGCTCCTCTCTAATCTTAAACTCCAGCTCATTTCAATATAGAAATTAAACCATGCCCTCCAAATTGCAACTAAATGTGGATAACATGACATCGTAGTTTGCCATGAGGATTATTTTTGGGTACTGTGAATGATAAAGCACAGAAAGATCACCAATTATTTCCAAGTATCATTTTGTAGTATGAGAAAGTAGACTGAAAATAAAGAAAAAAAGCTATGTTCCAACAGCATTTGTTGACTTTTCCTTCTTCATCCTTAGTGGTAAATTGACAGCATTTCATTAGTTTTTATTGTGTTTCCTTCCTCAACAGTTCCGTTTCTAACTTAATCTCTTTTAGCTGGAGAAAAAAGTTGATTAACCTCATCTTGTTTAATGTTTAATTGTATTTTTATCTTCTCTCTAAAAGTAGCAAACCTATCAGTAAAATGTTTTGGGGTGTGTAAATTCCTTGTTGCTGTCCACAAAAGCCATTTAGAATGATTGTCTCCTTTTTACTCTTAGGTTGTTTTTTTTTTGGGGTATTCTCTTCATTCACCTAGACTAAAATGGAATATTCAGAACAACAACAAAAAAAAAAAAATCTCTGGGTGGTTCATTTCTTTCCTAATGTGGGGTGAAGTTCTGAATGTGCTTTCTGTGCTGGAAATGCAAGAACCTGTTTTGTCTAACTCCTCCCCAACCTGCTGCCCACCCCTCTGGGGTGCAGATTAGAGACATGGTCTCCTGTATAAAAAGGATAAGTGAGTTAATAAAAAATAAAGTACATAGGAGGCCAGAGTAAATGGAGCATATAATTTTTTCATGAACTGGTCTCTTAAGTTTCATTTTGCAAGGCATCATGATTTTCTACATATTTATGAAAATATGAGAGAGTGGACTCCATGCTTAATGTGCAATCTACTCAGCAATTTTAAGTAAGGCTGTATCTTGCTCTCCCTGTCAGAAAACCCAGAGTCTTCTGCAGGCACCACCACAAATGATAGCAGGATCTGTTATGAGTTTCTGTAATGCTGCAAACCTTCCTCCAGAGCCACTTGTCTTACAGAACAACGTGCCAGTTTGTGCTCTTTGGTAACATGCAAGCAAAAACATTGTCAAACTGATTCTCAAGGATGGAATGTGATGCTTCAAGAATAAAAGTTGCTTAAGATTGATATCATTGTACACATATAAAATAAAGTACAACTCTTAAGAGAGACGGATGAGTATAAACTTTTGAAAAAGTTATGAGATAGAAGTGTTGGGTTTTTTCCTAACATCCAAATGGTGTTTTCAATCTTGAAAGCTCTAAAGCAGTTTATAAAGATAATTAGGCATAAATGTCCCCATTTCACAGCTGTGCAAACAGAGGGAAACAGTTCTGTAACCTACTTACCAAAATCTTACAGAGGTAAGCAAATCTTGAGCCACCAGATTGCAAGCCCTGGTTCGTTAACATTGCTTTTTTTTGTGCCTGCTTCTTTGTAGCTAAATTAATTAATATTGATATATCAAAGCAGCCAAAGTAGACCTAGATCTCAAGCTTGTAAGATGACCTGTTTCATTTCTGTCTCAAGTTACATTTCTTTGATAAGACATCAGCTTCAGAACAATTCAAGATATTTCAGTTCTGTGCCTCGTTGCAGGCTTTGAATTCCACTAAAATTTCCCATTTCATGCCTGGGAAGTTGTAAGGCAAGAGGTACCTGCCTGTAGCACTGTGAGAGCATCACACCCAGGAATGGTGCAAGGAACCATCCAGGTGCTACCCCAAGCAGCAGCTGCAGGAAAGGTGCTTGCACACACACAGGCTTTGCAGTTTCCAAAGCACACAGGCTCCTGCTTTAGCAACATCTCCATGACAACTGCTTTATAATTCATGCCACATAATATATAATTTTGCTGTTAAAAAAAAAAAAAGCCTCTGCCAACATACAACATACTTACAAGGCCACATTCTTGAAAATTAAATGAACCTGAAAGAATTTTTAGCAATCAATTAACCATTAAATAAAGCTTAAGGGACATTAGACAGTAAGAATGACAGTATTTATAGTGTTGATGTGATCATGAAATCTCATTCTCTGCTTCTCCACCATTCCCACCATTTCAAATCCCTATAATTGATACTGATGCAACATTTCAGTCAATAGCTATAAAAGGGAATAAGGAGCACGAAATGGCTCTTTGGCATTTAATGAGTAAGTACAATCCCACTGAGCTTTGTATTCCAGAATTTTTTGCTAATCGGTCTTGTTTTAACTGAAGGAGTTGAACTGTTTGAGGCATATCAACAGGTTTGGGGATTGGCAAACAATAGAATGATAGCAAAGATAATAGGAAAAAATGTGTTCTAATGCAGTGCAGAGAATTAAAACTATTAAAATGCCTTTCCCAGTTATTGCTTCAATGCCAAGGTAACCAATCAAATAAAACTGCTTCTGTAAGATTAATAGACATTCTGAAAGGTATGAAATGCAGTGTAAGTTTGGTTCTGTAAATTTACCAAGAGCAAGGTACAGATAAATTGTGAGAGGGAGAAACAGATATCAAGTTTTCCTGGCTATCTCCTACTTTAGGAGGCAGAAGAAGGAAACAAGAGTAACAGGGAAAAGCATGTTATATTCAATGGATTTTGGACATCCCATTAGTTGTTCTGGTTTAATTGATATCTTTTTGTTTTTAACTTGTAATTTTATTTTAAACATCAAGTCTAAGAAATGCTGGGGTGCAGAGACCTGGGATGCAAGACCTTGACTCTTTCACAGCATAAAAAGGGGATATGCACCCATCATAAAAATGTTCTGTTGCTTTTATGCTGTGTTTTGGAATTGTGTGTTGTAATGTATAGAATTTGTATTGATTTCAGAACTGAGGAACAGAAACTACACAAGATATCAATAGGAAGAAATTATCAAATGACAAATTACTTTTATTGGGTTACAAAATTTTATTTAAAGAAGCACCAAGGCAAAAAACCACATTCTGGAATGAGAAACACAAGTCCAAACTACAAGGATCTCCTCATAAGACAAGTTACTGACTCAAGTTTACAGGTTTTAGCTACCAAAAATACAAGCTTAACTCCCCAGTGAGACCTAATTCAGAAAAAATTACTTTACTGGCCAACTGACAGCAGCTGTGCAGAGCTAATCCCAAAGCAGGGTGTGCTTAAGTCAGAAACACATGATGATTTTGACTGTTTTCTGAGTATCTTCCCTTACTGCATTTCCTCCAGTGGATGAGAGGAGAAATGAACTAAAACTTCCAGCAGCAGTTCAAAACAGGACTGATGTTTCACCCTTTTATGCAGGGTTCCAGGTATGCAGTTTTATTTTGAGATTTATGTGACTCTGGAGCAGAATTTACATTGCTTGGTTTACAGAGAGGTGGAACTTTGGTTTGAAAGTAGACTAAACCTGGTGCTCAAACCTAAGGAACTGAGGCAATTCTTTATTTCATTTGTTCAGGGTACATACTGATGTGTATTGTGGGGTTTTATTTGTATTGACTGTCATGTTCCTCAATTGCTGGGGCCTGTGCTTCTGCAGAACACTCGGAATTCACCAGCGGGGGAGTGGAAGAAGGGGAACATCTTGTACAGCATAAGGACAGTTTAATTTTCCACAGCTAAAAGTGATAAAAACTCCCAGTAGAGTTGAACTGCATTTTTCTTTTAAAGAATAACAAAAATTAAGCTACTCTTGGTAGATTCTGCAAGGTCCATGGTCAAACTTCTGCTTTCTGTTTTAGCAGCAGGTCACAATAGAAATATTTAAATAAGGATTGAAGGAAACAGTTGCGCACAAATATTGATGCCAATGCAAGAGCAAAGATCAGGTAGCAGCTTGTTAATTCCAGCCAGAGTAGCTGAGTGAGTCTGGCCCTTCTAGAGAGGAAACTTCTCAGTAATAGCACTGTGAATTAGGGAACTCTTTTCTGGTTTAATTATGTTGACCACTGAACAAATATTTCTCTTTTTTCTGACCATGTTGTTCCGTCTGTCACTTATTCCCCTAACCCTGTGTATTTACTCCTTTCCATCTGTCTGTAATCCATATAACTCTGGAATATTTCTTCCCTTGTAGATTAAGTATTTGCTCTGTCAATTCTTCATTTTTTCTCTTTCTTTGAAGACATACTGCTGTGTTGAACCATCTTCCTACATCCCTGTCTTCAGCTCTCATCCTCCTCTTCGACTTCTAGACTCCGCTGCTGAACATGCTGATATTTGGGTCTTGTACAATGCTAAGAATATCAATGTTCAGTAAATATCAGTATGGGAAAGGCACAGTTGCTATAAGAGAAATAAATAGCTCAGGAAAAAATCAAGATACTGCTGCCTCTGCAACAGCCACTGGCTGCAGTGACTGTAAAATGTAACTAAGAGCTAAATTGTCAGTTTTGGTGTGTGCTAAAGAAACCAAGCAATGTCACACATGCAGATGTTTACTTTCCATTATCCTGGCAACCCCCAGTATATAGATCCTTGTGGTGCAATGTAAACTCCTTTCAAGATGACATTTAAGAGGAACTTAATCTGTGTAGAGCACTAACAAACTGAGGCACAGCGGATTTATTCATTTAAGAGAATTATTCATTTAATTTTTTGCCATTTAGTATTTATATTCATTTACCATTCATTTATTCCCTTCATTTTTATTCATTTATTCATTTATCAAATATTCATTTTAATGGTTTTCATTATCACTATAGTAACTGTAGGGACAGTTTTGCAATAATTTTATTCCTTAAATAGGTTTAGTCTTGGAAAATCTATAGAACAGGGTGGGGCCACTTGCTTGTCAGGTTCATTCCCTTTCCTCAGAAGTGTTTGTCTCTTTACCCCCCTTGTTTCTGTGCAGTTCTACCTAATTTCTCTTAAATTCCTTTCTATGTTTTATGACAACAGCCTAGCTCAGTGATATTAGACCAAATGCTTCACTGATGTGAAGTACTGAAACCTGAGTGTGTTACTCAGTGCTTTGGACACTGATTTAGTCTGCTTGTTTCTCCATAAATTTTTCTTTTATTTTCCCTGTAGAGTGGCTTTTCCTCAAAAATTCACCTCTTATTTCCTTTTAATGCCAGTTCCATTTCTATGTAAATGAGACCCCTGCAAGCCAGGGAACAATGACCTTCTAAGCAGCAATTGTTTTGAACTACAGCAGAAGAAAGCCTAAACCTCTGAAAACATTGGGTTCTGTATATGAATTTCCATTGCAGCACTAAGAATTCAGGTGTTCTGTTTTTTCTTCAAAAAAAATAATTCTCTAATGTGAAAACAGTGGATGAGTAATACCTTTCAACTTCACTAAGGATCAGATTGTCCTTTTGATGGAAACAAATGGATCATCTGATACCTTTTGTACAAGGCCAATGCTTTTGAGTTGGAATTCTTGTTCTTTTGTTATAATTGATCAGTGCTTATGCAGTTGAGTCCTGGAAGTGTGTAACCAGTCACCTAAAAGGAAATCTTCCTGTGGGTAGTGAAACTTTATCCTGGGAAGGGATATTCACCGATGAACCCAGCTTGC
The DNA here is from genome assembly GCF_000277835.1 of Geospiza fortis. NCBI lineage: Eukaryota > Metazoa > Chordata > Aves > Passeriformes > Thraupidae > Geospiza > Geospiza fortis. The sequence goes on along the minus strand of NW_005054309.1, from coordinate 6,330,366 downwards.
TCTTGGTGAGGGATTAAGTTGTTTGTGGTTTTTAACCTTCCATCCTCAGTGAGCCCCAAAGTCCTAGAAAACAGCTCTGTGACTCCCTTAGTGCTCTTTTGCATCACAGCTTCAAACCAGTCAGGATCTCGTCTTCCCAAATAAACCTTTTCTCCCTTAATCAAACACTGCATTTGAAACTTAAATTCAATTGTAATTAGACCTCCCTGAATTCAAGCCATTTCCATCATGTCATCTTTCACAGCCTATCTGTGCTCTGAGTTGTGTCAGGAACTTTGGTGTTGTGTCAACAACAGAAACACAGCTGAAATACTTTCTGATTGGTTGGTTAGTAGCTATATTTAGCACTTGTATTTTTTTAATTATTACTATTTATATCACCAGAATAGAAAGAAAACCCCTATCCTTGTAGAAAGAACAATGAACTGGGTATTCCCTATAATTCTATATTAAGTAAACCAAACTGCTTCAGATATTTACATTCAGAAGTTTATCTTTGTTGCCAGAAGAGCTAGAAGTAATTTTCTTTACAATGAGATCTTAAGTTTGTAGAGTGTGTCATGACTCTGCAGCAAAAACTCTTCATACCCTGACTTGAGGCTGCAACTCTAATTTTGAGAACCATTGCTCTGGAGGCTTTTTATCAGCTCCAAAAATGTCTTATCTCTGGTTGCTTTTAACTGCATAATAAGAGGTCATTTGAAATAGGTAATGTCTTCTTAAGGGTTTATAATCTAAAGCCCACAGTTGTCAATGAACATTCATTGACTTCAGGGACTCTGAATTGGGTATTTATTCATAATATGTGGTGTTGGCTTAGTAATTTTAGTCGTATTAAGATATGAGAAATGGACTGCCTATTAAAGCTAGACAGAAATATTCTGGTGACATTTAATTTGTCAGATAAAGCCTTGGAATTCCTGTGAATGTAAATATTTTTCAGCAGCCTCTTTAAATAACCTCTGCCTGAGGAAGCAATCCTTTTCCCAGCTCACCTGTCCAGCTCCTCCCAGCTCCTGAGAATTCTTGTAGCCCTGGAGAGGATGTCCCAGGGCTTTTGAAGAGCTGCAGCTCCATCTGTGGTGTCACAGCCTGCAGGAGCCTTGGGCTCCACTTCCTGAGGCTGATTGCTCAGGGTTAACCTGGGAGGTTAGGCCCAGACACAGCATAAAACACCATTAACATAAATGTCTATTCTTCTTTACACTCCAAATGATTTTCTTCAAAGTATTAGAACTTGCTAAAAAGGTTGGGCATTTTTTTAAAATCAGTCAAGGAAACTTGCTTAAAAGAATAATAATCAAAGTGTACGTTCAATTAAGAGGAGACATAGTTTTGACTTTCATCTCATCTCCTCATGCAGTGTTTGAACAAGTTTTATGAACGAGTTTTTTGGGAGTTTCACTGCCCTCCCCCTCAACAGAGAGTGAAGTCAGTGGGAAGAGATCTGATGTGTGCTTTACCCCTCTGGTGTGTGCATGTATGTTTTTTCATTAAATCTGAACATTAACCTGATGGCCTTTAGGCACAATACTTTCTGAAAAACTTAGGTGTGCTGATTATTGCTTGCTTTCCAACTCCAGATCCTCTTGCAAACACTTCAGGGACCTCATTAAATTCTGCAGCTGTATTACCCTCCTCCTTTATTAACTTTCTTCAAATATCCTGCCGTGGTCTAATGTCTTCTCTTGTCAGCCTCACTCCACTTCATACACCTGAAGGAGACTTTATTGTTCTTATTTCCTTGTTCTGAAAACTTCATTCATAGCCAGTTTTGACTTCCCAGGTTATTTTTTTTAGCTCATCCCTCCATTGTATCAGCCTTTGTAGTCCCTTGATAAAACTCTGTGATTTTTAGGCATGGCATGCATTTTTTAATCATTGTTTTAATTTCCTGATTTAACTCTAAATAGGGCAAGAAGTACAGCAGAAACATATCTGGTCTTGTAACTTTTTCCTTTGTCCTAAAAAAAGAAAAGAAAAGGAGAACTTGCAATAACACGAAAAAATAGTCTCAAAACCTGGAGAAGTCTTAGCTTTATTTTTAGGAAGTTGTTAGTCCAGTGAGTGAACAGGTGGCTACAAAAGGCAGCCCAATTCACTGCTGTATCCTAAAAGTTGGAGCCACAGCCTCTCACTGCCTCTCGAGCCTGGCCACGAAGGCTTTGTATCAATTCCCCCAATTCCTGCTCCCACTCCAGGCTCTTCTCACCTCCATAGCAAACACTCCTGTTGCAAGAAAGATGAAAGATGCTTTTGTGAGGGATTTCTACCTGTTATATCCAGGCTTACCCACATATTGACCTGTCCACAGATACAAATCTCATCCTTAACTTGTTTTACCAGTTTCAAGAGACTTGGTTTTACACGTTTCACTGACCATTACTGCTTCACACTATTTCCAATCTCTTTTTGTTAGAGAAAGACTTGTTGGGTCCTATCTCTGTGTCACTCTCAGCAATAAATGAAGATGTAAACACATTTCAGTAAAATTAGGGATAGTGGAAAAATTAATATTAAACTTCGCTTCATGAAAACTTGGGAATTAAGTAGACAGGACAATTATTTCAGGAAAAAATACAGTATAGTAAAGGGATGTAACAATTACCTCATGCAGAGCCAGCTCAAGTCAGCATTTTAAAGGAGTCTGTATGTCTACTTGCAAGGACTTATGATGCTCAGTGCAATCTGTTAAACCAAGTCAACTGGGCAAGACTAATGCCAGATCAATTGCAGTTACTAATGTTCATACAACTACAGGGTAAAAATATTCTTAGTTGAGCATAACATTCAGTGCAGGCAGCAATACCTGCACCTGAGCAGGTATTCATAACCTGAGCTTCTCAAATTAAGTAGTCTGGTGAAGTACAAGGGAGAATTTACCATGTGTTAGGAATTTCCAGTGCTAGTGTTCTCAAAATTTTCTTATTATTCTAGTTTTATGGTTCATTTCCAAATGGTTACTAATGTTCCTACCACGTTGAAATGGAACCTGGATCATTGTTGAATATTCAGTGTCTCACTGGTCTGACAGATCTTCATTCTAATCACTTAAAAACTGTTCCTGTTGATTTCAGAAAATCTCTTGAATAAATCAGAATTAATTATGGGATGCAGAACTCGGTTTCTCAAATGATTCATGGTGGTTTATTAGGAAAAAATAGATTCAAATCTGCTGAAATTAGTCCTGCCTACAGAGAGGTATCAGTGTGATTGTATTTTCACAGATTGATAAAGAGATCAAGGGAAATGCTTTGCTCTAGGATTTCCTTAGATCAATTCATGGGGCGATTCCAGCTGCCCTGTGTTGTACTTCACCACCAGAGTGTCCTCAGCAGTCTGAGATGCAATGATGGCACCAGCTCTGTGTTCATTACCTCTGTATCTGAGCTTTCAACATTAAAACTTGACCACACAATCATGGGATCAATCAAGACCATCTTGTTCCAACCCCCTACACGGGCAGGGACAGCTTCCACTGGCCCAGGTTGCTCCAAGCCCTGTCCAACCTGGCCTTGAACAATTCCAGGGATGGGGCAGCCACAGCTTCTCTGGGCAGCCTGTGCCAGGGCCTCACCACCCTCCCAGAGAAGAATTTCTTCCTAATATTTCATCTAAATTGCCCTCTTTCAGTTTAAATCAAATTCCCCTTATCCTTTCCCCACATGCCCAAGAAAGATACTTTCAAACCCTTTATTTTGCAGAATATCCATGAAGAGATACACCATTTTAAAATGCAGGAGATGTATAATTGTTACAAATTCCATGAGTTGGGCTCTTGGAGAATGAGATGCTCATTTTGGCTGCCCATGCTGGTTAGATCTCACTGACCACATGAGTGCCCCATCCTGGCTGTGGGAGCTCCAAGGCCAAGAGCCATGCAGGCAGGAAACCTGCAAAGCACACAGCACTTGTCAGCTGCAGCCTGTGCTTACAGCTGGGTGTTTTCTTGTCACAGCCCTGCTCATTCAGGGATGTGTGCACACAGAATTCAGGCACCGGGGATGCATGACTTGGAAAGCACTCACAGGAATCAGACTGAAAACTTGTTTTCTTCAGAGCTGGTTGTTTGTTTGTTTGTTTGTTGACAGGGAGTAAGCACAAAGGGCGAGTGCTGGGGATGGCTTCAGGCGAGGGCAGAGCTAAAGGAGAGGCCAGGCTGGGGCTGTCTGCTGTGTCAGCTCACAGGGACAATCAGGGATTGCAGTGCAGGGCCAAGGCAGTGACACCTGCTGAAAACTGCTGCTGCTCCTGAGGAGGGTTTGCTCAATTTGATACTATATATTCCTGCAGTAATTGGTCAAAAGAGAGTGAAAAGAACCTCTAAACCCACCCCTTAGGGTATGAAATAAGATGTTTCAATCTTTTTCGTGGTTGAAAAGGGCAAGAATAGAAAGCAGAGTTAACATTCTTTTTCAACAACTCATTTTTACTCTCCCAGGATCCTGGGAAAACACCTGCTGAGAATCCTAGAACTCCCAAAAGATGCTGTACAGAACTGACATCCTTTTCAGCTATAGGTCTCAGGAAGGTTTTTTCCATATCAGAAAAATTTTGTTGAAGGATTATTTGAAATTTTTCAAAATTGCTTAGTTGTTAAAAAAAAAAAAAAGCCAAACCTAAAAGTGCTGTGAGAGATGGAGAGGGGAATAACATTTCAACACCTTTTTACTAAGCTTAAACTACAGCTTCATTATTGACACATATGATTATTTTGCTGTTTGTTAGTTCTGCTGTGGTTTACTCAGGATTTTCCTGTACAAATAACTCAGTAAATGTGCACCATAACACAAACATTGTGATGTATATTTATTTATAAGCTCTCAGAAGCTATAAAATATACTTTGAGTTACTTCTGTATGTGTTTATATCTGTATCTTTGAACTTACTCTACTGTAAGGCTAAAGGTCAGTGGCCCTCTGTCCTCGTGTCCCTGGCAGGAAGGTTGGCCCTGTGGTTTGGGTGACCTCAATCTGTCAGCTCCATCTCAGAAAATGTGTGAGAATGTGTTTAACTCATCCCCTGGCACTGCACAGTGTGCAAGTTCTGGGCTTTCCAACAGCCTGTCAGGAATTCAGCTGATGCTACGTGTGAATCTCAGAAAGAAAGAGAGAAATGTTGGGCAAAACATTTTGTGTTTAGTGAGAGGCATTTCCTGACAGAACTCTGCTGTGGTGAAAATGTTTTCCATTCTTAAAAAAACTAAATTTGCTATCAACTGCTGCATAGTAAATGGATGTAAACTGTAGTTTACATCAGAGCAGGCTGTGACACAGCAATATCTTTGTTCCCAGGGAACAGAGGAGTTGTGGCAAGAGCAGAGTTTGCTCAGACCCCAAGTAATAAGGGTGGCTTTGTCACTGCTGTGCCATCAGTGCTGATCAACAGCTTTGCTGAGCTCCAAAATTCTGGCTGCGAAAGAAAGCAAAATCTTAACACCTCCCCAGTTACTGTGATTCTTATCTTCATTTTTGTAAGATACGATTGTCCTGCACTATTGAGTTCTTTTATTTGCCAGTTGTCAATACAGATTCTGCCCATTATTGTGATGGCAACTCTCTTCCCTTTTATGTCAATGTAAAGAATAGCAGCTTTTCTGAAGTCAAGGAAATTAAACATTTTGTTTTATCAATGCAAGTTAAAAAAAAGGATCAAGCCCTGTATTTGTTTTATTCCTAGCTTTGCTTCCAGCAAAATTTTAGATGCACTAAATACCATTAAAAAATACAAAAATCCATGTTCCAACATTTCCAGCATACGAGACAGCAGCAAAATACAGATTTCTTAGTTTCTTTGTATCTCAGTTTGTATAGAAAATTAGTACAGAGCTCCAGAAAGGTATGAAAGAGCCCTACCCAGGGAGCAAGTGCACAGTGCCAGGCAATTGGTGTTGTTCTGTGCCCTATTTTCACAGACAAACAATTTCTGCCACCATAAAATGCATGAAAGTTCAGAAATTTCAGGAGTCCCTGTGGTGCTGTGAGTTGTTTTCTTCTTCTGTTGTTTGTGGTGTTCTTAGTTTCTCCTAACTGATGCAGGCATAAACCACTTTTTCTTCCTGAAGGGGCGTTTCATTCTCTGAGAGGAATTTCTTTGAATTTCATCATGATCATGCTAAAAGAAGTGCTACCTGCTCCCATTTTCAGTTTCTCAAGGGTATAATTCATTCAGGGGACAAGACCACTTGCTCCTCAGGTACCCAGAGACAGGGTATTTGGCAGTAATAAAGACAAGTTAAATAAAAACCCTCTCACCATATTCCACAGGCCTTATGCCTTAGATTTCTATGTGTAAATGTAGCTTTGTAGTTTTAATATAAGAATTAATAATTTTCACAAATAAGCAGTATAATGTAAGGCCAGGTATACAATATATAAATTTAATAGCTTCTTATTGTAAGATTTCTCACTTCTAGAAAATAATACAGGGATTAGGGGGGGAAAAAAAGATGACATTTCAGCCTCTGATACTGTTTTTTTTCTCCTCCTAGTCACAACAGTAAATCAAGTTCCCAGAAAGCTCAATCACATCTGGCACTGAACACGTGCCAAAGACCAGAGCACAATCTTTCCTGCACATGGATCTACTGAGATCTGTGTACAGAGTACAACTGAGTTTATGGAAAAATTTATGGCAGCTTTAAAGTAAGTGCCTCCTTAACAAGTGCTCTGGAGTGCCATTCTCTGTTCTGGGTGTGCTGTCAGAAATCTGTCAGGTGTCCAAGGCCTGGGCTGGGTATAGTCACTAACAGCAGCTGGATCCAAGTTTATCCTAAGTGCTGGACAAACACAGGATAAATCTGCAATAACTAAAATTCCCTCTCCTCTATAGTTTCACCCCTCAAAGCAGAGCCATAAGGAAATGCTGGGAATGAAGTAAGCTCAGTAAGCCCTGCTGTCATCCTCAGCAGTGCCTTTACACCTAAGCAGTCATTCCTGCGTTGCTGACAAACTCTTTTTCCATTTCAGCTTTGACTTAAAAGTAAAATATGATAGGTTTTTTTAAAACATTTTGGTTGTTGTAGTAATTTCTCTACTCCTAGTCCTAATAGCTGCTGGCTTGTGACTGGAGCAATTTAATCTCTGCATGTTCCCCTTTAGTTCCTGTCTTTGCCTAAAGGTGAAGATTTCAGTGTGGTGCGTGCCCATGCTGAGCTCTGTGCTAACCCAGCTCCTCCTGCCCAGTGTGTTACACAAATAAAATAAGTCTTAGAGTACCAAATCCTTTACCAGGTGACAGCACAAATCCTTTGAAAATCCTTTTCTAGTTTGTGGTAATGTGTTATGTTTTATGATGAATCCACTCAGGACTTTACCAATGGCTTTGAGGGGAAGGACAAGGTATGAATAGAGAAAAGATTGGTGATTTTTGGGGGCATTAATTAGATGGGCCTTCCATAAAATTCAGTGTCAAAGGGGCTCAGGGGAGGGCCAAGAGCTGCTGTCACTGTGCAGGTTGGAGAGGGCAGCACTTCCTTCAGGGATGATGCACATCCCACCTCTACTGTAAGGACAGGACAGTGCAGAGACTGTGCTGGGAATCAGCTGAACTCAACACAGCCGAAGGGTTTTGTCTAGATTTCATATCTGGTCTTCAAGTCTCCAGCATTATTCTTCCAAAATCTCTTATTTACAAGCTACATATGGGGAAAAGTCACATTCACTTAGAGAGGAAACTTCCCAGTAGAAGTTCAAAATGTTTGTAAGAACACCACGTTATCAAAGCCATGTTTTCATGTTCTAACCTAGACTTGGCTCAACTTCACCTTGCTGAGTGGGATGTTTTTGTTGTTGTTTGCTGGCAACCCCCCAAAAATGTAATAAATAAATACATAGTCAAGAGTCCAGAATGAGCAAGATTCATGGCTGATTTTCTCCAGTTGTAAAAATCTTGCTACTCAAGTATGATGTACTGGTAGTTTGTTGCATCTTTGTCTTATTTTTCTTTGGCAGTTCTCTAATAGTTAACACCTAAGTACTCAGAGCATGGTTATGGGGTTCAAGACAGATAGAGAGAAATACATGAGAAATGTGTATGTTGATATACGCTTTAAATGAACTCAAAAATCTCTTTATCATCCTGATATCCCTTATATCATCCTGCTAGTGTGCTGGCAAGCCATGCAGATGGGCCTCAGTACTTTAATTTTTGTATCACAGAAGAATTTGATTTTAGAATGAGCAAAAGCCTACACAGATATGTAAATCCTTTGCTGTTACAGCGGGGAGATCCAGACAGATTTATTTCTTTCCCAAAACTTCACCTTTAAGGAGATTTCTTGAGCCACAAGTGGAAGGGAGATGAGGTGATCAGCAGTCCTCCATGAGGAGCATTGGTTTTCCTTCTGGAAATCTTTACTGTGATGTTCACACATGACCAAGTGGAGCCATTCCCTGCCTGGGTGCCAGACTGCACCTCTTTAACCAGCTTGCAGAATGAGCTGATGATAAACTCTTCTTTAATTTACTGTGAGGTCGGCTTTCTCCCATGCCACTATGGTGGGAATGTTTCAGTTCCTTTAATACACACTCCAACCTGCATCTTAAATTAACAAAAAAACTATCCATTTCCTTCCCACCTTTATACAAGCACATAAAGGAAAACAGTATTAAGCAGATCATTAATGGCTTTTGCTCTTTGCTGTGTGCTGTGATAACCAACTGCTCCAGTGACATAGCAGGAGAGACTTTGGGACCTTTTTTACAGGAATACATAGAAGGGTGGAGAATTTTTCTATTTTCAGCAGAAATTCAATACTTTTTCATAAATATTGAACTGAAAATATTCTAGAAATAGTCTTGCATGACTAATTTATTTTTTTTAGCTTAGGAAGGTGTTTAGGGCATAGGATGGGAAGAATTTTTTTTTTTTTGTGTGTGTGATCCAAAGAGATTTCGATATCCTATTTGATCTGAGAGCATTTTTCTTTCTTTTTAATTGGTCACTACCACTGTCATAGTTGATTAATAAAACTAGAGCTGCAAAAATAGAAACAATTAGCACCAATAGTGCTGTGCACCTCAGTACACTGCAAACATACATTTTATCTTTTACCCATTAAATGGTTCCTCTCTCAGATAAACCCTGCTAATCTAATGACCTGCTAGATCACACAGTGAATCAGAGGGAGAGCTGTAGAAACAAGTTTAAGGGCACGAAGCTACAAATACTCTTGACTATGAGTAACTTTACTCTTGGGAGTATTTCAATTAACTTGTGGAGGGATTGTGTAGGGTAATAAGCTCTGAACTTCATGGAAAGTGTTCTCAGGACTGGTCCCCAAGCATATTCAATTGCAGTCTTCACATAAAATCACATAAATCTGTAGTCAGGGACTTTTAATAAACATATTTTATACCATAAATTACTTTCTGAGGAGGATTTTTAGAGGTATAATTTTACAGCATTGACCTCCAATAGACTCATAAAATTCTATCATGTTAAATGTATATTTAATGGCTTTAAACATTTTATATTAGTGAGCCAGTGGGCCTGGAGGACTCTAGTACTGCAACAACCTATTGCGTCAGTGGATATTTAGAGAGATTTAAAAAATGCAGATTATTGACTTTATTATTGATGCAGAGGAGCCACTATATCTTATCAGGCAATTAAATGCCCTTTCATAAAGGGCTCATTGCATGGAGACTGAATTTATGGAAATGATGAAACTTAATGGCTCCAAAGGAATCATTACATCCAGTCTGAAACCCTTTTTGGGATATTCATATTTATTTTAATATCCATGCTTGTAGTAATGAGAAATTAAGGAATTTTGTAGTAAATTGCAAATATAAGTAGGTAGATGTAGAGGTTGCTATATTAATTTGAGTAAATCCTAAAGAGAAATGTACTTGCCGCATTTCTTCCTGCCTTTAAAGGTACAGAGTTAAACCAGCCCAGTGAAAAGAGATGGCTGTATTTTGATAGCTTTTGTAAATCCAGGATGTGCCAGGTCAAAATTAACAATTTTAATTTTCATTTCCACATTTGATTTACGAACACTTACCCACACTTCATTCCTTTCTACTAGGGCTGTAATTTTGCACAGATTATTCTGACATGTATTTTATAGCTAATGAAGGATTTTGGATGTATCCACATACAATATGGCATTGAACCTGGAAATTGCTCTGCTGTCTTCACTTGAGTCCCTTTATAAATTCAGTCCTAAATTCAGCCTTCCAATGAGGTCCCTCTGGCTGGCAGTTTTTTCAGTTCTAAGTGTGTGCATTATCCAGACAGGTTCTCAGAGATTTAATTTATTTTTTTCAAAGACCTGGATATTTAACATTATTTGATATTGGACACAAAGGAGTAGAAAATATGAGAAGTACACCACAAGAATGCTAGATTTTTGCAGGGTTTTGTTTCCTACTTGGGGTAACACATCCCTCTTTTGGAAATTAAACTGTGCCTGTGTTGAAAATTGCCACATCATAAAAACCCCTGTGTTGGCATTCTCATGTGGTGAATACACCCAAGGAGGGGTCTGTAGGTCATCTATTCTGAATTTTACTGTAGCTCCATTCAGTCTTTGCTCTCTCATCTCTTCTTACTTGGCAAAAGAGGAGAATTCAGGGAATATCATATTGCAATAGCCTGTGTGGTCTCTGGGGAGAGAAAATGTTCAAATTGACTACATAGATGTAGAATTTAAATAAACACTTGCTGATTTTCTTGAACTTCAAAACTGGCCTTTTCCTTTGTCTGAGATTGGCAAAATGCAAGCATGGGATTTCACTGTGCTTCCCATAGCACAGTTTTGCCCCTATTTTCAGTAATTTTTTTTCTTAAATATCCTCACATTAGTAAAGCCAGGTTTACCTGTGTTACAGGTTTACCTGTGTTATCAAGCTATCCTGAGATTTTGGTAACCTTTTAGAATTTCCCAGGACTGTTATGCCTAATACTGAAGCATAGATACCTCTGGACATCCTGTTAGATTTGGAGCAAAACCAGAAAAAAGTCACTAAACAGAGACAGTGCTTCATTAGCCACTAATTTGAGACAGTGCTTAAGATCAGAGTTAACTTTAGGAATCTCTTTAGTTTCTGTTCAAGTCAAAGATGAGACTTCTTCTTAAACTGAAGAATCTTTTCTGCTTAAAGGCTTCTCTGAGTAAGGCCCTTTGTGGAATAATAATTAAACCACAAATTTTAAAGAAGTCTTTTTTCATATTTGACTCACTTTCTTACTGCAGGGCTATTTATAAGATAATGCTTTCATTTAGAAGAGGTAGTTTCCCTGTTGTTGCTGTGAAGAAGCTTTACAGAGTAGTAAAATTATTTCAGGTCCTTGAAATGTTTGGTTTTGACTTCCATTTTCATGATTTTGGTGATTTTTGTTGTTGTTGTTGGCTTTTTTTGTGGTTTTTTTGGTTGGTTGGTTGGTTGGTTGGTTGGGTTTTTTTTTGGTTGGTTGGTTTGGTTTTTTGGTTTTGTTTTTTTTTAAATAGAAAATGTTCCAATGCTATAAAATGAATTCTTTTGTAGAAGGAGACTATAGAAAAGTCCCTGAAGTGCTTCACTTTGAGGAGCTTTGTTCATCAAGGTAGAGGGCTTTCTAAGCCACAAGCATTGTAATTACCTGGCTTTGCTCTCTTTGAAATCAGTGGCAAAACTCTTGCAGGCTGCGGAGGCAGCAAGAGTGAAAGGAACTGCTTCCCTTTGGTTTATTGTTCCATTTTCTGATTAACATCTTAAACTGCATTTTGATCATGCAGTTTTCACTGTTGGAGAATGTATGATGGTCTTTTGTTGATCTTCTGAGGGAACAACAGCTCATCTTGATGCTCAGCCAGGGCATCTCTCATTCAGCTGTCCCTCTCAGTTACTGTGTGAGAATGCAGCACAGCCCTGGCTCAGAGTGTCCCCAATCCATCTGGTGACCTGTCAGAAGAGCTTTTAGACCTCTTTCCTTTTTTTTCTGCGCAAAATGTGTTTTTAACATTTCGTGCTGAATAGGTTTAACAGGTCAGATTCAAAGTAAGATTGCTATCATTGAAAAAGTTACTCTGCACAGCTTAGCCACAGTGAATATCCAGAAGAGGTATTCTTAGCCTGCAGAAAGTATTGTGTCATTTAACTGTCCCAGAGGTCAATGGCAGAAAATAAAGACTACATCATGTTACCTAGCATTTGTTGCAATGAGAACTATGAACAAGTTAACATACATCCATTTGACTATGGAACTGAGCCATTTTGGCATTTATTTCTTTTCATTTTCCTAAACAGATGGTTTTATTCCCACCATGCAATTTTTCCCCCACCACTGTTTTCTTCTCATCTAGCTTTCATTAGCTTTTGTTCTCCACACATTATTCAGGCAAGTGTGCTGCACATAATCCAGGATTGCAATTAAACAGGACTGGGAGTGTAGTAAATGAATGGCAGATCTGTACTTAAGCTTCTGCCAGAGATAATGGTGGATAGGTGCAGGGGTCCACTCATTCCGCTCCATTCTATGACTCTGTTATGTGTGGGTATTAAACAGAAAGGACCAATATTTCTCTCTGTTTCCCTCCCCTTTCACTTCTACCTGTGTCACACGACATCCATCAGTCTCACAAAGGCAGTGTCACATGCTTAGTTATTGCTGCCAGAAGTAATACAAAATCAGACTTGGCTGACATGTAAAAAGCAGAGCCTTCTTTATGGCAGGTCAATAAAAGTCACCACAAAAAAAATCTGTGGACTTTTAATGGAGAAAAAGCACTAATGAATAGGCATTAATTGAAAATTAGGGCATGAAAAACAGAAAAGAGGTAAGACAAATCAATTGCTGTATCTATAAGACTGAGCTGACAATAAACCACCAGCAATAGCAGCAAGATGCATTGGACCAAAATAATCACAGGTGAAAACAGAGGGAAGTTAGGTATGAATAAATTAGTTTACAAAGGTCTACAAACACTACACAATTCCACAACTGAACATGAGTGGAGTAACTGTACAAAAGGATTGGAACTATAAACTATACAAAAAGAATTTAAGATTTATGCCCTGCCTCTTGTAGGAGATATAATGATTTACTGTGGTAGCATAAAGAAACAAAAACCATGGTGACTCTTTCCTTGGGCAGAGTAGGGTCTGTGCCTGTGTTAATTTTATAATCTTCTGTAAAACCTGGGAGTCTCAGTTCCCTCTTGTGCTGAGCACAGATGGTGCACGCTGCAGCTCCACGTTCAGCAGATGGACACGTGGGCATGAAAGGTGATGCAGAGGAGAAAGTTTGATCTCAGTAACCTTGCTGTCAGGTGATTTCATTTGTGATGTGAGTGGGGAGAATTTACCGGGTAACTCTGTGCTTCAATTCTCCTCTTTACAATGATAAATTATTTTTCCTTTGCGTTGAAAACCATATTCAGGAACTGTACTTCTGCATTCTCTTACGCTCTGAAAGCCCTAAATATTTTGTTGGCTCTTCCTGACAAATTAGAGACAGGCTGAACATGAAAGAGGATATTTATGAAAGAGTTACAAGGTCATTTACAAAACCTATGCTGTTGTTGTTGTACATATAATTTCATACAAAAATTTCTGACATATAAACCTGGTTATTATTACCCAGATAATGAACAACTTGTGCCATTTTTGTTCTAAGCACTGCTGCTTGTTTAACCTGCACTGTCTGTGCCCAAGTGTGCATGCACCAGGACACCTTGGAGAGAAGGATGCTGTGCCTTTGTGATTGCTGCAGAGCAGCCAGCATTCCTTTCAGTTTGGAATTTTTCAACATGAAATTACAATCATATTCCTGCTCTCCACTGGCATCAACAAAACCCATTAACTGTAATAACAGGACTCATTTTGCTCTTATTAGGCATTTATTAGGAGCTAAGTATCTTGATAAAGCAGAATATGCTGCAACTTGACAGCAGAACTGAAGCATTCTGGAGAGGGCTCCTGCCATCCATCCTCCTTCCCTGGTGGTGATGGATGTGCACCATGAAGAAATTAAATCATGTGCTTCACTCGAGTAATAAAATGCTCTGTGCACTTTCTCAGTAGTCAGATTGTTGATTCTGATCAAGTGGAGGACTTGGCTGATCTTGGGATTCAGCTGATAAGAAAGTGGAAATATTTGAAAATCAGAATTGACTGCCAACTAACTACATCATTTCATACATTCATCTATAATGGTTAAAATATTGTGTGTTGTTAAATTTATTGCTGCTCTTTGCAATAAAGAGCAGTCTCTGAATTTAAATAGTTGGATTGAATTTTTTTTTCTCTTAATTTCCCGAGGCACAGGAGCTCTTCTATCATAGAAACTACTCCTGGCTCACACCTGGGGCCAAGGCACAGCTGTGGGGCAGTGCAGGGCCACACTCAGAGCACTGTCTTTGCACTGCTGTGAAACCTCCAGATTCCAGCTGATGTATCAGGGCAGAATTAACAAATGGAAAAATCACAGATTCAAAGTTCAGGTGCATATAAGCAAATATTTTTCTAGAATAGTTAATATGGTTTTTGTCTGATCTGAAGCTATTTGATAATACAGGTTGAATCATGTTTAATTAAAATCTATCTAATTATGCTGCTTGTTTTGTGGGATGAAATTTACACTTCCATTTCCCAGAATTCCCAAATTGCTAAATGAAGCTGCAATGTCATATTCTAGGTGCAGCTTTTTCTCTTTCAGAAGAACCTGTCCAACTTATTGTAATGGAGAGAGGTGGTAAATCAGAAACTAGGAATCTTATTTTCTACCTTGGTAGCAAGGAGTCTTTATAGCTATTCACTCTTGCCTCCTCTTTGTGACTGTCATGCTTAGTGGAATTTCTTCTACAGGAAGAATTGAGCCTGACCCCAGTGTGTCTGCAGTAACTGAGATATGTAACAGCACAATGGTCAGGGGCATGCTCCTAGAGAAGAGGTCTTGTGAGTTTATGTCCTCTCAGGAAAAGGTATGCTCTTAACAACTCTTCTGGAATTTATTGTGCAGTTTAGCAAAAGCAAAAAAGAAAAAAAAAAAAAAAGTAGCCTTAAAAGCCTCACTTATTTTCAGGTAAAATACAGATATAAGCATTAACTGCTGCAATTATTACCTATTGTAATACCCAAGTTTCAGGTTTCTTTTCCCTTTATTCTGGTTTTTTTGGTCTCAAGAATGTAGAAAGCAGCTGATTGCTGAAAGTAGAAGGGAATTAGCCTTTGATTCAGTGCAATTTACACACATGTACTTCCATCTAGAGCTGTTATTTTAGCATTTTACTCTTTTAGGTACTTGCTGTATTCTAAAATACGCAAAGTCCAAAACTGTATGGTATTGCACAGAAGGACTCAGAGTAATCAATGTATGGATTAAACAACACTGTCAATTAATCTTTGAGTTTGGAATGACTTGGCAAAGGTTTTCAGTATCATTCAAGAAAGAACATGGGGCTCTGCAGTTTTCTTAAAGGAATTCTATATTTTTCTAGATATGCATGCAGCAGTTTGCTAATCCGTGTCCTTGCTTTGCTGTAAATACCTCAAAACTGCATTTCTGAGTTATGTTCAGGTGACCTGGGTATGATCAGGTAGTGCCAAAGGTGCCAGGTCTGCAGTCATTGGGGTTTAGGTAATTCAAGAGCATGCTTGATTCAATACATTTTAATTAGCACTGGGAAACAAGTGTACAGTATGGTGCATTGGTAGATGACAATGTTATACAAGTGCATTTTTCTGTGATGAACAGAATGTTCTGCTTTATTCTGAGATCTATTCCATAGGGCAGTTGGCATGAACTTGGTTTAAAATGGCTATAAATCCATGGAGGTTCTATTCTCCTTAAACCAGAGGAGTTGGGGAGAGGGAATAGAACCCAATATGTCAGGAAAATAGCGGGCAGCACTTGTGTGTCTTAGCAAGGAGACAAGTTGCTGAGATTTACATGTAAGGATGAGAAACTCCTTTCAAAACTTTTCTTTACAACACTGCAGTTTGGGAAATACATAACAATGAAAGCATGTTTACTTTGTGTGGAATTCGTGTCATGATGAGGATAATAAGACCCTCCAAGGCAATAATTGCTTCACTGTAGGGTGCTTCTGCATCTCAAATTGCTCAGCATCTGGGTTTTAAATCATTTGTGTTCCTGGTGGGTAAAGCTGCCAGGCAGACAAGTAGCATTTTTAAACTTACACAGCACGACCATGGCATGTGTGCATTTAAGGCTGAGCTTATTATCATCAGGAACTGTTACTTACACCATAGAGACAGGCACCAAATAGATTCTGTATGATACAATCTTAATAAATTCTTTTCATTCACAAGGAAATCATTCAGCTTATGTTAGAGATGTGGTTTGGGTGTTTCAGCAGACTGTCCAGCAGGAAGGCTTTGTCTGCTGAGCTCAGAAAATGTGCAGTAAATTCCACAACTTATCTGTGTTATGCTGAGCAGGTGACTGCCACTAAATGCCATGCTGAAGATCACGTTATAAGCAGGAAGAGGCTTTGCTGTATTCCTGGAGAATTATGATATTAACATGTAAAGTAGACCTCAGCTTGGTTAGAGCCATTCTGTCTGCAGGAACCACTGAAACTGAACCTGTGCTTCATTTTTACTGGGGGAGGATTAGACTGGTGCCAAATATTCTGCCTTTGATGTGTCCTTCTCCACTGCAGCTTCTAAATGATTGCATGCAGAGTGTTCTTCCAATCCTAACCTAACTGGGTATGTCATGGTGCATATGGGGATCAGTTGTTGTGGTGCTGATTTTTGAAAATGCTGATTCCAAAAAGAGCACCCTGAGGTGGCTGTTTGGTGGTGGCTGCAAGTCCAACTTGAAACAGCTGATCTGCACCTTGACTGAGTTACTGAGGTGTGGGCAGCAGTGAGACTTGCACTGTCCATGCTCTGTCCATCTCAAGTTATGGCTTAACACCTTGTGTTCATGTGTTTATATCCCCAACTCTCAGTGCTGGTGTTTTGGGGAAGTTTTCGAATTCTGCTCTTGCCTACATCCACCATGTCTCTGGGACAGGCCAGCCTCGTGCGCTGCTGTCTGTGCAGACTGTGGGTCTCAAATGCAATGCCAATCTACCTCTCCTGAAACTCTGGCTCTGGAGACACCCTGGCAAAGCTGTGGTGTGCCTGACATTTCTTTCTGGCTCCAGTGGCAGGAGG
>NW_005054309.1:6285139-6313221 GCF_000277835.1 Geospiza fortis | reverse complement strand
TGGGGGGGGGGGGGGAGGTTGGGAGGTTTTTTTTAGTTTTGTTTGTTTGCTTTTTCTTCTTCTTTTTTCTCTTCTCCCACCCCCAGGTTATTATAAACTTGGATCAATTCCCTGATCTGATTCACTTCACAGTCACACCAATAGTGGCACTGGCACAACAGAGGGAACAGTAAGAATTAGCAGAAGGAGCAGTGGCTGCACACAGCAGCTCTTGTACAGAAAGAAAAACACCCTAAAGTCCTCTCTACTGTGTCCATTTCAAGTATCTGTTACAGGAGCTTTTTTTTTTGTTGTGGATTTTCCTCTCTTTGTTGCTACACAGGTTTTTTTCCCCTGTACAAGGAGTTGTTTCAACTCTGCCAGTACCTATCTGCCACCTCGTTAGCTGTCTGCTGACTACTGAAGCTCTTAGGAAAGAAGCAAAAACCTCTGTAGACTTCTAAGCCATATTAGCAGGCAACTGAAAATTAGCAGTAAGATAAACATTGCCTGATCTTCAAAAGGCAAAAAGAGTAATAATTTTCTTGTTCACACAATTCTGGCTCAAAATCTTCTGGTAGTCACATATGCAGAGTGATTAGGGATACCCATTCCATGAGGGGATTTTCCCCTCTGCACTCAAAAGAGGTTTGCCAAGCCAGCCTATGCTGGTGCTTGGTGCTTTCATGCTTTTTTGCTTTCTACCAAATGGTGTGAATCAGCATTACTTGATGATCTTGAAAGTGTTAATTATGCTTGTGGTCTGTGGTTTGGTTCTTTGCTCACAAGCTTCTTTTTTTTCCCCTTTTTTTTCCATGAAGGGAAATTGAATCACTTGGAAGGTGATTCTGCTCTCTAATGTCATACTTCTCCATGTCAGTATTCAGTCATGGCATGAACTTCTCAATGTACCTGAAATCATCCTTTTTTAATTCTTATCCTCAGTTTTAGGAAAGGAGAGAAGTTAGTAATAAGAAATGAAAATTTTTTACTTTCATGTTTGCTTGATTTCGTAAAAAGATTCACAGTTAGGTCCTGACTTTTCTTGAGCCAGTAGCACCTTCAGTCATCTCTTATACCACTACAAAGTGGACATAGTAATCCTGCCTTTCTTCTTTCATTTGAGAGTGATACAATGTTCATGCACCTGAACTTATGACAAAATGGTCTACTAAAACACAGATCTGCTGAAAACTTCAGCATTTCTATTGTTTTTTGTTGCCGTCTGCTTTGGCAATATTTGGATTCTGAACAAGATGGAGGTTGCCTGGTAGCTGTGAGACAAAACAATAATAATTCTGCTAATGCTAATAATAATGGTATAATTTTAATGAAAAGAAGAGAGAGAAATAACACCTGACAGTTGCTCACCTCTCCCTGACCAATACCCAGCCAGTCCTGAGCAGTGGTTGATGGTTTCTGGCCAAGTGCCCCTTGTTGATACACTTGTTGATGTTGTGTGGTGTGAAATACCCCTTGGACCAGGTTCAGTCAGCTGGCCTGGCCATGCTCCCTAAAGCATGGCCATCCTCCTGGCCATCCTCCCCTTGTCCCCCTGCTCACTGTCAGAGCATGGGAAACTGGAAAGTCCAGGACTTGGGGTGAGCATGGCTCAGCAATAGCTCCAACATCAGTGCGTTATCAGCATCTTCCACAGCCTAAATTCCAAACACTGCCTGTACCAGCTGCTAAGAAGAGAATTTACTTTATTCCAGCCCAAACCAGGACACATCTGAACTGTGCTTAGAACTGCAATTGAATTGGGCTCTTGGAAATAGCTGTAAGGGTGAGGAAAGTGCTCAGATCCTTGCTCTGTGCCAGCCTAGAGCAGAGAAGCTTTTGTTTGTTTCTGTAGCATGGAGATGCCTTTCTGTTACCTCATGTCCATTAATGTGTTCACCAGGAAACCTGAAATCAGAGCTGTAGGAGGTATTTTACTTACCCTTTGGCACAGAATGATAACTTTCAGCAAAGGGGACTTTTATTCAGCCAGATGCAGGAGATTTCAGACGTGTACCTGAAGGCAGAGGAGATTGAGATTTCTAAGGTATATACTACACAAAAGAGTGCTACACTCTCCACCAGTTTAGGAAAGTGTCTAGAGACTTTATTCTGCTTTTACCCATATAGGTCTAAGGAAATTAATCAATAAGCAAGGACACAGGGTGAAAACATATGGTCTTTGATACTTAATAAATGGATTAACAGAGTCCACTGCTTAATATTCAGCCTCTGCCTTACGAGTATAAATTAATAAGCATTAGGTTCTCTTTAATGAGGAATTTTCCCTTTTAAAACCTGAATGAATTATCAAAAAGAGCTCTGGCAGAATTTCAAAGACATTTTCTGACCTTCTAGTATTCTGGCCTGCATGAATTTTTAACAAGATGCTATATATCTGGAAGGCCTATTAGAATTTGTCTGCAGGAAATCTATCTGCCCTGCAGCCCCTCACCCCCTTTTTTTCTTTTCTTCTTTCTTTCATTCTTTTTTTTTTTGGATAATCAGACAACTAAAGCAGAAAAAGGAAATATATCTGTAATAGCAAGGGAATGTTTAATTTATGGAAATAAAGTTATAAAAAAAGAGTCCTTATTCAAGTTAATAAAACTCCACACATGGCTTTTAAATATTAATCATGGCTGGCAAAAATCCTTTATTTATACTGCAACTTTCATTTATATTCGTTTTTGTATAGTATCAACTATGTAAAGTGTTCCAAGATCTGTTTGAAAATGCATATTTTAAAGTGCATAACATGCATAACTTGCAATTGAATGCACATGGCCATGCTTTTCTTTTTTGCTAGTTTCTATCCCAGGAAACCTTTAAGAACTCTTCCTGGCATCTGAGACTGTTCAGAAAATAAATATAACAGACCAAAGCAGATGTTTTAAGTATTTGTAGATTGCTTTTCAGCATAATGAAGAAAGTTTATTGTCATTACTTGCCTAATTTTTTTATTTTTTAAAGGTTTGCTCTGTGACATTTTGAAAAGGCAGAACATTGTGTTTCATAAAAGGTTTTAGTTATCTATGCAAATTTTTACTGATGATGTTTTGAATTCTAAATGCCACTTCAGAGGAAAAAACTGTATCTGTTAATGTAAATGGAACTGTTTCACTTTTTGGCATCACAGCCTCAGCTGGTCCTACAGGCAGGGCAGGCTGTGGGTGGGGTATTGCTCTGAGTTCCTGGAGCAGATTCCATGTAGCTCACTTCTGCTCAGTGCCATGAATTAGACCCTGCCTCCTGGAGCTACCTGGGGGCTTCACCTTGCCCACCTGGAAGCTGCAGAATAGAAAACACCTGGGAGCAGCCCTTGCTCCCAGACATGGGTGATGTGCTCCGTGATCCCCACGTGGATCAGTGCCTGTGTGAACCAGGGGAGAAACAGCCTTTAGGTTTTAGTAAACAGATTATTAGAAAGTGGTTCCCTTTATCTTGTTAATAATGGCAGGAACCACTAATAGGATTTCCATGTCACTATTTCTTTTATTCCACTAGTTTCAGGGGAAAGTTCCAGTCTGAGTTAATCCTTTTGTGCAAAATACCTCCCCTGGATAAACCCACAGGAACTACTGCAGTTGGTGGAATTGCACATCACTTGGACCTGAGCCACTGACTGAGCATAAAACTGGGAAATTCAGAGGCTGGTTCACACATTCAAATGCTAACTGGTCCCTTGGGTCTGGAGTTCACTGACATTCCCTGCCCTGGCTCTTGATGAGGGCCACACAAGGGTAGAAAATGATGCTGAAACACATGGCTTAATAAGAGCTGGTTAATTATTTGCTCATATTGCTTTGTCAGGACAGCTTAGCCCTGGAACAACCCCACTGCGGCTGATTTTCAATAAGGCAGCGTTGAGCTGACACAGAATTGTTTTTCTTTGACAGGACAAGGAGTAATGGTTTAAATTGAAGGTGTGTCCATTTAGGTTAAAGATAAGAAAGTTTTTTACAGTGAGGGTGGTGAAGCAATAGCACAGGTTGCCCAGAGAGGTGGTAGATGCTCCATTCCTGGGAATGTTGAAGGTCAGGTTGGACAGGGCTCTGAGAAGTCCCCACTCCTTGCAGGGGTTTCGATTAGACAGCCTTTGAATAGTCCCTTCCAGCTTGAACTATTCTATCATTCCAGAATTTCTTTGCAGGGGGAGAAAGTTTTAAAGATGTGTTGGTTTAATTGTTGCGAATAAGGCCTGCAAGAGCTTGTGGCAGCACTTTTCTGCCCATGTCAGACATCTGCAAGGACACAGGCAAAGCTGGATGTACCAGTGTTGCCAGAGGGCAGCCAGGGACTGTATCCCTGTTGTACCTTTCATATTGTTGCCATTGGTTCTCGGTCTCTTATTCATGTCCAGTGCTGCACATGCACAGGCAGCCTTTCTGAGCTCATTGCCTACAGGCAGGCAGCCTGACAGGTCCCTCCCAATTCCCTGGTGGAGGGATGACAGAGAAGTGGGATGTCACTCTCTTCAAAATGTTTTCCACTAGAGTGACAGGTGATTCCTGGCATGCAAAAGTGACTCTCATGGGGGACATTTATGTTTGGTTTGGTTTTTTTTCTTTTGTTGGGAACTCATGGGTGCAAAAAGAAAAAGGCAATTGGACTGACAAGTGAGAGCTGCACAATAACAGGGTAGGGAAACCAGAGAGGATAAGAAAAAAGTCCCAGGCAGGTAGGTGGCAGGAGCCCCAAGGGTGAGTAACAATGCAAAGGGAAGATCTCTGTCTTAGACTTCTTTAGCTAAACCTGTGGTTGTGTTTTTTAAAAATGTATCACTTGCTGTTTCTTTGCTAAGGCTCAATGTAAAATAAGTTGGAGACCTTATAAGAAAATAAGACAGAAGTGCTTTGGCACAGGCTCCACATTCAACACCTAAAGGGTCCAGCAAGTTGAATAATGTTTGTACCCCAGTGTTTGTGGTGCAGGGCTGTTGTACATCCTAGCACTGCCCAGAGAGACTGGCCAGCAAACCTTTGCAGAGCTCATGGAGAACTGGGATATCCTGTGGTCTGGAGGGGTCCTGAGTTCAGTGCAGAGAAACAAGGGAACAGAGTTTGTTCGGACATCAGACTCCCCCCAAACAGCACACCTTGGAGTGATGTTGCGCAATCAACATGAACAATCAGTTCTAGTAATAAAGGTTCCCACAGGCCAATGTTTTTTGACCTTTTTATTTCATTTTGAAATGTCCTCATGCTGCAGAGTTAAAGGATCAGTGTGCATGAGGAGTTGAACATGCTAACAGTAGAACTGAGGGCCGGATCAGTATGTCCTGGTTTCACCCCAGTGAAGTCTGTTAGGGAAAATAATGATGAGAGTTTGAAAGACACCTGGAGATGTTAATCACCCAAATGCCATCAACAGTGCTTGAAAATTACTTCTACATGCCTCAGTTTAAATAAAGGGATTGTCAATATCTACTCGATTAAGCTGGGTCTCCCTGACAGTGCTATTGACCACAAGGGAGGGGAGTGTGCTGTATTGATGATAAATGGTGAAATAATTAACAAACTGTTGTTCTTCAGACAAACTATTATATTTCCCCAGAGAGAAAGAACTTTGGGACCGTTTTATGGAAGTACTTTCTGAGCATGGTATGAGTGGGTTAGAAATTAGATAAAGGGATAATTCTGTGAACCATTGTGCTTATCTTTAAGGACATTAAAATAAAAATATACTGTGCCTTACATCTGCAAGCTGCATAGGACTACATTTTCAAATTAATTTTTTTTTCTGAATAAGCCACTGTACTTGCAAGGAGTGATTTGCATTTAATGATTTAAATGAACAGGTATCTGCTCAGATGGCAGAGCATACACCAAAAGGAACTGGGGAGTAGAGAGCACTGACGTTTGTATACAACATTTCTCAGAGGAAGCCAAGTCTATAGCTGAGCAGAAACAAAATTAAAATAATGTTTTCAGGTGGGCAGTGCAGCTGGTACCCTTGAGTTTGCCTCTGCCTTTGCCCTCTCTGCTGATTTCCTAGCATTTCTTTATATGGCATGGCTTCTGATTTATGCCATGTGACAGAGAGCCCAAATGGTTTTTCTGAAGCTTCATGTGACTACTTGGTGGCACATTTGAAAGAGTAAATAAGGCCAGGTGGAACAAAGAAAGCTGCCATGCATCTTGTCTCAGCTGCTCTTTCTGCAGGGCAGTGGGAAGGAACTTTTCCTGAGAGCAACTTGAGAAGTCCAAGATGGGGCAGCTTGGGCAGGGCCAAGGTGGGCAGCAGCACCCACCAGGGACTAGAGCTTCAGTGAGACTTGACCTCGGTGAGTGCAAGAGAAGGAGCCAGTGCTGCATGGCAAAGACAGTTGAAGGTTTGTTTTACCATAATTTGACTTGTCAGGGGTCTGAATCTCCTGTAGTGGTAGCTGTCCTCTTGGGAGACAAAGGTGTATCTTCAGCTGCTGCCTTGGGGGGTCACACGGCACTGCCCCAGCGCCACCTGAGGGAAGGGTCTGTCAGGTGTTCTGGGCAGTGCTCGGTGGCTCAGCCGCCACCTCTGTGCCTCAAGTCACAGTTTCACCATCTCTGGTGAGAGGCTGATTGTCACATCAAGCCCCAGTGCTTTCCCACACGCTTTCCTCAGGGGTTTGATAGTGGCAGAATCCACTGGCACAGCCTAATCTTGTCCAGAACAGTGAGCTGATTGGCCCCATGGGAAAATGCTGCTCTCAGAAACTCCCCAGGCGTTGAATTCCTAGAGTTCATCTGGGCTGTCAGATGAGTGCAGCCATCAGTTGATTTAGATTTCTCGAGTAGGACAATGAAATATTTCTGGAGGTCATATCAATGAGTATATATTAGAAGAATAAATAGTGATCAGAGGAAATGTTTAGGTTTTAAATGCAGGCATTGAGTCCAAATGTTTTGTTCAGCCTTCCTGTTTCCCAGTTTGTTCTGAAATGCTGCAGAGAGGTTCTGCCTCCTGTATACAGAACAGAAAGGTTCAGTAGGTTTTGTACAATGAAGAGCTCACAAAAGTGTATTCTAACACCTGTAATTACCAAAAAAGCACTTATGGGGCAAAGACTTGGATGTGTGTTCATGTAAAACATCCAAGGGAGTACAAGACAGATTCCTGTGTCTAGTTTATTATTAGTTAGTAGTGTGAGTTATAACACTAGTTATTGTATTTCCTAGTTTATTTTTGTGGCACATCCTAGGCCATAGCACGGCATCTGGAGATGTTTAAGGAAGGATTGGATGTGGCACTTGTTGCCATGGTCTGGTTGACAAGGTGGTGTTTGGTCATAGTTAGACTCAAACATCTCAGAGGTTTTTTCCAACCTCAGTGATGTTTCTGTGATCTCTGCTCATTTATTGCTGCCTGGTGTGTTTCTCTGATGGGATTTTTCTGATTCATCTGTCCACGCAATCCTAAGCATCTGTAATGGAGTTATCTTGGTGGAAAAGAGAAAATGCCTATTTAAATGTTCACTGAGACATAATATTTTGGGGAAGGGTTAATTTTGTCTGGTAGGATGATTTTTATATCATATGAGGATGCAATGCATTTTATAGATTTAAAATCAACGATGTATTATATGAATGCTACAGGAAATTAGGTGTACCTGAAGGGAGTTGGGTGCCCTGTATAAATAAGGTTGCATTAACTATGCATGAAAAACCGAAACAAATTAGCAATAAT
Source organism: Geospiza fortis (assembly GCF_000277835.1). Taxonomy (NCBI): domain Eukaryota; kingdom Metazoa; phylum Chordata; class Aves; order Passeriformes; family Thraupidae; genus Geospiza; species Geospiza fortis. The sequence continues at coordinate 6,305,574 of NW_005054309.1, read as the reverse complement.
TGGATATCTGTGTTCTTCGTGCATGTAGTAAGAGGAAACAGCAATTTTGTGGTAGGAGAGAGACTGGGAATGAAAACTTACTTCTAATTGTGACTCAATATGTGTTAACTGTGAAGCCAGTGAATGTCCCTCAGACAGTGCAAGTCACCATCCTCCCTGCCTTTTTCCACCTCTCCATCTACAGGATAATTGAGTACTGTGATTTTTTGGTGTTTTTTTTTAATCTCTCCACAAATAATGATTTGAATTTCGAAAGGTTTTGCTTTGAAAATGCTATCACCCTCTTTGTTTTTGCTTTTTTGCATATGTTCCACAATTTTGCTGGCAGGGAAATTCATAAGCTGCAAGTTTTAACTAATTAGAGAATATTAACAGAGGATGAATTTCAAATTCATATATGTGGCATTTCACACTATCTATTCTAAGTCATATGCTCTCCTCTCATGAGCTAATAATGTACTGTGTAATTTATGAGGTATGTCAAACGGGCTACTTCACAGATTTTAAATATCAGCTCATAAATTGTGAATAATCATACTCACAAATATTATTTCTAGAAATTAATTAAAATTAATAATAGATGTGTATACTAATTGTTGACCTCTGGTGGCAAAGACTCTGTACATGGAAGAGGAAACCATTTTTCTCAATGATTTTCTGCACAATTGCTCTAATAGACAATCTGACTACAGACTGGAATAGCAAGGCTTGAATTAGGTATTGAATATCAAGCACTGGCAAAGTAGGAAATGGAATTGTTTGTTATCCACTGTGATGACGAGAATCCCACTTCTGTAAATTTAGTTCCAGCAGTCAACTGCACTGAAGAAACACTCAATTTTCCATGGAAACATAACTGCTTTCTGGAGCACAGCAGCACAACAGCTCCATGCTACTTAGACAAATGCAGAAATTCACATATCAATAACTGCACATTGTCTTGCACCTAAGTAAATCAATATATGACTGTGTAAATCCTTGAGATTTTTGAAAATTCTGGCCTTGACCAAAAAACACCCCAAGATTAAAAGTATATTTGTATATATTTTCCATCTGCAAACTTCGATATAATTTGAAGATTGGTCTTATCAGAAAACAACTTTCTTCAGGAAATTGATTTGCTGCTTTACTAAAAGAGTTTCGGCTGCCTTGCCAGGAGGAGCCCTGTTTTTCAGTTTTGTGCAAGGAGTGCCATTTGCATCAAGAGAAACTATTCCCTTGGCTAAGAATTACCTCTGTGATATGAATCAATGGAGCAGGGCTTTATAGCTTTGTTTATATCAAGCCCATGATGGGATTGAAAAATAGAACTAGACTCTTCTTGCCTAAGACTTTTATCATCAATGAGGTTAAATGTGTGGGTGACAGAAAGCATGGTTGCAGGTTCTTGGAGCTGACTTCAGTCTGTCCATCCTTTGTTTCCCTTATCTCTAAAATGGGAGCAAAATAGATATTGTGCTGTTTCAAAAGAGTGGGAGCAATGGCTCTGAATTTGTGAGTTATGTGCAGATGCTTTGGTGACTGGAGGCTGAAAGTACAAAGTTCTGCAGAGTTGGTTTCTTGTTCCCTTCATGTCCTGGGGAAGGTGTCCAGGCTTGGGTCTGCCTCTCTGTTAATTTCTCTATTTCTCTTCCTTTGAGATATCTTTGAAAGCTTTTCCCCCCACTGTCTGTTCATTTTCTGACCCTAAAATATGTCTAGGCAGGTGATTTTTGCACTCTGTGTGGTCAGTAAGCTTCACCTATGATTGACCATCCTTCCTTATGAATTCTCTTTCGTTCAGTGTAAATCCACCCCTGATTGCCCTTGTGTCAGGGGTGGTTTTCCACTGGCTTAAGAACATGTGTGAGTTTCCCTAACAACTTGCAGGGCAGCTTTCAGGAGACAGCAGTGGTTGATATAATCCTCAGAAAGAGATGAAAAAGGGTGGAAAAGGGTTTCTGTGTGTCTCCTGTCGCTCAGGCCTTGCTCCCCAGAAGCCTCTCTGCAAAATGGCGTGGGAGGATTAAAGCAGCTAAAACATTCCCATGAAACAGAACCAGGTCCTGGTCTGAGCAGGAGGATTTTTGCATGGGGGAAGTTGGATTGTGAGGAGAAAAAGATGGAATCTGAAGGATTCCATTCTTTTTTTTCCATTATAACCTGGATACAGAGTTCCAAATAGAGAAAAAATATTAACCTGCACTGGTGTTCTCTTTGTTCTGTAAGGAGAATTCATTGCTCTTCTGGAGCTGAAAGGAGTTCTGAGCACCCCCAATTGAGTTGAACTGGTCTGTAATAATATTTATTGATCACATTTCCTTGATAGTGGCCATTAACATCTTCCAGTAATAGCAAAAAATCTTTGGTGTTTTTCAGAATTAACCAGAGGATGCACCTTGTCTATTGTTATGGATATATGGATTGGCTACCCAGCTATTTGGCTTTAGGGTTTTTTTTAAGGATTGTTAGGTCAGCTGGTAAATGCACTTTGTTAATTTTAGAAAATGAACACGTAGCGCAATATTTTTTCCTTTATTTGCTTGCAAAACAAACAGGGCTTTTTGTGTGTTTATTTTGTCTTTTGTCTTTCTTTTCCTTTTTTTTTAACAGAAAAGCCCTGGGGACCCAGTGAACAAATAAATTATATATTTTTTCTAGTACTGCATAGTTTTATTATGTTTATAATTTGTTAGTCATTCTGTTTCTTACCAGAAGTAGCTGTTGTTTCAGGATTACAGAAAATCTATTGGGGATAGAGAAATGAGATATTTACAGAAGCAGACATATTTTTTCAGTTTCTTTACTGGATTAAAGAAGAAAAATGGTGGAATGCACAGGAAAATGAAAAGACATGCTTATTTTTTCTTGAGATAATATGTTAACACTATTCAGTTATGTGTATTTATCTCCAATCTTTACGACTCAAAAGATTTGAATATAATAAAACTCTGGTGCACCAAAACCAAGCAGTAATAAAAAACCCCATTGTTCTAATTTAATGTATTTGACAAATTACCTCAAAAACAAAAAGTTGCTTCTTTTATTGTTTTTTTTTTCCAATGCAGAAAGAGCCCATAACCTTATCAGATTACAATTCCTTAGCATTGCATACTTTATGATTAAAATAGTCTGTGAATCACTTGGTTTTTAGGTTCAGAATACAATTCAACCTGATTTCTGTTACACCAGGGCTAAACAGGGACAAAAGCTTTATTTTTCAAGACTTTCTAACTGAATTCAAATGAGGCTTCACCTGGTGTCCTGCCCATTTCTGTGGGTGCACTTAAGTGATTTTACTCTTTGGTGTTGGCAGTTCTGCAATATCTTAATTGGAAAATACCAGTGAAAACATTAGTCCCCTCATATCTAGTAAGAGTTTATTCACTCCCTAACAAATGATTCCTCAAGGTTAAGTTGAAAGAAATTAACATGGGCAGACTAAGAGAAAAGAAAAAAAATTAAAACCCAACAGTAGTAATTGAAACTCTTTTTAGTGGGATTTTAATGTGAAACCTCCATTATCTGTAAAGAATCTGCATCAAGTTTGTCCTTGTCCTCCATTATTTGTTTGATTAAAAAGAAAAAATGTAAACCAACAAACAAAAGAGAAGTTAAGTTTTAAAACTGACACTCAAGCTTACAAATTATTTTTTAAATTGTTCCATTAAATTAAAAAACACTCGGGATAGAAAGGGACACACATTGAATGTAATAAAAATCTGCAGGACTTACATGGAACTGTGACAATTACACCAGTGTAGAAAATGCAGTCACCACTGAAATGGCTGAAATTTGGTGACTGCAGTTTGCACACAGAGGATTAAAAAACAGCTGGCAAAATTTCAGTGCCCCAGATAGGCTTGTGCATTCTGACATGGGTTTGCAACAAACTTTGGCCTGTATTAAATCTGACATATCAGATGTCTCAATGTCTTAAGAAAACAGGCTTTTAACCTAAATAGAGATGTAAGAGCATCTAAAAATGTCCCTATTGAACGAACTGTCGAACTTAAAATCAAGACCAGATGAAGTCAATCAGCAGGTTAGCTTTTTAATTAAAAAGCTTTCTTTAGTGGTTTCACATGTATCTTGTTAATTTGTCCAGTTTTGATGTTTTTCTCCTGTGTGCTGGCTATTAGGCTGCACAAATTGAAAGACTTTCCTGCCTATGCAGGTCACATGCAGAGTTGTGGTCAAAATACATCTTTTGTCTAGTCCACTCTCTTGAGATGTTCAAAGTAGCTATTCACACCAAGGTAATTGGCAGAACTATGTTTCTACACAGCCCTTAGATTTGTGCTTGGCTTATCAATAAAAAGTAACTGGTGAAAAAAATAATTCAAAATAACTACTTTGAACCAGGTTGAATAAAGTATCAGTTGCCTAAAATACACATCTTCCTAATGTGACCAGGGAAAAAACAATAATAATGAAAACCTCTGAAAATAGCTCTTATCTGAGCTGTTTAGACACGGGCAGCACTCATGACATTGTTCACAGAGGATTTTGTGTGACTGCAGTCACTTCACATCTTAATATAATAGTCCTTGATCCTCTGTTGCTCCTGAAGTGTGTGACAGTCTACCTTGCAGTGCACTTGCTAGAGAGGAGGAAAGAAAAAGATAAGCCAGGCACACCAGTGGATGCTTCCCATCTTTCTGGTGTGGTTGTAGCTGAACCTGTGACTCCAGAAGAAAGAGGATGAGAGGAGCAGTGTAGATGAGGAGTACTGCAATGTACAATTATTTGACTTCATGTTTTTGTTCCCTGGGGTTGCCAAACCTCTCTTGAGGAGTTAGATTTGAAGAAAATTGAAAGAACTGTCATTTCTCTGTCCTACCCTGTTGCCTGTTGGATGACTTCTTAGTTTGGTTAAGTTCCTGAAAGCTAAAAATCACTTAGAGAGACAATTTCTGTCAAGGACATGCTTAATCAGCTGCACTCAGGTAGGAGGTAACAGCAGCTCTCTCTTGGGCTTTGTAGTAACTCTTTGTGTAGATAAGCAACATGGTGCACTGGCTGCTTAAAAGTGTCTCTTGTGTTTCAAGCAAACTCCATGGGCTCTAAGCTGTGTTCAGAGTTACTTTGATAAATGCATATCTTAAATTTTGTCAGCCAGAGAAAAGTTTTTAAAACTGGTAGACCACCTTCCCCAAGCCAGTGAAAGTTTCATGTCATTTCCTTTCCTATTTCCATTTTTCCCCATATCCAAGGTAAAAGAATAAAGCCTATTATACTTCAAGAAATGTATTTTGATTCCTTTTATGTTGTCTTCTTTAAATATGATGTTCTATGACAGTATTACTGTAAATTGGAGAGTGATTCTCTTCCCTTTGAAGCTCAGACCTATTCTTCATTTAATGTGTCTACCCGCTTCACGTGGCCCGCTCTGCCAGGTTCCTGTGAAGATGCAGTGCATCTGCTTTTGTGAACTCTGTCATCTCCTTCTCAAATGTAGAGCTGAATACTTCCTGTTCTTGGACTCTTTAGAGTTCAGTTCGCAAATTTGCACTTTTTTTCCTTTTTATTTTGTTTCTTTTTAAATTTTTTTTTCTATGCTATGGGTGTCTAGAATTCCATAGTTATAACAAGTGTTAGAGAGTAAGTTTCACATGCAAATAGTGGCCTTTTCAGTGGTAAGTGGTTCAATTGCCAGTGTAAAAATAGACACTTCCTCATACCTTTGTGCTGTTTATTATTCTATATTAGCATCTGTGAAGTGCTGTTTAATGCTTTTCAGTGGTGTGCGTGGCTCAGGAGCACAATGAGCCAGCTCAGGCTGACAGACCTCGCTGTCCTTTCAGCTGAGAAGCCAAAGCTTGGTGCAATATCCCTGAAAGAAGCAATCAGTGGATTTACAGAACAACACAGCACACTGACTTTTACTGCCTGTCCCCAAAACATAATATTAAATTATGTGTTAAAAAGGATATTAGGGGCACGGCTTTGGAAGAATCCAGCTTGTGTCCCGTCCGAATTAGCATATAGATGAGCTGGAGTCTCAGATGAAGCACAACCTAGATGAGTTTTCTAGCACTTTGCTGCTTTGCACATTATCTCTGTCGAAATACAGCTTTGTGAGTACAGCCTTACACACACACACATTTCTGGAGATGTTGCATAGGCAGCAATGAAAGCAGCAGCAGCCACAAGGGACAGCACTCACCTCCACTCCCATGCCTCCTGTGCCTTATCAAAACAGACCTGACACACGTGTATGCAGCCCTGCATCGTCCAAAAGGCTTTCCCAGTAAGGCAAATCTGTAAGGCTAAGTTACTCCTGTTGTCCCCTGGAACAGCATTGAACCATTCCTAGCACAGAAACTGTGAAGCGCAAAATTTTGAAAATTTTGGTAGAATTTCAAGTGTCCCCAGTCACATGACTTCTACAAGTTCAGCTAGGACATTATTCTGTATACCAGTAACCTAGGGCCTGGGTATGACCTGGAAAATACTGGATGAACTCCTTCCAGTTAAACATGAGTGAAGCCTAAAGAAATATTTATGAAAATAGTAATGTTGTGTTTGCAGAATAAAAATAAATAGCATGGTTTGGAATTAGGTCTTGCATTACTGACAGAACCTAGAAAAGAGTTTTTTGGGCAAAACAACAGTTGTCCTTTGGAGAGCTTAAACCTGAACTGTACCTGGCAAAGCCTGTAAAGAATGACATATAGCCCCTTTCCTTTGTTGCAAGTTGCTGCCAGCCTTGATTGTGCATTTTAAGGAGTAAAGGAGAAATGTGTTCCCCTCTGTGAATTTTTAACATAATGCTAACACCAGTGGGCAATGATGGTTCTTCAGTGCAACTGGCATCCATAGAAAGAGCTCCTCCTCTAATGAAGCATTTGTTTCCCAGTTTATTTTGTAGCTGGAAAGAACAGAATATTTTGGACTCCAGTGGGATCATTATTCAATGGAAATTGAAAATAGGAAAGGGGCTTTTGCAGAAAGGCCTTCTCTTACCTGGCTGTTGCATGTTCTCTTGCAGGCCGGGTATAAGCAACAATTCCTCCCCACATGGAACATTGAAGCCTGGATGCTACCCAGAAATGAGATATAAGAGAGGAGTAATTATTTTTCTGAGCACTGTTGTCAGGAAAAAAGCTTTTATTACTAGCTTCACATCATCACAATAAGAGTTTGAAAAGAATTATTAAGTTACTGATGGCAGTGCAATGAATTATTAATATAAGCAGTTTACAAAAATGAATGTTTACTTATATTTGAAGTTCTCCTCTTTGAGAACGTGGGTAAATAAGAGAATATCTGTATAGATTCAAGACTAAACCTGAGGGAATTGCTAAGGTATTAGTGCAGACCACTAGGATTGTTTGCAAGAGTCTTACTGAAGTCAGAACTTAGACTGTGTTGATAGAGGAAAATGAATTTTATTGCAATTGCTTTACTTTGTTCACACCAGGGAGGTAAATTTAACTTTGTAACCATCATTTGCTTCCTTGCAATATATATTGTCAGGTAAAGAAAGACTAGTGCTTTCTGCCTTTCTTTTTTACTTAGAAGTTACAAAAAAAAAAAAAACAAACAAAAAAATTAAACAGAAAAAACCAAGGAATGGAAAGAGTCGGGATTTTTTTTTATTTAAAAAATATTTATTTATCACACCTTTCATCAAGGATTTAAAAAGCATCTCTGAGCAAATTCATGTCAATGAAGGTGCATTTTGCTACCACGTATTTCTCCACAGAGAGTCCAGTTGGCTCAAAAAAATGACTGTGCCTCTTAACAGTTGTAGCAATTCAAAATAGAATTAATGTAATTCAAAATAGAATTAAAATCCTATGACTTTTCTTATATCATACTGCAAGGCTTGTAAGGTGTAAAGTACCAGGGAGGTTCTCAAGAAAGACTGTTTGAGATTCCTTATTGCTAATCACTTATTGCTAATTTTGCCTGAGCAGGACTTGTCAGCTTCCTGGCAGATATTTGAACATCCACCCAAGAAAGGTGGGATATCTGTGTGGGAATTACCATTGGAGAGGAGTTACCATTTGCTTGAGAAACACATCAAATTCTCTAAATCACTGAGAATTTTGGTGGAATGAGAATAATGGACATTCCTACCCTGTGGGTTTTTGATTTTTTTTTTTAATAGTCAATTCAGTCTGTGATCCTTGAAGGTATTTAAGTGACTAACAAGTAGGTGAGAGCAATATATTCTACTCCCTTGTAAACTCTGATATGGTGAGGGGCAAGTAGAAGCAGACTGAAGGTGAGAAAAGAGGTGTTACCCATACAAATGTGGACAAGGAGCGAACCTGTCTTTTATGTCTCTCTAAAAAGATAAAATCTTGAAAGGATTTGAGTTATTGCTATTTTCAGCTGTCTTTTTTTTTTTCCAGAAGCACATAGCTGAATTCTGTGTATGTAGAAAATATGTCTCTGATTATGTAAATGCTCTTAAAAAATATTGGGTGGTGTGAGGACAAAAATAGGAGAAATTAGCAGAAATTTGTTTAACTTGTATTGAGGGTGGGTGAGTGAGGTGCTGCTCTGACCAGTGCCTGCTACACTGACATGTTTTCTCTGAATTTTATCAGGGAGCTTTTTGTGCACTTTTCCATATATAGTTTGCCCTGTAGGTATAAGAAGGTGTTTGTTCCACAAGAAACAATAGCAACCAGAAGTGAAAATTACTGCCAGCTCATCAGATGCAATTGAATAATAATGAAAGCTAATGCAAGACAACATTCAAGGTTATTTTTAAATCTTTGTAAAGGTCAATGTATTCAATGGTATTCAATTCCAACTGCTGAAAGAGTTGCTGTGTTTAAATATGATGCCCTTGTTTAGGAAATAAAAGATCCTTACCAGGAAGGGTAAACAGGACAAAGCCCTATCTGTGTCTTCTTATCACATAATTTAGGGAAACAATTTCAGAAGTATTATTTTGATTATTACTTTCAGTCTCCAGAACCTGTGTATTTTTCCTCCATCTCAAGTTGCAAAGTTCATTACTAGATAAAGAGCAAGGTGCCTCCTTTGTGGACCTTTTCTACCCTGGGTGGCTGAAGAAAGCAAAAACAATCTCGTGCTCCTGACTGGTGGAACCTTGGTAAGCTCTGGAGATGTCATTAGGCAAACATTTGGCCACTGTAAAAATATCACCATGTAAATGCTGCAATGTTAATTGTTTTTTTGTTCTTCTGACTTGTGCCCTCCTTTTGTTATTGTGCTTATAGGAGGAGAAAAAGATCCTAGTGCTCAGAACTGGAGAACTAGGTAATGAAGGGAGAGGAAAAACAGAGAAAACAAAACACCACAGTGGTGGTATTGACTTTAGACAGCTAAAGGTGTCTGCAACACCCCCTTGATGTTGCTAATTGTTGAAGAATATGAAAAGTTTGCTTCACAGAATCACATCAAAAATGCTGCCAGGGCAGTTTAGAGAGAGGAAATGTCAGCATAGAGCCTTGGGCAAACACAGAGTCCCTTCCCTGTGTGCAGGAGCCCTGTGGCTCTCAGCATCTGTATCAATGGCAGGAACTGTGGGACAGTAAAAAAATGAGATATTTACTGATCATAGAGCCAAAAGCCAGAGAGGGAGAGGAAGGCACAGGAGTATAGATATGGGAATTCATATATTTTAATTTTAGAAATATTTATTCCCAAGTTAATGACTTATTTTAATTTTTTTTAATTAAGGTAATATTGGAGCCATGATGCCTATGATTTATAAAATAGAAGAATTATCCTGGAGGGAATATTAAATTTTTCTTTTATTCAGATGTTCATAATCTCTGTCAATACATGTTGGGCTACTCATACAGAATTTCATGTTGTTTACTTGTCACTCCATTTTTTAAAGGCAGAGAAAAATCATGGCAAAGGTAACTTAAAAATGTGAGACCAGATAATTCACAAGTATTATAAGTTTAACAAAGTTCCTTTTGTATAGGAAAAGTGTTTTTACATAAAGATTTAACATTTCTTTGCAAAGTAACACAGGCAAAGAAATGTAATAAATAATTCCTAGAGACAGCTTTGCATAAATATTTACCAGACCCTTTTTTTCCAGTGATAGATAGGTGCTGAAATGCTGTTGGAGTTGTGGACCTTAAGACTATCTAAGAAGCTCTATTCATACAAATGCTGCTCTCTAACATTCAAATAAACCATCTGGATAAAGGTTAAGGGCAGAGAGACACAATTCAAGGGCAGGTAACAGCTGCATGGTGATGGCCACGTCAGGACTGCCAGTTTTTTTGCCCGCCCTGTCAGGGGAATTGTTCAGAGCTCAGATTGAAGGAAAAGAGGAGCTAAAGGAAGAGGGTTCAGAAACAATCAGCAGAAACAAAAAGCAGCACAGAGGAGACCACTCAGGGAAGAGTTTCATTCAGTGATGTCTGCTAATGTGTGCACTGGACTGTGCTGTGCTTTCCTTTAATTGTGTGGGTGTGGCAAAGAAAGCCTTTTTTGTTGTTTTACAAAATTTATTACTGACAGCTGTTAGATTAATGTGGAGGTGTGCAGTTTCAGCAGCAGTGCACAGACAGCAGAGCTGCATTTGCTTTAGGAGATTTAGAGTCATATTAATGGCTGTGTCTGGGAACTGCTGCTGGGAGGGATGCTGAGTGTGCCACCTTCTGCCACACAAAGCTGAAGTGGAGAAGGGAGTGCTAGAGACTGTTTGAAAGCTGATGTGATTTCATTGGTTTCAACAATATTATTATCACCAATTAACTCAGGTCCAAAGAGAATTTGTACAGCATTTTTTACGTATTCCTCTGCAGGTTTCTTCCCATATCAAGTACAGCAGTTTGAAAGAACAGCATCATGTCCTTAGAACTTACCAGTAAAGAGAAAATGTTTACAACTTGTCTCTGAACAGCACTGCATGGATGATGGAACACTTCTGAAAGAATATCTGTGAAGGAAATAAACCCATTAATTGAACAGAATTACTGCTCGCCAAAGCTACATGTTTGAGAGGTCTCTACAGTATTCAAATAACTATTGAACCATTTGGCACATCCCTAATAAAAACCTTTATCCATTAGCCCCATTGGTGCATGCTTAGGCAAATTAACTCTTTTATATGTAGATCTAAAGAAAATGGTGTGTTATAATTAAATGATTCTTTTGGGGGCAGTAAACCTCTCTTCAAACAGCTTGAATATTAGTGCAGTCGTTTTTCTTTCAGCCCTACTAATCACAGCAAATTTAGCTTGCACAGCCAGAGTCAGGGTGCATGTTACAGGACATTCTGGCAATGGTGATGAACAGATCCCACAAGAGCTGGTGTTTGCTTTATAAGAGGATTCTATCTGAACTTAATGGAAATGTATCTGGATCCTTGCTGTTCATGAAATCGTGTGGCTGTTTAAGATGTCTGGAACTTGAGATATGTGGAGGTCACAGCCCACCCCACATAAGCCCATTGTATGACTGACTTTGGGTTTGAATGGAAGATCTAGAGGACAAATGGCAACTGGAGCCATCACATTTAAAAACAGAATCCTCTCTCCTCCAAGTCACTCAAGCTGTTCACCCCAGTTTCTAAATTGTTTGAAACTTTTTTGACTTAGGTGACATTTTGAACCTTCTGATGGGTGGAAAAGGCACCAGATACTGAATCATAATGGAGCAGACCCATCGTTACCTTGATGAATATTTAGGCCAGGATTTCCTGCCATGGTTACCAGTGGCTGGGCTCTGATATTTTGAACTGTACTTCCTTTACTGCAAGTGCTGAATATCTGTTTTTCTGAAAACTGGGCTCTATGGACATGCCCTGTTCTGGTTTTTAGTTGTAAAGCTAAACACTCCACATTTAAATGCTGTAATCTCCTGAGACAACACAAAGCTGCTTTCTAAAAATATAAGTGTATGTGTTAGACTTTAGATTTTTGTCTAGGATATAGAAGGCACTTTTTATATTATTACCAAATTTAGTCTTGGATTTCCACATATCTACTGGATATCTTACTGGAATTACCGGGATGAAAAATTTATTCGTACCTCTTTTTCTTTGCTGTTTTCTATATTTTCTACTGTCAGGCTTGTAAGTGTGCTCCTGCTGAGGGAGGCAGGTGATTGCTTTCAAACAGTTCCAGTGCAGTTGGTTGGTGGCTGCGTCTAGCACAAGCCTCTGTTGTCAACTACGTCATTTTATTGGCAATGAGGATCTATTTTTGGTTTGTGTTGCTTGTTGTCTTTTGGTTTGTTTGGGGGTTTTTTTTGTTTGTTTTTGTTTCTCTTTTTTTTTTTTTTTTTTTTTGAGGAGGAGAAGAACTTACAGAGACTGCAAATTTTCTGGTTAGTTTAAGGTCCAGCTCTGCCTGCATCTTTGTGTTCTTCTGGGGAATGGTGGACTCCCGTGCCAGCCACTGCCATCACACAAATATCACTTTTCCCTGGGCTTTCTGAAGTACCTGGTGCCTTGGAGCATCCAGATACATTTGAAATACTTCACTATCTGATGCCTGAGGTCAATAAGTTTGGATGCTGTCAAAGTAGAATCATTAAAATAGGACTTCTATGGGATGGAATTATAAGTAGGATTAGCAACAGGATGTGATTCAAATGTTGTGGACACTGCAGTTTTGATTTGCAATAAGCAAAGTACATTTTTTTTTTCTTTCAGATTATGTGCTGCAGGATATAAAAGGGCAAGCAGTTTATCTCACAGGCCCATGAGCTGCCTTCAGTTTGCACATGCAGCTTACATTGGTGGGAGTCCCAGTGTATTCTGAGGACTCAGTCCAAACAAATATCTTAAGGGGAAGTGTTCAAATATGAGCCATCCAATTTGTTTGCTGTTATAAACTGAAAATTAGCAGACTTTAAAAGGCTAAATTCACCATGAATGTAGATCTCTCAGGCCTCACCACCCTCACAGGGAAGAATTTCTACAAAATATCTAATCTAAACCTGCCCTCTGTCACTTTGAAGCCATTTCCCTTTGTCCTCACTCATGTCCTTATCAAAAGTTCCTCTCTGGATCTCTTGTATCCCCCTTTGGGTATTGGAAGGTGCTGAAAGCTTCTCCCAGAGCCTTCTCCTCTCCAGGTGAACAAAGCCAGGTCTCCCAGCCTGTCTCCATAGCAGAGGTGTCCCAGCCTCCAGAGCAGCTGATGCTTCTGTGTTCATTTACATTTTGCCATCATAGAACGTTTTTAGATGTTTATTCCCATGTGAGAAGGATGATGTTGCCTTTGCTCCTTGTCAGGCACAGTGTTCTGTGCACTGGTTTTTTTTTAGTCTGACTGGGCTTTCCAAAGATGGTAAGAGAGACATAATTTCCAAGAAAACATCGCTCCTTCCTTCTTTTAGGAAAAAAGGGTGAGTCCTTTATTCTCACTGATTCCGCGAGATGAAATTTATCCGTTACAAATTCGGAGCAGCACGGAAATGTCGGAAATTTTATTGTTACTCCATAATTGTTTGTTTCAGTGCTCTGTGCTTGTGGGGGTCACCAGTTCACTCCCAGGGAAGTCCAGCTGTGATTCAGAGCAGTTTCCTCAGCTCTCAGCACCGGGGTTGTTTAACCTTGAGGCTGCTGTGCTGTATCAGTGGTGATGCCTCATGTGCAAATGTGCTGCTTTGAAATGCAGAGCCCGCACCTCCTGTGTCCTACCTTGCAGACTGCACTCAGTTTTCTGGAAGGTGAAGCATTATTTTCCACATCTCTCCTGGGATGTATCGAGAGCCTACTGAATTCTGTAAAGACTTCGGATTTAGTTTGCTTACCACTCTCTAGCTATTATCAGATACCAAAGGAAATACATAATGTAACGCACAGAAAAGAAATGATGGTTCAGCGTTATGTAAAAATTGCTGCTGTTCCACTTATTTGAGATATTCTTTGAATGTCAGAAAAGGTCTTTTGGCATCTTAAGTAAATCTTATGTTTCCTGGTAGTGGGTGCTGTCATGCTGTCAGGAATCACAGGTGCCAAATTCGAGGGTCACAGGTCTGACTTGAGCATGAACAATTTCAGACCTAAGGGAGGCTAGAAACGTTTGAGTTATAGAAAAGCAGAAAATACTTTTTTTTTTTTCCCTTTTCTCATCTCACCAAAGAAATAGTGACCAAATTCTCATGGAAATTCATATCTCACGCTCAGGCAGTGGCCAGGTTTTATCATTTCACAGTTCACATTGCTCCAGCTGATGACAATGAGCCACAGCAGTTTTAATGTTCTTATGGTGACTTCTGTCTGAAAAGCAAGAAGCAGCTCTTGTTAATCTGGCTGGAAATTTTCTGAAGGCCTTTGCCTCTATTCAAAGAGAAGGTTCATTGAAACTGAAGCATGTGGAAAAAACCCACTGAACCTTTGACAAATTTCTCATGTTAGCTAGGTTTAGGGTCCTTGAAGATATTACATTCCCTACCATGTACTCCCCAGCTCTCTGGTTTCCTAGTGCCATTGATGCTTGCTGGGGGAATAATTGTTGCACTGGTTGGGAAAGAGGGACTGAACTCTTTAAAAAATATTTTCTGCAGTTCATAAAAGCAAAAAGTAATTAATAACCTGCCTTCACTTTGACACCCCCAAAATTTTGCAACACATTTATTCTAAATATGAAATTTTCCATATGGGGGGGTTATTCTGGCTCAACTTTAACTTTCTGTACTAATTACAAAGCCACTTTGTTGACTTCCTTTAGACTTTTTACTTATAAGCATTTTTCATGGTAATTAAAGTGTGTAAGTAATTCAGCTGATCCTTTACATAGTCTTATTTACAATGTAATTAGGACCACTGCAAGAAGAGTGCAAGCAATTAGTGATTTAATCCTAGTAAAGAATGCTTTGAGTTTCAGGTTTGGCTTTTTTTTGCTTTTAATTCTTCCACACCTCCCTCTCTAAGAATGATGGTAAAGGAATACACAACGTGTTTCAGATTATCTCAAGGAGAGAATTCCAGTTTGGGGAGCATAATTGCTTTATATTTGCGTGGGCTGCAGATGAAATATTTTTTTTCTCTACACTAAGCAGTGTCACCTTGTCTTTCAACAGGTACTTGGGATTCCTGGGTTCCTCTTCTGACTTAGACATTGATTCACTGTCTGGCCTTAGGTAATGTATTATCACACTTTCAAATTTGTGTGCCTGTAGCTACATTCACATACTAAAATAAGTGACTGTCAAAAAGCAAGTAATTTATGGAATTATGTAACAATAGAACACAACCCCAGCTCTGCAGAAGTTAAGGATATTTAATTTTATACTGATTAGTGCTGTTCACTTAAACATTTGCATAACAGATCATAGGTAGGGGGGTTTGGTATCTAATCTAAAGCATCAGATTTTGAACGTTACGTCACTTTGCCTTCATGTGAAATATTTTTCTTTTAAGCCATGACTCTGATTCCACAATTATCTTTTTTTTCCATATTAGCCCAATAACCAGCAATTACAATGTCAGTTGAGTGTGTGTGAGTAGAGAAAAGCTGATTACTTAATGAAATGATACTATGACAGCTGTTCATAAGAAAAAGGAAACAACAGCTTATGTAAGATTCTTCAATGAAAAATGCACAAACATTTAGGTTGCACTTGATTCTCTTTAATTGATAACCTTTTGGTGAAAAAAGGACACCAGTACTAAGCACCCTTCACCACAGATCCCTTGCTTGGGCACTAACAAAAAGCAATAAGTGAGAAGTCAAAAATTCTCCTGCTAAGAAGATTGCAGTGCATACATTACTGACATTTCCATAGCAAGGAAGGAGAATTAGGATATGTATACATTTATATCCCTAGAGGTGGCTGGCAAGTGACTTTAGTTTTATCCTGAAGGTAAATAAGTGCTGGAGACCAAAGGTGCTGGTGTAGACAGGCAGGATAAGTTTCAGAAGCAAGTCCTTCTGGGATGGAAATAATGATCATTCCTGTGTGAACAACTTCCAGCCATTCCACCTGTGATGTACCCATTAGAGTACAAGCACCTTGGACTGCAAATTACAGATATGCCCTCCTGTACTTGACATCCCCTTTGCTCCCTTGGTTCATTTTCAAGAATAGCTCAGACTTTTCCCAGCTTCAGTAAAAAAATTAATTTATACCTTAAAATTATTAGAAATTTTTCTCTTAAAAAATACATGACTGGATTTAATACTATGTTTTGTGAAATAGGTTAAATGCAGTTTCCTGGTTTCCTGCATATTTAAAATTATGACCCTTTCTTTTAAATTGCTTATGATTTTTAATAAGCAAATCAAGACCTACTTCAACTCTAATTAAAGCTCAGTAGAAATGCAGAAGGATAATGGACACAGGACAGGCAATCTTCTGGAAATTAAAAAAAATGGTGTTTTGAAGAAAATGTTTTTGACAGATTTTTATTTTCAGAAGGCAGATACAATTCTTTCTGCTTCATCAGTTATCAAGAATTTTAATAATTAGTTGCAGTATAATTAACCATTAAGTGAAGAAAGTTGTATTTTTGTTCCATGGTAAGGGGTTTCAATATTTATTTACTGTAAGAAAGAGTTGTATCTTTATTTTAAATTACTCTAGTAGAGCATATTTACATTCCTGAGCATGAGTGAATTTTACAACCCTCGACATTATATTTTTGCTGTTTTATATGATCTTAATTCCAGCTCCTGTCATAGAAATCCTCTTAGGTTGGATTCAAACTTATGTTATGTCTTTGTGCATTTGGCCAGACCAGCCTGGCTGGAATCCACCTGGCTTCATTTGGCTTGTGCCAGTCCCAATAGCTGGGTGTCAGGCCCCTCTAGCTTTTCATAATGTGCTTTTCTGGCACTTCTAGATGGTTCTGAATCCTGGGCTTACTGCTGCTTGTGCCCTTGGATTGTTACCCATGCATCTTTCTCTCTATTTCTTTCCTTTTTTTTTTCCTCTTTTTTACCCCTTTCCTCCTAACTTTTTCACTGACTGTATGATTACAGTAAAAACCTGGTGAAACACAGTAGGATGGATTTGCTGCTGGTGTGGCTTCAAAAAGTTCTGTTATTTGTGAAACAAATATATGCAGAAACAAAGAAAACAAACAAAAATCTGATTTATTGCCTGTATGTTACATGTAGAGTCTTTTTTGGTGTATTTAAATAATAGGAAGATTGCAAGTAAGATTTCAGATGCAATTTGGTTTTTAAGGATCCTGCACAGTTAGGAGGTTTTCCAACAAATTAGGCCAAATTGTCTCTATGCTGCTGGAGATTGTAGGTGTTGGTGGTGGGGTTTATTTTTTGTTTGTTTGTTTGGTTTGGTTTTTGTGTAATTTTTTGTTGTTTGTTTTTTGTTGTTTTGGGGGTGGTGGTTTTTTAAAATCAGATGTGCTTTTCTCTTTACATGAAGTATATAATGCAGTGAATGACAGGAATATTTTTGCCAGGCATTTGTGTGACTACTCATAAAACAAGAACCTTCTAACGCTTCCTTCTCATCAGTATGGTTTCAAAGAAAATGGTAATATTTTATTGGAGAGTGGGACAAATAATGACAAAATACACCCATTTGTTAAGGACAAAAAGCAGGATATTCTTGGGGAAAAAGCATCCACAGCTTTTAAACATTACATGATTAACAAGTAAAAAAAAAAGGTTTGTTAATAAAATAAAATCTATAAGTTCAAGTTAATGCAAAGACAAGTCTTGAAATAACTTGATGAGTCTTATTTAACCCAGTTTTAGTAACTGCATTTCTTGTCAAAACAGTCAAGGAGGATCTGACGCTTAATAATAATGTGAAAGTTGTGTTAAAATAAACAGGAGGAATTAATGTGAAGTGCAAATGCAATTCTGATAGACTTCCTTTTGCTGAAGTTTGTTCACCAGGAATTTTGCTGTAATTCAAGACTGATGCTTTCAGTTTGTCTTATGTTGCAGAAAAGTTGTATTCAGCAGATGGAAGGGCTCTGATGAACGCAGCACTTAGTTTTTCTGCTATCCAATAAAGCTGCAATGACACTGTGTGAATCTGGGAGCTCTCATAATGTGTGAGAAGTCAGGAGAAATTGTATTACAGTAATTGACTTCAGTAGGATCGAGACTTCCGCTACCAATTCCACGGGGCTTTCAGTAGTTTTGCAGTCTATTTTAAGGCATGTGCACACTGGTGGAAGTAGTGCTTCTAATCAAAATGAGCTATATTTTATTCAGACCTTGGAGACCAAGTAGGTAGAGCTAATTGGCTTATAACTGACCTGCTTAAAGGATGTCAAAATTGGCTGTTGGCTGTTCCTTTATAACATTAGTTTGATTGACTAAGAGTCTGGCAGCAAGATATGAAATATTATGAACCCAATTCATTAAAATTGTCCCCATTTTAGATCATTACATATTTTCAGAACAAATGGAACATATTTGCAGTATAAAAGAAATATGGATCTGTAAATTACTAACCTGTCAGCCACCTCCTTCTCCTTCTGTTCCCCTCCCCAGAATAAAAAACTCCAGTGGATCACAGGAAAATAAGGGGAGAGCAGTGGGACATACATTTTTCTCGTGGTACTATGCAAAATAAGTATCTTTATAAAAATAAAGAGGAATATTCTGGGCTTGACTTGCTTCCAAATTATTTGGTTGCCTGTCATGCAAGGACTCAGTTCCAGAGGAATGTGCATGCAGAGCTATCATTACATCAGAATTCTGCCTCCCTCTCATTGGGGAAGCTTTTGCTCCTTTGGATAATAGTTTTATTTCACCTTTTTTAAATCACTGACTTTTACTCTGCTAGGCTCACAGCTGCTGTTCCTCAGGTGACTGATCTCACCCCAGTGTTGGTGGCATTCAGTTCTGAATGTGGCATGACCAGGGGAGGCTGAGATGAAAGGTGCATGTGCTGTTTGCAGGCTGAAGAAACTGCGCTCCAGGCTGTGGGAGGATGGGGAATTGGGAAGTTGCAGTGTCTTGCATGGACATTTTGGTACATTTGTATTTCATACCAGCATTTAAACCCCCCTATCAGCATAAGGGGAAGACCTACAGGATTATTTTAGTTGTGAAGATTAGTGCTGAAACTTGGTGCTGGGGTGTTAGCCCACCTGCTGACCCCTGGGGGTTGCACTCTTGCCGAGTGTTGCTCCTCTGAATGTGGGAGGAGGTGGGGTTCTGCTCATCATTCATTTGCAGGTGGTGATTATGCTGGAAATCATCTCATGGAAGTTTGCTTTGGGCCACATTCCAGCTGCTGCATTTTCCAATGTCCTTGGCTGTCTCCTCTCCTCAGGTCCTTGGCTCCATCCTTTCCAAGCAGGCTCGCTCAGCTCTGCTGGGCACGAGCAGGGTGTGTGCTACAGTGCCTTCAGGGGTGAAGGTGCAGCAATCTGTCCTTCAGCCAAAGGCTTCTGGTTTGTTCCTGCAGAATTGTGGTACAGCCAGAGCTAAAATTGCATTAGGGCACGTCTGTTTGCTGCCTACATCTCTTACACACAACATGAACAAATTATGGTGGTGCTGTTCCATGTGAATGTGAGTTATGCATCTTATCCAAGCTCTTGGAGTTGTTCATTAATATAGATTGTTGTTTGTTCATTTTGGCAAAGCTCAGAAAATCCTACAGGGGCCAAAAGCAACTGAAATCCTCATTACCTCTACCAGCAAATGATGCATTCATCATCTTTAAGCTGAAAAACACAGTCCCTTTTTCTTTCTTTATGCACAAAATAGCTTTTTTAGGTTCTGAACTTGAGAACAGGAGGCTCAACATAATGAGAGCCAGTCTTCTGAAAGAAGCAACATGCTAGGGAGGATTTGCCTATTATGCTTTTGCTTTACTGTCTTTTGCTAATGTTACATTGCAATTCCAAACATCACAAGTTTCAGGGATGATGCTTGGTGTTTATGTTCATCTCTGTGTTCCTCAGCAAACACTTTGAAGGTTGGTAAATTGAGGATATCGTTCTTTCTTTGCAACATGCCTCTTCCACAGCACCTACCCCTGGCATGAAGTAAAATCTCAGTCATGCTCCATTCCCATCCTCCACATTTCAGATCTCTGTTGGTACCCAGGTAGCACAGGTAGAAGTCTGGCACCCACTGCAAGAGCTTTGTAAATATTATGAGGAAAAATACCACAACTAAAATAATGATGTCTCTTGACATTACCTGTGGTAATGTCCAAATCTTGTTGCTTGTGCTCCATTTTCTGAGTTGAAAGTTGTTTCCTACTGTGATTGGGTAAATTTTAAAACAAGCCACAGCAGCCAGCATGAAGCAGTGCTTACTTTAAAGGAGAAATGATCTCCTGCTCTTCTTCACAATACAGCTGGGACTTGCTTTCCCCTTGACTTTGGCTCGGAGGAAACTTTGCCCTGAGCCATGCAGCCAGGCTCTGGGGGACAGGGGGAGAGGCTTTGATAGATGGTGATGAGCAGGCATTTCAGACTGTACATCCTGATGCCTAAATTAGCTGTAATTATTAAAGCAACATGGTTCACTAGAGCAGCATATGATTGTAAGGATATTCTCAGTTCTGTCTAGTACATTCTTTAACAAAGCTGAACCATCCTGTCT
>NW_005054309.1:6279222-6285090 GCF_000277835.1 Geospiza fortis | reverse complement strand
TTGTCATCTAGTCCCTCTTTTACATTGCTAACAGGGGGCACTACTGGATAGATGATAGAAAGGGCAGTGATTTGAGTCCAGCGTTCCTTCTGTCCATGTAAAGGACTGGTGTACAACTGCTTCCCTCCGTGTCAAATTTATGTTGTATTCCATGATTCACACAGACTGAGGCCAAAAAATCAGATAAATTTATCTGTTTGAATTTTATCATCCCTTGAACCATTCTTACTGATTTGAGGCCTTGATATTAATAATAATTTCACAATATTTCTCTTGTCTAATCCCTGTCTACATCTTTCCCTTTCAAATTTTGCTGAAAGCTAATTTAGTTTTTTCTTCCCACCTTTTCTCCAGCACTCTGTACATCCTACCTTAACTGGATTGTCCTCTTTTCATCTGTCTTATGTATTTATGGTTGCAATATGTCCTTTGCTGCACATTAAATCCTTTGGTGCTCCCAAGCCAGCCTTGGCTGTGTGAATTTAATGAGGGTTGTGTGGTGCTTGGTGTCGTAAGTTATCTTAGCCTGATTTTTCAAGTGTCTGCTGTTGGACTGGTTTATGATTTTCCTGATGTGGTGGAGGATGAGGGTGCCCCAAAGGCTGCTCCTAAGAGCAGGGATTTCCTGCTCTGGCTGTGGCTCACCTGGTGAGGGCTGCACTGCTTCCCTCCAGGTCTGCATTTAGGTGGCAGGGTGGGACATTTGTAGTGGCAACCTTTGTCAGGGAAAGGTTTTTGTCTCCTGAGCATCTCCAGGGTGCAGGGAGGAACAGGAATGAAACTAGAAGCATATTTTAGAGCTGTGAGCCGTCCCTTTTACTGACTAAAGAGAGGTTATGAAGTGAGGATTGTGATCCTGCCAGTCCCTGTACGGCTGCTCTCAGTGCAGGCTGTGAGCAGCATCGCTTTCCTACTCCTGTGGAGTGGTTGCCCCTCCTCAGGAGGAGCTGAGCTTCTTCTGCAGTCATGGAAATTGTTCCTACTTGCAAAATGTGGAGGAAGATCAGAACTGAAATTTGAAATTTTATTAATCATCAGGTAATCAAACCTAAATTGGAAAATCCAGAAGTGTAGTCAGGCATGGCAAGAATCTAATTACACATCTTCTCACAGGTTGGAATAAAATCCCCACAGGATAATTGAACCTTTTTTTTTGTACCTGTATGTGTTCTTAAATTCAACTAAACTGGCAACACATCAAAACAGATCCTTTCAGGTATTCTGCTGGAGTCCTTGACTGTCCCTTGTAAAACACACCACGCTGCTGGGGCACAAGTAATCACCAAGGTGCTCTGTGACTCCTTGTGCACATCTTGAAGGTAATTCAGGAGACTTCTGTGTGATAATGAGGTTCAGTATCTCAGCTTCAGCCAGCCCATTGTCAGAATGACATCTGGTTTTAGTAACTGCTGGTAAGAGATGATGTGAGGCACTGTACAGCTTTCTTCTCACTGTTCTCAGGTGTAACAAATATCTACAGCTCCCAGATTTATAGGGCAGCTGTGATCAGATAATTTACAACAAAAAGTGCTGTCCTTTCACCTATGTTTTCCTTCAATGTCCTCTAACAGTATCATGAGAGACTGTAGTTACAGTAACACAGTATTTTTAAGCTTTTAAAATGCTTTATCCTTAGCTGAGACATGGGACACAGTATTCATTTATCACATTACAATGTTACTGGGCAGTTTGGGTCTGAATATGGAGCTGATAAAATATTGGACAAAAACACTGGTGCAATTTGGGTGATTCCAATGCAGATACTGAGCTAATGTGAAAACTTGCTGGGTACTGTGTGCCTATTTATGGGGTGCAAATGATGGAATGAGACTTCAGGTTTTTGGGGAAAAAACATTTTTTATCTGAGATACCGTTCGTAGATGTGCTATGATTCAGTGCAGTGGGAACTCCTGTTTGTCATCAGTTCTAGTGAAAAGTGTGCAGGATGTCCCTGAAAAGTGCCCTGGAGTGGGAGTGCAGGGTCTGTCCCTCACCCTGCCAGGGACCTGCACTGTGAGCACACACAAAGTGCTTCAGCTCTCTGTGATCCAGGGTCACCCCTGCTCAGTAAAGAGCACCCACCATCCCAGGGGAATGTTTTGGAACCTCTCATGGTTTCCCAGGTTGTCAAATAGTCACCAAAGGTCTAATCTTTCACACAATATTGAATTTTTTCTTAATCTCCATTTCAGTGGTGTTTTAAAGCCTGTTTTCATTGTTTTTCAAACCATACTTTACACTGTTGTTCCTTTTTCATGTGTTTCCTTTTATCCTCTTACCTGACAGGAGGGGGATGTGGGAGACAGTTTTACCTGGCACACAGTACTCTTGTCTATTGAACTAAGCAGCCAAGAGAGTAAATAAATAGGCATTTAAAGAGATTCTTGGGATTTTCTAAAGACAATATATTGGTGAGAGGTTAGTTTTGTGATTTCTGGTTTTGTACAGTATATACTTTGGTCCTTCTGTGCCACTCTCCCTTTCCTCTCAGTCTTCTGCATGCTTCTCCTAAAAGCAAAGTTATTTTCAAAGCTGTTATGATAGTACAAGCTGTCCCTTGTGAATACATGGTGCTAGCTATTCTGTTCCTACATGAAGAATTTGGGGTTTTCCCCTCTGCTCCCTGTGCTCTCATTCAGGTGAGATTTGGGCACTTAGGTCCTGCTACAGCCTATGGGATGATATTTTATTTGCCCAGGATTTTGTTGTTTGGTTGTGTTTTCCTTCTTGCTCTACTGAAAGTATTTGCTGGGAAAGTTGCCCTCACTTTAGTGAGCAATCCTGGCACCTGAAAGTGGCACTGCCTCTCCCCTCTCTGCTGATCCCAGAGCCACTGGGGAAATGCCAATGCTGAGTGGCTTCATCTCTGTCAGGCTGAAAGGCTGCTTCATTTAATTGCAAATTTCTTCCTGAGCAACCTGACCCCAGCTTACCTGGAGCCATAATATGAACTTTGGCAAGTAAATATGTATAACTTTTAATAAATCAAAGCACTTGTAAGCCAAAAAATCCCCAGGGATTCACAATTTTTTTCTTTTTCTTTTTTTTTTATAAGACAGTTTGTTCTTTTTACTCTCTGCTGAAATTATCTGCAAAATCTCAAGGTAATTACATTCAGCAGAAGTGGGGACATGAACAGGACACCTGCACTGCTTTTCCTGCTTTTCCTTTCACCATGGGGACTTGTCTCCTCTCAGGTCAGTGAGCCAAACTCTACTTTAGACAAAATGAAACCCCAAGGTCAACTGAATGTGAATTTTTGGTGTCAAACATCAGACACAGCACTGCAAAGGCTGATTTCTAGAATCCATATGGCATTATGAGAATATTTCACTGAAGTGTTCAGTCTCTGTGTTGTGGACATAGAGGTTTTGATAAACTCAAATGACAGATGCCCTTCTAAAATAATCTGGTGTGACAACCTGCTCAGTGTGAGTCACTAGAATTTGATAAATTTTCCTTTTATCAACCAACATAATTTTTAATTGAGCTAGAAAAGAGGATTTTTCAAGGCATCAAATGATGAAGCCCAATTGTATGCTCAATTTAATAGTCAATTATCCACCAAAAAAAGTGTTCTTTACATCTAAACATAAAAGATGGATGTTTTTAAAATCTGAGTGTTGTTCTGCCTTTGCCTGAAGAGCTCTTTAGAATCAGGAGCCCACCCACTTCTCACTTTTATTTTATATATGAAGCTGCAAAAGAAATTTTCTTAATATTCCAATTTGTCGGAAAAATTTGTACACCCCAGATATGATGCTACAGGAATAGCGTCTGTATCTTGAAGTATAGAATCTTTCTTTGTGTTTCTATTACTACACCATGCTTATATTTCCATTTTCATCTCTCAAGGACAGCCCATTTTACAGGCACTCCAGCAGCTTGAAGTATTTTGAAGAAAGGAATGGTTATAAAATTTCTGGTGGAAAATTCTAATGCAGTTGTAGTTCCTTCACTGCTGAAGCCAAAATACCATTTTAGAGGGATTTGAAAAGAGTGGTATGTTATTTCAGTGGCTAGATGTAGAATAGTGCTGTGGATAAATCATCACTCCACTGTTGGGTATGGCTTGGCAAGCCCAGGGCTTGGCACTCTGGGGTGCAATAATTTCCTCAGGAGAAGGGGGCAAGGAGCAGAGCAGCCACAAATCTCCTGCCTTGGCACAACAGAGGCAAAAGCAGGCAGAGTTAGGGGATATCCTCTGGTTCCATTTTACCTTTTTTAGGGATCTGTCCCACTAATTTCAGGGTCAGATTGAGATGGATGTGGGAAATTGCTGCAATGCAGTGTCTACAATAAGAATATTCACCTTTCCTTTTTTTTTTTTTAATTCTGTTAACCAGTTATTGAAAATTCATCTCATTTGATAATTACTATGAGTTGAATACACCAATAGGGATATTTTATTCCAATGCAGGTGTTATCTCTGCTTAGCTTTGGCTCACCTTTAAAATATCTATAATTAGATTTGGAAAGAGAGTCTTTCATTCTTAAACTTATTGAAAAAAATGGCATTTTGCTGTGCTTCATAGAATAGTAAGACCAATTAAATTCTTCAAGATAATGGTATTCTGAACTTGCATCTATTTTTGGAACATTAATTATATTCTGCAATGCTTCCTGTGAAAAATCAGAGACAGATACAAGCATTAGTATGTGTTAATTAAATCTGAGTTAATATTTTTGGTCAGGGCTCTGCAGTACATACATAGATGTGTTTGCTGGTTAATATTTTTTGTATTTTTATTCTAGTTGTATTTTTCTATTAGTTAAATGCCACATATTGGTTTTTGTACATACTACAAAGGCTTGATTCAATCAGGTCAAAGTTAGTTTCTGACCAGGTTATCCAAGATCAAACTCTTCTTTACACAGAGCAGGAAAAATATGTAGTGGCAATAAAGACAGCTTCTCTTTCAGAAATGTAAAACTGAAGGTCTTGTTGGTTGTTTGTCTGCAATTTTTCATGTAACTTTGCTGGTTTGTTTGGGTTTTGTTTTCAGCCAAATCTCCAAAACTCTCAGTTTTCATCCCAAACTAAATACACTGTTAGATTGCCCTTTTTTATCTTAAATGCTGCTGAAATTCTTCATCTTCATTCCTTTCTGTAAACCTAATTCACAAGTAGGTTTCCTTTTGCAGCACTTGCACCAAGTAAGTTGACGAGGTTTTATATTTGTGCTCTTCATTTCCATTTTTATAAGGACATCATGGAAACCATAGTGTCAGCTGGGAAGCTGAGCATATAGATGAGACTGTGAGCATGAAATATTCATGCTACATCTCCCTGAAAGCCTTGCATTGATGTAGAAGGGCTTGTTTTCTTTCCCTTTCCCTCATCCCCCATTATTTTACACTGAAAAATTGGCATAGTCTCAAAAAAAAAGTGGGTCAGGAAGATGCAGGACATGTGAGTCTTTCTGTTCTTCTGCAGGGCATCACTTCCAGCAGGTATGGGAGGAGAAACTCCTGAAAATCTCTTTTTTTAGTCTCATGCTCCTGCCCTGTGTTTCAGGAAGAGGCAGCTCAATGGCACTTGTTGCCCTTCACCTGCTCATTTATTCTCCTCTATGTTTTCAGACTGACTGAAATATTTTTAAAATTTATCTTGAAGTGATTTGTTGCAAAAAATTACAATTCTGTGTGCTTCTGTGATGTTCAGCCATTTCAGTCTGAAATTCTCATGAAGATTTTAACTTGTTGCAAACTGTTGTTCTAGGTAATATTAATTTTTTTTCAGGGAGAAATTTATTAACATTTTAAAAAGTAAATCAGGTTTGAACCCAAGGATATTCCATTTAAAAATTATAAAAATGGAAATATGTGTCTTTCATCATTTTCCTGACATTTTTTAAAAATCAGTGT
>NW_005054309.1:6265364-6278900 GCF_000277835.1 Geospiza fortis | reverse complement strand
TCTCTATATTATATATATACTATATATATATGCTAATATGCAAATATAATTATATATATGTAATTTAAAATACTGTAGTAATTAGGTAAAAAAGAGATTCCATTACAGGCATTTTTGGCAGAATTTGAAAATGAACTTGGGTTTTC
This sequence comes from Geospiza fortis, assembly GCF_000277835.1. Lineage (NCBI taxonomy): Eukaryota > Metazoa > Chordata > Aves > Passeriformes > Thraupidae > Geospiza > Geospiza fortis. The sequence goes on along the minus strand of NW_005054309.1, from coordinate 6,278,754 downwards.
TTGCGACTCATTTGTCCTTTTTCCTGTTGTGTTTGTTAGATGCTGTCAGTCATTATTTATGAATATATGGAAGAGTGCCACTGAGTTACACAACCTCTTAGTGGAATCAGTCCAGAATTTTCCATTATCTGTTCTTCACTGGAAAACTTGGGACTTAAAATTGGTTATGTCTGATTTCTAAGAAGCAAACTCACCCTAAGATTAAGAGGAGTAGTTTTTTCATGTTTAAAAGCCCCAATGTCAGGGGCTGCCCAAAGACCCAATGTGGTAAAGCAAGGGGCACAGGGAGTCCTGTAAAGATGAGAAGTGATATTGGTGCACCAGGATGTGGGCTGTGCAAAAACTTCTGCTTTTCTGGTATTTGCTGATGGCTCAAGATTTATAAAAGAGATAAAATTTATAAAAGAGATCAGCTTTCTGCAGTTTCTACCATAATATTCCTGTTCTGTGTATGCCTTTCTAACATTTGTCTGTTTGCAAGAAGGGAATATCTCTGAAACTGTTGGTTATTACTACTGATATTCATATTTTGAAAATCTGCCTTACTCCTATGTTAGTTTTCTCATGCTGTGGTCCTAAAACTAATTTGGCAGAGCTTACAAGCTGTTTGAATCATATTGAGTCTTGCCTCGTTTTTTCACAGTCACATTTGAAATGATCTGTCAAATAATCACATATTGCTCACCTTAGACCTTAGAGGAGAATAATCTGCACAAACTGTGCAGTTCCTGATTGCCATCCCCTCACCTCCAAATAATAAATAATTTACAGCTATCACGTGTTCCTTCTACAGTTGAGTATAGAGGCAAAAAAAGAAACTATCTTCATTTCATCATTAGCTTAATCAAGGCAGTGTATCAGTAACCTGCAGGGAAACTGATTGCTGAGGAGCAGGGGGAGGTGATGGCTGAGTAACAAATGAGTTTTTGAACCTTAGGCCTTTTGAATTTTAGTCAATTTTAACTAAAGTTCCTGAAAACTCTTAAGTTCTTTTCTATTAGAAGTTATAGTATTTTGAAAAGATTACATGAGAAAACAGTTTCGAAAATACTCAAACACCATAATTTCCCTGTTCCTTTTCTTTCTTTTCCAGTGTGAAACATGATTTCTTGAGCCTTGCAGGAAGGGGTAACCTTCAAATCCAGCATCTTTGACTGGCAAGGGGCTGCAGACCCGCAAGGCCTTTTCTTGGCTGCCCAGCACGGAGGCAGCAATTCCAGAGTGCTGCTTTTTGTAACAAAATCTCTGGGTCTGCAGCTTTTCACCATGGAGTTGAGAGCTAAAATTCAACATCTGAGTAAAGCCAAAGCTTCTGCATTGAAGCTGAAGCAGAGGAGCATGAGCCAGGGAGCCCAGACCCAGAGTCCCAGACAGCAAAACCACAGGGATGTGGAACTTTGGTCTCCCAACCAGCCAGGTGATTGTGGCTGTTCTTGCAGAATCCAATGAACAAATTCACATAAACAAAATTTGAATGATAATCAAGGATTTTTTTTTTTTTTTTGTTTGGGAGTTGTATGGCTATTTGTGGTTCAGAGGCATAAAAGATGGGATAGCAGAAACTCTTCATGGGCCTATAAATGTATTCATTTTCCAAGCAACTTCAGAGTCATGGTTTGTATCTGAATTTTGCCCTTAAATACCTTGCTTCTGGATGATGAAAATAGTGGGTAACTGCAGTCTTCTCTTGGAATTACCCTCTTTCTCTTCTTCTATAATAATCTATTTTCCCACTTTCTTCCAGACACCCTGTGGCCATTTTTGTTCTTCTGTCTATCTCCAGGCTTATTTTTTTAATTTTTTTTTTTACTTTTTAGAGTTTTAAAGCCCTCAGGTTAAAAAAGATGAAGAAGGCAGATCTGAGATGCTCAAGAGAGTTCACAGCCTGTAAAAAGAGCAGTGAAAATCAAAATTGGGGAAAAAATTGCACAATGCACAGGACGTAGCGGCTTAAAGAAGGCTCAAAAAGAAACTTTCAAAAACAAATTTTCCCTTTGAGAAATATTCCATCAAAATGTTTCAGCTTCTTTTATCTCCTGTGTCTTCTGTGAGTTATGTTTAAACACTGAAATAGTCCCTTGAGCATATATAAACTCAAAATGAACAGGGAACTAACTAGAGATGCAGGATTCTCTTTTGTTCTTTAGATGCTCTGGTTATTGGTTATTTTTTCTTCACTGGGATGGATATGCTGGATTTTTCTAGTTTAGGGATACAGGTAATTCTGGAGTAATGGGTGGCAGCTTTTATTTTCCATGGCAGAGCTAATTCCTTGCAAATGTTTTGATGCTTTTAGGCTTTTCTCAGCATCAAGTCCCGACCATTTGCCTCATGTTTTTTAAAGCCAATACTATAAGAGCCCCTCAACTCAAGATATTAATAGTATGATAGTGTCAAAATAGCTAAAGGATTTTGGGGGACAAGCTGCTAGGAATGACAATGACAATCTCTAAAATTATTAAATAAAGTTACAGAAATATGAAATATGTTGACTAAAGATAGGCATATTTTCAGTGGCATGAGAGATAGATAGACCAGTCAGGAGGAAACTTTGGGTTGCTTTACTTTTCCTAAAAATCCCACTAGGCCAGATACTGACCTAAATCAGGTAAATATCAGACCAGAGTAGAGCAGTAGAAATGAACCAGTTTATAGCCACTGAAAGAAAGATAAGAATCAAAGATGTTGATGTCACTGTAGCTGCAACTGAAACAACTCATTTCAAACTAAATAAAACATTAATACCTTGATGCTTCTCTCTATTTCATGGAATGCTCCAATTATGAGTTTGAGCATCCCCAGGTAAGTTTCAGTGCAGAAATTTGTTTGGAAAAGGGTCCACTGAGGATTCTGTGCTAAGTTATCTAACAAAGAATAAAGTGAGTCGGTGTCTCATATGGATTACTGCCTTGCTGAACCTGCTGCTGTATTTGGTGAGGTGTGAACAAACACTGCCTTGATATAGATAATCTTGTTAAACAGTGTTAAAACACTGAGAGAGGATTGCAGCTGGTGGAGAGACTGAGGGAGGCTGCTGGTGTGAGGAGACATGTGGACACTTTTAATTATAGGAGTAGGGATGCCCTACCTGTGAGGGAAGGCTTTGGTATGAAATTCAATCTGAGAGTTTCTGGCCTTTACAAATGTTCTCAGTACTTTTGTGTTCACAGAAGTGATTTATGATTATTTTTATTGCTGGTTGGATTACAGATAATATAAAGGCCCTGCAGATACATAGAAGCTTAGAATCAAGGATTTATTGTTGGGTGTTCAAATAATGTCTGGATGGACCTTGAATTCAGAGCTGGTCCTGCAAATAAGCCCAGGTAAGATTGTATTTATATATGAATTGAAAAAAAGTGCCATTCTTAAACCACAAGAAAATATCTCTTATTTTCTCCTTTACTTAGGAAGACTGCAAAACAAAAAGGCAGTGGTAAAATGCCATGGTTGAAAAAATGCTGAGGAGATGACTGAATGACCCTGATAAATCCCCTTTCCTAGTTGTTGGATAGAGGTTCCCTAAGCACAATCTCGTTTAATGGGGTAGGAAGCGCTGGATCCCTCAGAGTGCAGGAAATGGGAAATCACAATTATTTATTGGGTCAAACACTTGATTTGCATTCAAATAGGGGTGAAAGAAACCCCATTGCTTTGTCTGCCTGGCTTATTGAGGGCTGAGGTTTTTATTTATGAAGGTTTTAAAGCTCTCATCAATCTGAGCAGCCAGGGTGTGCTGGTGAGGGCAGTTCTGGGGCTCTCCTGCACCCTGCCCCTGCCAGGCTGGGTACCACACACCCCTCTGGCAGCACCTCTCAGCACATCCATGGTCTCAGACAGACCATCAAGATATTCTGTATGAACAAGTAGAAATTCTGGGCAGAAAACAGAGAACAGAATCTCCTCGCAGATTTATTTTTTCTGAGAAGTAGCTCGCACTCTCATGTTGGGTTTGAATTCCTGCTGACAGTTCCCTCAGCATTTCTTCACCAAAATGATGTCTGTGTACTTTAATATTTCCAAAAGGAGACATTAGTGCACAAGGCAGTCAGAGGAGATGGGAAGGCAGATTTCCCTGGAGTGTAAATGAAAACTCAGAGCTGGGAGATGACTTTTGCTCTAGTGAGAGTTATTTTCCCACCCTTTAAGCACACCAGCCCTGGAGCTGACACAGCCCCAGTTCTGGCAGTGAAGATCAGCTCTGTAAATTGAGCACAGAATCCCTGAAAGTCATGTAGCCAGACAATCCTCCCAATATTGCACTCAGGTGTGGGAGTTTAAAGCCACCTTGCTCAGGAAGGTAGAATCAAAATGCTTTTCTGCAAAATTACATTGATTCTCCTTGCTACATTCTGATGAACTTCAATAATTTTTTCCCCCTCAAGTGATCACTGATTAATCTAAAAAACTGTGAAATTAAGTTGTTTGAACCAGGAATTAAAAATTTCCAGCAATTAAAAACAAAGAAACAAACCAAAACAGCCACCAGCATTAGAAATTGATTAATCATGACAACAACTGAGATGCTGAAATTAGTTGTCCTTGTTCCAAAGGATTTGTAACTAGTATGATGTTTTTGAAGCTATTAAATGATAGTTTAGCTGTGTTATTATTTGTAAAGCAGCTACTTTTGTATCCTGAGCCTACTGAGTAAATGTTTTGCACAGTAGGAGACTGTAACATAGCAAGCCTAATCATTGTCATTTTACTGTACAAGAGGTAATTTTAGAAAATGATTCCTTAAATTATAAGATTCAAACAAAGTCAAGGCTCTCCAGCTGGGAACTTTTGTATTTTCTGCCATTGGAAAGTGTCTTTCTTCTAAATACAGCGAATCTTGCGCAGATTCACTACTACTGGTCTAAATAAAGTAAAGGAAATTTAAAATTGTGCATATTTAGTAATCTTTCTCTCAGTTAATGCAAGTATAATGAGTTGTCCATAGGGAGGGCACTGGGCACACAATGGATCTGATTCCCTCCTGAATGACTCTGGCTTGGCTCCAGAGCAGCTGTGCTGCAATTGATAGCACAGCACTGCTGTGTATTTAAATAATGTGAGAAAGACTCCTCTCATCTGATTCTAACATTGGGATTAAGGGTGTGCTAGTCCTTTTATACTTCTAGCAGTCTGGACTTTAATCACTACCCCCAGATATGCAGATGAAATCTGTTTTACTTCTGCTACACAGCTTTTGGAGGGTTGCAGTGTAATACATACATTTCAGAAGCTTTTAGAGTGTGACCTACCACAACCTCCTCATTTTCCTGTACAGTGTTTTGCAGTGTGTGCTCTTATAAAGAATATATTCCAGTTTTGTGCAGTTTTCTGCAGTACCATTGCCTTATTTTTTTCCTAAATGAATTTCATAAAATTTCATTTAGCTCCTAGTTCATCCAGATAATTTAAAACATTTTTCCCCTTTTATATACTGACGTTAATTTTCATCCTGATCAAAATGTCACCTCTGTTTGGTATCAGATTTTCTATCTGGTTGTATTTCCACATTAGAAAAAATTTATTCAAAATGCATGCCTGGTTCTGAGGTTCCAATATTTGCCCTTCTGTTGGCATTTTCCCCTCTCTGCAGTCGATGTCAATGCATTGCTAATTTTGATGTGATAGCATTTTACACTCACATTTCCGATTGCAGTGCAAAGTGCAAGGCAGCAAGAATTAGGCCTGCAATGCACTGGGAGTCTCATGACAGTCAGGAGCTGATGAAATTTGAATTCCACCCCATCTCCTCAATTCACTTTGCACAGGGCATTCCTTTGAAATGCTGTTGGTGTGGGTCAGGTCTGTCTTATTGCCCAGGGCAGCAACTCCAGCATCAGCTGGTGAACCTGACATGAAACCCAAGGAGTCACATGAGGAACACAGACAAATCATTTAGCCTGCTATTAAACTGCAAGATTTTCCCTTTTTAAAAAATTTTTATTTTCCCTTGTTGGCCTGCACTTGGTTAGAGTTGTCTGGAGGTGACCACTGCTCTAACCAGTAGGTGTGTATGGATGTGCCTGTCCCCAGTCCTGGATCACTGAGGATTGACACCCCTGGCAAGAAACAACTTTGGGAAAAGGCTGCATGCAGAACAATGCAGCTGTGCACGGGGAGCAGTGTGGCAGACAGGCAGGAAGGATCAAACAACTACCAGAGTTGCTAGAGGGGAGAGTTTAATGACAAGTTACTGTGACATTTATGACCAGATCGATTATGAAGACTGAAAAAATCTATGGTATATTTCCAGGGTATTACTGTAGAGCCATCTGATACAGGGGTTGCCATGGCAAGTACAGATTTTCTATTAACCAGGAAGGTGAATGGTCTCATAAAGCCCATGGAAGTTGTTAGTGAATAAATTGCATATGGGAAGCACCTCTATTGATCCCTATGGAAATTTAATATTTTCAAACAAAGCTGTAAAGTCTTTTCCTTGGTTATTTTTAAAAAACAGTCTGGGGTACTGTCAAAAGCAAATGCACCATTTCTGGTATTCCCCATGTCTTGAATGACAGCCTAGACAGATTGGAAAATCAGCACTCAGCTAAAAATACTAGTGTGGAGGCAGCAGGGTAAGAAAGTAAGTTACTGAATATTGTTAAATAGGTCTGTCTCTACAGCTTTGATACTTGATAAAGTTAAGATCTTTGTCATCACAACCTGAGAACTAAAACAAATATACTTGCACTGTTTAATACTTGATTATATAATTTGTGATAAACATTTCAGGAGACCAGTAAGAACAGGAAAAAGCATTATTGTTAATGGAAGTTGGATAAACTGAGCAAAGGAAATCTCATCAAGGATCTATATTTCACTCTATCCCCCCAGTGCTGTATGCACGTAGAAAAGAGTCCCCTTGTTATGTGTTCTAACCATGTAGAAACAATCCAAGGATAGAAGGAACAGGTTGTCCAGAGAATTTTTGTCTGCCCCATCCCTGGGAGTGTCCATGGCCAGGCTGGACAAGGATTGGAGCAACCTGGGATAGTGAAAGGTGTCCCTGCCCATGGCAGGGAAATGGAACAAGATAATATTTTATGGTCTTTAAGAATTCTGTAGTTCTGTACTTCTGTGGGTAGGTAAACTCTGAGGTGTCTTTCTCAGGCCCAGACATGCAGACACAAAACTTGCTGTGAGGTGCTGGTTGTAGTAGAATGGCAGGAACATTCCTGTGCTTTTGCCATCTTCTCTATAACAAACACAGTGCTGGTTTTTTTTACAGTAATTTTGGTGTGCAGCAGAACAATACAGCTGTTACTAGCAGTAGAACAACAAAGTTGTTACTAAATGCTTTGCTTTCACTGTTGCTCACAGAGTATAAATTGATCAGTAATTGTTGAGCTTGGGAAAGTCTAGAGGAATACAGAAAGTTTATTGATATTTCACTGGGCAACTGTCTTGTTTGGTGGCAAGCATTTGTGCAGAGGGTCAGGTCAGATGCTGACAGTCCAGCAGGAAATGTGTTGCAGCTGTGGATGCATTCACTGATGTGATAGAGTATGTTCTTTACATAAAGGAAGGCAGAATCATCAGTCGTGTCCCACTGTTCCCATTTCTCATTCACGCCAGAGGATGTCTGCTTTGACTTCTCCTTCCCTGTCTCTGATCCTGGCAGCTCTGCCTCTCTGGCCACTCCATGTGTGGTTGCTCAGGCAGGATAACAGCTCAGAAACAAGGCTGGGTATGGTGGCCATGCAGCCTTCAGTGAGCTCTGCTTGTCCAGCAGAATGAATCCAAGCACGTGGAGTCACAGCTTTCTCTCATCTGCAGCAGGTAATTTCTTCTTCACTGCACCAGCTGTATTTTTGTTAGCAGTCATCTTCAGTCCTACACATCTTTATTAACAATTTATTTTGCCCATATGCTAAGTATCTGCTCTAATAATTAGCAACGTTGTGTATCCATTTAGTACCATATCTTTTTAAATGCAGTATGTTCATATTTCCTAGTCCACATATCTTCCCCCAAGCAATACCACAGGTGCTTCCTTTAGACCTCTGTTTTCCTTTGAACTACAGTGGTTCAGCTCATTAGCCTGTCTCACTTCTTATCAGTCACACTTGCTTCTCATTACTCTGGTTGCAGAGCTACCATAATTAGATTTTATATTTTTAGGCATTCATAACACTGCTTTAGTGTACACTGTGCTATCAGAAGCGTTTTAGAAAAACCATAAGACCAAACTAATTAAAATGTTCCACAGAGACTTTTTAAAGGAGAGTTGCTGTTGCTGCTGACTTGGTAAATTCAGGCACACACAGCTGTGGGGCCAGGGGGGCAGAGAGGGGAGGTCACTCGGATCTCCTGCCTGTGCAGCTCACAGGACCTCACCCTGTATCTTTTGCTTCCAGGCCATTATCTCTGATGGCTCTCAGGAGAAGATAAGCTACATTTGGCTTTAAAGACTTGGGGTTTTTCCCCAAGCTTGCCTTTTCACTCCTCGAAGTTCTCCCCTCTTGCCAAAGGCAGTGCAGAGATCTTGAGCACCTAACTTTGTTCAGGTAACCCAAATACTTCTCAGAAACTGGAAACAGGGTGTCCCCACCCTATTCACAGATTGTGCTCATTGTATTCTCTATTATTTTGTAGTCTCCTGCAAGGGATTTTCTCACCAGAAGTAGAATCTCTGTGTTCATTTCCTTTCCTGAACAGCTGCATTTTCCTCCTCCTATGAGTTGCTGCTCTCTTGCTCTTCTGGAATGGCTTAGATGGGCTGAGACTGTTTCCACTCTTATATAGGAGCATCTGTATACAGATGGACCTTGGTGACAGTAAGGGAAATGGGTCTGGAAGGCACCTGCAAGGCTGTGCATACCTGTAATAATAATAATAATAATTAATAGAATTATTGCTGCTTGTGTTTTAAAATGGGGCTTTCTGCAGGGGCATTTGCCTCACACTCAGCAGTATCTCTAGAGATGTAACTTATTCTATAGTCTCTATATAGAATGGGATATTTTTAGATGGGAGCAATTTTGTACACAGGAAGCTTTAAGTTTACTTCCTTTACTGAAATATTTTCTGTGTTGAAGGGAATCTGAGCTGTTGAATTTCACTGGCTCCTAAAATAACATGCACAAATGTATTTATATTTATTTTGTAACTTAATTTGTATAACTGTGTTGCAGATATTCCATCTGAAACAAGAAAAATGACCTGGTGTTGTAGTAGGTTGCTCATTTCCCTGGAAACCCAGCTTCTAACATGAAGCTTACTTGGAAATTAGTTACAGCAGGTCTAATCACTCTCCATCCTTCATCTCATTTGTTCAGTCTCTGCTAGCAGTAGAAATCTTTACTTTGGGGAGGCAGAAAACTGTATTCTACCAACATAATCACATTCTTCTGTCATTCAGACACTTATTTTAGAATTAGCCAAAAAAGTTAAAGGTCTATTTTACAATAATAAAAACTCAATTACTGGAATCTCTAAAGGGAGTAAGTAGCAGTAAATATGAAACAAGTGTATTAGTATTTAAAAATAACTACTGCAGTGCAAATTTACATAAATAACTATTGTTCTTTTAGAATCCAAAGCAGTATATTTCCTTGCTTCTTCAATAGAGTGCTTGCTGCTGGGTTTCCATTACTATTAATTTTTGGGTATTATTATTGATATTATTACTATTATTATTACTATTATTATTGTTGTTGTTGTTAATTTATTGTTTTTATATTAATTGTAGAAAGTATTGGCTATTGAAGACCTTCTTGAAATTTCTTACATCTGTATTATATCATGTTTTACACCAGAATTTTCAAGGCCATCTGTATAAGGGAGTTGGAGGCCACAGATTCACTAAGGAGCCCTGGATTTGTTCTGTTTAGTGGAACAGAAACTCCAGACTCAAGGGCTTTGGGGTATCACACCTTGATATATGTAAATATACAAACTGCAGGATTGTGTCCATCTGCTGAAGTACTCTGCATCCTTGAGCAGTATTTGTTTTATGCTTCTTCAAGTGTGTTGTGCCAGTGGACTCTGCCAATTCAGCCTGTTTGTCCTGTAAATTTAAACTGGGAGAAGCCCCAAGCCCTGCAGGGTTGGGCAGTGTCCTCTGTTCACATGGGGCTCACCCCTTCCTGGGCACGTGTCCTGGGCTCTCAGGCAACTTGCATTTGCTCCTTTCTCTCATTGTCCTCTCTTCATATAAAGTGAAGGTCTCTTTTTTTACAATCAGATGGTTTGCTTTGTCTAGCAGAAGTTAGAGCTTGCATTGTTATTTCTGCCTTAATAGCTCAGCAGAGGTTTCAGTCTATTTAAAGATTCTTGTAATGATTTTAGTGGTTTTTATGTGTATACAGCAGGGATTTATTGATGTATGAAAGCCAATATTAAGTGTCAAAGACATGAAATAAGAAATGTGCCCATGTATGCAGGCTTTGTGTATAAACCTACAACCCATAATCAGTTGTTAATGATGTTGATTTTTCTTTTTCTTTCGTGCCATAAGAAGTGTTTCAGAGAGGCTTTGGAGCCTCACTGAATCCAGCTGTGCCTTGTGCACTCATTGTTCATGGGCTGGTGATGACAGGAGCTATCAATACAGTGCCACAAGAGTTTGGCTCAGGGTCTGTGTGCTGGTTCTGGCTCTTCAGCTGAATTCCCCTCAATTGTTTTCTGTTTTTTACAGTCTTTCTCCCTGTATAAGTTGTTAGTTCTTTGTTTATACTGAGACCATTGTCTTCTCTAAAGCACTTTTCTCTAAAAATATTCTGCTTCTTTAACTTCATAGTCCCAAGTCCTCACTGGGGACCAGCTTCTGTCCTGCTGAGACAGGAGGGAGCAGGTGGCATTCATCCTAGAGGAGATGTGATCTACTACAAGCAGGAGAAATACAGTAAAAAAGACAAATTAGGGTTGTATAAAGAAGCAATGCAATAATTATTGCAAACTGATAGTTGGCATTTTCAGCATAGGCTGGAGTGTCTTTTGTTAGCCTTTTTGTTTATCTCTGGAGCCCTGGTCCAGCAGTTTCCTGGGATATGGTGTGAGTTGCTTTGCCCAGAGGAGAGGAGGAGGTGTTAAAACAACATGGCTTCTGCAAGGCTGTAATTTGGATATCAGAGCAGAAAATGGATGCAGCTGGCATGTTCAGGATGTTCAGGACAATTAAGAACATGGCTCTTCATTTACATCCTTGCTGCACTGTTAGACAGCCCCCAGGAAAAGCAATTCTGCATTTCTGTATCTGGATTTTGAAAGAGGAGATGGGAATGAAAGCTGTTATCCCTCTGAGAAGAACATTTCCTGTTTGGTAAAGCGCAGCCATCCTTTCTGATGCAAGGAAAAATTATTGGTGAATAGCAAATGAACCTTAACAAGAAATATCCATTGAAGGGTGAGAGGAAATAGAGAGCTCAGGGATTCTGGTATGAACACACACTTTTCAAACAGATTAAAATCACTGAAAGAACATTTCACCCTTCTACTGGCAAATGAACTGTTTAACCAATGGGGTGTTGTATTTACTTTTTCTTTCCTAAGCAGGGAAAAAACAGTGGAAAATTCTTCTGGCCAGGTCTGCCCTCTGACTTAACAAACCCCAGCTGAGATTCAGAGGACTCAACAGCTTATTCCATACCCAGTGGTCAGGAGAAATCCAGACACTCTGTCATGGTGCTTCTGGTACATGGGTGGAGAACACTTCACAGTCCTTGTTCTGAGGTTGTTCAGAATCGAGATCTGCTCCTTTCAACACCTTTCTGGTTCACATTCAGAATTTTTTCCCTCCAAAAACAAGGCACAGCAAAGGTTTATGCAGATGTTGCACTGAGTGCATGTTGGCTCTTCAGCACAGAGATGCTTGCTCCCAGGCCAGCAGCTCACAGCTAACCTTAGAGGGTATTCCTTCTCATACAGCAGAATATTCCTATTGGAAATCCATGGGAAATAAACAAGAAATGAGAATAATTCAATCCCCCCCTGCTGCATCAACCCAGGATAACAAACAGTGTTATCAAAGCAGCAGTTCCCTTTCCCAAGGCAGGTAATGGCAGAGCAGTAAAGGGCAGATCTGTCTCACTAAGGGGCCTGTCACAGTTCTCACTCAGCAGCTGGAATATAGTACCTGTGTGCTGTATATAAATATCAGCAGCTGGAAAGTAGTACCTATGTACTGTATATAAATGTAGGCACATACATGTAGCCATTTACCAGGACTCTACTTTCAAAGTCTGGGGTTTTGTTCTGCCTCATTTCTTGAAGACACTTTTTGGAGTGCAGCATCATACAGAAAATCTTTTCAAGGTCTCCCTCAGTTCTAGGTCAGCAGTGCTACAGAAACCCCTCTTAGGCCTAAACCATTTATAATATATCAAATATGTATAAATTCTGTAGACAGAAAATACCTTATTTCCATAGTATTTTCTGAAAACATACTGAAATGTCACTTAAAGAATTAATTGAGCCAGAACTCACATGCAAAAAAATGTGCTTCCTTCTCTGCATTACAAGAAAGCAATTAGTGAACACTGGAGGCAGCAGCTTTTGCTAATCAAAAGAGCTGAGTCTAACTTCTGTCTGCTTAAGCAATTCTGTTTTGAAAGGAAAGGGAAAACCAGACATACTACTGGACCATCAATTGAAATGAAAACATGCAATGCAACACAATTAATTCTTTTAAAAGCAAGAATTTTTCATTCATAGTGCAAATGTGTGAGGAAAATGACATGGCTAATAGTCTTTGAACACTGCTTTATGTGAATGACTTTTAAGACTCAATCTTTCAAGTTCATGTCTGTTGGTAGCGAAATATTTTTTGTTTAAATGCTTCTAGAATATTGACATCACATTTTCACCCCCTTTTCCATTTTGATTTTACTATTGATAGGGTGTTCCATCTTTGCTTTGCCATCACATGCTCTTCATGCTCCATAAGGAGAATCTGGTAAACTTTAAACAGAGGCTTGAGGGAGAACAGGTCTTTTACAGTTATCACTGCATTTGGCTGGATAAATATTTTCCTTTTTTTTCTTCAGCCCCTCTCTTTTCTTTTCTTTTGCTGTTGTGACTGTATAAGACATAAGGAAAATTCAAATTAACTTACTATTTTAAAACATAGTTAGTGTTTTTCATGTTGCAGACAACAGGCCCTACAGCTTGTCCTGACAGTTTTATTTCCAACCATAATAGCTCTGATTTAATCTTTAAAGGAAACATCCCTACACAGGACTTGTTATTATTCATTTATACATTAGTATTGAGGGAAAAAACCTCTCTTGGAATTTGGTGATATCCAAACTGAATTCTTGACTTTGCCACAGATTTCTTGCCTGTTGAGTTTGTTCACCTGAGATAAGTCCTTTGATGATATATAAATATTACACAGTTGTAATAGTTATTACTCTATTGTTGTTTCTATCAGAGCAGTCAAAACCCCAAA
>NW_005054309.1:6256312-6265309 GCF_000277835.1 Geospiza fortis | reverse complement strand
CCAGCTGAATACAGAGAGCTTGGTTGTTTGACAGATGCATTTTAAGGGCAGGTGAGTGTTTTTCATGGGCTGGTTAATCAGTATGAACCAACCATTATATTGACAGGCTAATAAAAGATGGCCTTTAATGATCATTTTAGTCTTGGGGTGAAGGGATGAATTCAAACAATTCTTTCAGTCCTGTCCTGTCCTGTGCTTATCTGTGTCTAAAGTAACCTGTCATAGACTGCCAATGTTCAATGAAAGAGGAAGATGCAGCAGCCAAAAACCTTCAGGTTATTTTGCTGTAGTCTCCACAAGGATGGAGTTTAGAGAGAAAAGAATGTATAACCTAATGTTTTGCCTGAGATGTGATGTCTGCTTTCCAGATTATCAAAATGTCACTGGTATATTTTTCTGGTCTGTTTTCTCTTTCTAATTAAGTTTCCTGTCTCCCTGTCATGCTCCCACCCCCACTACCATTTTTGTTCATCTCCCTCTCAAAGGTACCAAAGGAACAGGCCAGTTCTCCTCCTGCTGTGAAGTTAAAAAAACTCAAGGTAGTGTTAAATTGACATGGGCTGTGCTGCTCTGCCAGTCTCTGAAATGTCATTGCCTGGGCAGCCTGCTGGGCTCAGCTCAGCACCACGGTGCCAAGACTGCTAATAACAAAAGATAAAGGTTAATGAAGGAGGGAGGGATGGAGGATGTGTTATTATCCAAAATCAAGTTGTCTGCTTTCTATCTGTAAGGTTTGCTCAAGGCCTGAGGTTTTTATTTTTAATTCTTTGTTTTTCCCCCTTAGCAGTGTTTTTATTTAGTTCATAGGGTAAATCACAATGGGTTCACAGAACCCACTCCAGCATCTTTCTTTCAGCGTGGTGTCCTTGGCTTCTCCAGCAGTCCTTGAAGTTATGAGTTATCCTCATCTGGCCCTGTGTGATTGCAAGGCATAAATGAGGTCCTTTGTGGCTTTAGAGGTCCCTGTTTCTAGAAGTAAGAAGCTGAGCATGCCCGGGGCCCTGCTCTGTCAGTGGAGATGCCTCTTGTCCCTCCCAGTGTAAAATGTTCCTGTGCCCTGGCTGTGCTTGCTGTGTGTTTGTGGTGTGAGGGTCTCCTCACAACAGGGTTATTTCTCTGCTAATGTTGGGAGGCTGCTCAGTGTTTTTTCCTGTTGAGCTCCATCAGAAGGCTGTGCTGCTGTGAACAGCCTGTGTGCAGTGTAGGGGTGACTGGAACAAAAAGAAAAGCCAAAGGCCACTAGACACACATTTTCTGTCCATCTACCAGGGCACAGTAGCTCCATTGCAGCTCTGACACACCAGGATGCTGCTCCCACCACGTTCCTGACCCTCTCCCTCCTGCCATGCCCTTGTGAGATGTCAGCTCTGCTGTTTGTGTATTTGTTCCCACACCAGCCCTACTCACACACAATTCCTTCGTCCCAATACCCTCTGTGCTCTGTGACATGATGCTCTGAGCTTGCACTGCAGCTGGTTCCTGCTTCTGCCTTGTGTCTCTGATGTGACCTGACCTTTCTGCACACAGGAAGCAGATCTGCCCTTATTCTCCACCTTCTGCTTCTGCTTTTGTCACTGCAGTCACAGCTGGCTTGTTGCTACCAAAAAAAAAAAAAGCACATATTAGGATTTAGGATTTTTGTGGGTCTGTGCATCTCAAGCCCATGCATTTGTTTTTTATGGTGAATTTGCAGTATTAGGATATTGCTGGTACACCACTCCATAACTTTCAACTGCAGCTGAGATGGAGGCAGTTAAGTGTCTGTCCTAGGGTGAATTTTTATTTTTAGAATTATGAAAAATAACTTACTTTACAAAGGTAAGGATGTGTCTTACCTCTCATTCCACCTTTCTTTAGTAACCCCCTGAAAAGCAGACAGGGAGGCTGACAGAAAAATTCTCCACAGCAACAAATAACAGGTTGGAATCTGACAGCTAGAAAATATTCTTAGCTGCAAGTCATACCTATGGTAGCAGAGGAGTCTGAAAAAGTCCACGTTTTTACTTGTTGAAAAGCTGGTCCCAGCTTAGGTGATTGCTGTAGTTATTGCTTTTTTCCCTCTTACTGTAAACTGTTTTGCAAATTTTTTTTTACTGATTTTTAAAAGAAATTTTAAAAATGTCATATCATAATGGAAACAGTTAAAATTTGTGTGAGACCAGGATAAAAATGCATAATTGGAAGTGCATATAAATGCATCAGTGCAGACACTCACCCATCAGTGTATCCATACAGATTTACCTCTAGATATGCATTGTAGAGAGACCAAAAAGACCAGGTCTTGTTTGTCAAGCTTTATTAAACTGGAAGTCCCCAAAATTAAAAACAAGAGCTGTCACAACTGGGACAAACTAAATGGTTCCCAGAATTTGCTGCTCTAGGATGTTATCCTTTGTTTTTTGAAAAATGACAGAAATTTACAGTAGTTGCCACCTGTTTATAAAATGAGTAGGAGGGTGGTGGGAGGAAAGGAGATTATTTTTTTAATCCTCCATTGCCACCAGTACATTGACAATGGAGAAAAGTGCTTAAAGAAAAAGAAAACAATGCACCTTACCTGAAGAGTAGAGGGAATTTGCTGTTTGTTTTTTGATTTTAAGTTTTTTTAATTAAATTCTTTAGACTTGGGCAAAATACCAAAACAAAGTCCAAATTCAGCAGTTACAGGCATTCTCCATCTCTCAGTTAAGGCAATGGAAATCCTCCCATTGACGATCCCTGTGCATTGCACACTGCTGGAGGCAGAATACACAATGAGAGGGAAAACCTAATCTAAGTATTATGAGCAGATACACCCAAGTGTTGCATAAAATGATTTTGTAGAGCATTATGCAATGTAGTAAAAATGTATGACAGTAAAATATGACTAGAGCTACTGTATAGAAACACCATAGAAACGGAATAGTTTAGAGCAGAATAAAAGAAATAGAACCAGATACTACTGACAAGAAAGTAGAATATTGTGGTAAGAAGGAAAAAGCCATGATAAGCTGAGTTTCTTCTTGAAAATAATTTAATATACAGATTTATATTTTCAGTTATAAAGGGCAGTGTTTTAGAGCCTTCTTCAAAGAACTCCACTATTGAGCCTAACTCAAAGGAACTTTGAAACAGAAGAGCAAAACTCCCTTGAAGGCAGGGAGCAAGAGCTCTAATTTGCTTTGGAGAAGCTGAAGGAACAAAATTCATGCAGAGATCCCTCCCATTCCCTTAATTTTCATCGAGCTTTTTCCCAGGCTCACAAGGTGACTCCCTGGGGCGCACTTTGCCAGCCCCCATTATCAGCTGGAGTGGGTCGAGCTCTGGCCCTGCTCAGGGATGGGTAATTTGTCAAAGAGGGAGCGTGGCTGCTCAGGCGTGTGCTGATGAGTGTGCACACATCCCACACCCTGCGTGCCACACCAGGCATTTAATTGTTCTGATTGTGCTCCTAGAAACTCCTCACAGCCTGCTCGATAGCTGCTGCTCTCATTTACATAAGCGCTGGAAGTTTGCTTGTGCTGGTGCTGTGTCCCAGTTGCAGCTTCTCAGCTGAAAGATTAAAGGCAGGAGGAAAGAAAATTCCCTTCTCCCTCTCAGAGACCCATCCATGGGGACATCAGTTCCTACAGAGGCTGTTGTGTTTTGTCCCCCTAAAAAGGGCCATATGCATGGCCCAGTGTCACCTGTACAAAGTACATGAGTCTCTCTGTTTTTTGATCAGGGACAAGCTCAGTTTCAGGCATATTTGAAAAATGAAGATTCTGCTTCCTTTATTGTATCTGTTTAGAACCGTTTAGAAATTATGTTCCACTGATGTTCAGTGTCTCTAATTGTAATTAAATGTCTGGCAGTGATCAGCTGAATTTGTACTCATAACTAAAGAAAAAGTGTGCTAGTTCAGCTGCCTGTTTTTCATGAAGTTGAGTGAATTGGCATTTAGAATAAGAGGCATCACAAGGAAAAGGCATCTCTTCTACTTATGGGAAATAAATCTTGATTTCTTTTAAATATTATTTAAATTAGACCCTTCTGGCCGTATCCATCCCTGCTCTCATTCTAACCAGCAGTTTCAAAAGCTGAGTGAATGACTACAGTCCCTTGTTTTTATGAGCTGCAGTTAAAAAATCCATGAATTTTCTTTATAGAAATGGTGCCTTTTGAAGCTATTCATGAATTGCCTTTTTCCCCCTAGGTTATAGGAACCACTGAATTAATCCAGAAATTCAGAATCCACATCCATTTCTATCATCATTGCTGGGTTTGCTTAAGTTTAATACTTTCCTTGTCAGCTTCTTTTGTCTACTTTAATACGATTTTTATTTACTCTGTAGCAGCAAATACCCAGAACACCTATATTTGATTGAAACTTTACCATCTGTGATCTTCATATGTGTGGGATGTGTCTGGTAAATCCAAGTGTAACACTTTCCTGTTTTGCTCTGGCTGCAGATGGGAATTCCTTTTTGATGAGCAGTTGATTTTCCCAAGGTGCTGTAGGATCATAGCCCTGCAAGGTAGCCTTGGTGTCCTCCAATGTGAGTCCTCACTGTTCTCCAAGTACACAGCCCTGACTCAAGGCAGCTTTCCTTGAGATTTTTTCCCCTCTGCATTTTAAAGAGAACTGAACAGATCTTATGAAAAGTTTTGGTGGAAATTTCCTGACATTTGTCCCAGTTACAGTCCAATAGCTATTACTTTAACTGGCAAGAGAATTAGATTCCTAGAAAACCTGCTGTGTCTCTTTTTTTTACGCGAGGCTAAAGGTCAAGAGCAAAATGGCTTTTTTTGCATGTGATGTGTGTGTGGGGTGGGTGGATCTGGGTGTGCAGAGTCTGGAACCAAAATGTGGGAAAATCCCATGCACAGGCACTGGGTCTGACTGCACATGGGCCAGGATGGGTACAGGTACCAGCTCTTCACCCAGCATTTATCCCACACTGTTTCCACTCCTCTTGCATATCAGTGGGTGCAAACTACTACCCTTATGAATGTTGTTACTATAATAACTAAAAGCAGACCAGATCCTAGTGCCTGGTGGAAGAATTCTGTGTCTGGGATTGTCAACCTGAAGCTGGAGATGGGAATTATGCTTTTTTAGACAGGATTGGGAATGATTTTGGAGAATTTAGGTGAATCTTCACTTTGTTCTGCCTGTCAGGAGTATGGTTAATCTGATGAGTCAATGGGGGTGTATCCAACCTAACCCCTGCAGAGTTTTGCTTTATTGTCCTTGATAGTATTAAAACTGGATAGTAATTTTGGTGAACTTTTTTACTGTGTAGGTATTACTGAGATCCATGTGCTGAGTGCTATTGCTGAAACAAAAGTAAGGAAAATGTAAGGGCTTTTGAAAGAATCAAAGGAAGCATTCCAAATATTCTCAGAATCTATTAAAAAATATAATTAGGAAAGGGAGAAGGTAGTTGTCTTCCTCCCAGAAAATAAATTGCCCTGCGGGAGATTTATGGCAGTCATTGGGTTCAAAAGCATGAATGAATCCCTTTCAGGTACTTGTGGACATCTGTAGGAAAAAACCTCCTCACCCTGCACTGAGAGGAAGGTGAAAGGACCAGGATGCTGAGATCACAGGCTGTATAGTCAGCACCTTCATAATGAGAACCTTTACAGATCCTTTGATGATGCTATAGAATGAACATCCATCCTATTGAATATACACATTCTTGGGGAGGGAAGGGAGTCTGAGAATGTAAAAAGTACAAGTTTTAATTTAAAAACCACAAATTTTGCATTTTGAGAGCTCTGGTTGATTTTCAAGTGCTCTGTGGGATTTGACATATGGTTTTATTAGGTTAGCACAATTATCCTGGAACCACTTATGGACAGCACTGACAAATGCAGCTCTTGGGAGTGTGATTATGAGAAGACACTCAATGTTTCTCAAGTGTTGTCTTTAGTAGTACTTGAGCAATTGACTTTGCCGAGTAATGAGACATCATCTCCAGACTATCAAGATTTAGCCAAGCAATTATTTCTTGAGCTCTAGTCCTGTACAAATATTTAGGGGCTTTTGCAGTGCAGTCACATTTGAATTGTAGGGGATGTTCCATGACTGTAACTGCACAGGGATGGGTTTATTTACGTGGGATTTTTCAGGCAGATGTTGGAGCACTTCAGCAGGCAGATGTGATGTTTGTTTGGTTGAAGTGCCAAGATGGCCAGGAGCCTTGTGGCTGCAGCAGAGCTGTTTTGAGTTCCAGATAATTCACTCTGCCTTTCCACAGGCTTTGGGAGCTGGGGCTCAGTGCCCTGCTAAGGGGGCTCAGCTCTGGAGCTCCCCTGTGCCCAGCTGGCTGGGAATGTGGGATTTTACACCAGACACCATGTGGGCTTAGACAGTATCTCCTTCTCTTCCCCATGGCCTAATCCAAATCCCAGTGGAGTGAAAAGATGATCCCCCATTTATTTCATTGGTCTTTCAATCAGAACCTGGTAGAAGAAGAAATTCACCAGGACTAGGGTGTCCTGCTGCCAGACATTCACACGACTGAGCTTGGGATGTTTGTCCTTACTGTGTCACATTTCTCTGATATTTTCTTCCTTGATATAATATTTTGTGTTTCCCATAATTACAGCAACTACAATTACCACTTCATTTCAAGTATTTTGCCCATGACTAGTTTTAATCTGCTTTACCCTGCTTGCCTACCAATGGCTAATAAATTCTGAATGTGCAGCCAGTTTTTACCAAATCTAAAATGGCAGAAGTTATCTCAGAGTCACTGAGTTTCTAAAACCTGTAATAATAATAATAATAATAATAATAATAATAATAATAATAATAATAATAATAATAATAATAATAATAATAATAATAATAATAATAATAATAATAATAATAATAATAATAATAATAATAATAATAATAATAATAATAATAATAATAATAATAATAATAATAATAATAGGCAGCCAAGGCAGAGAATGTAAACTTAGTGGTTATTTGTGAAAGAACAGGTGCAATAGGATCTTAGTTTCCTGTGACTGGGGAGTTGATATAAAGATTCACATAAAAAAAAAAAGAGAACTGATGAGGATTTATTCAACGTAGAGTAAGCCAAAAGCAGAGACTCTTAATTTTCCTTTACACAAGTCCCTTAATTTGTACATTATCAAGATTTGAGACTGACTTTTGCAGGACATTAATATGGAATAGGGTGCAACTTGGGCTGTTTGCCTTATTTAATACATTTTCTGAAATATCTACACATTTCAGTACAAATTTTCTGATAACTTTAGTAGCTATGTAGATAATGAAAAGTGTATTAGGGCAATGAACAGTCAAAAAAAAATTATATCTAAACTTCTAGAAGGTTCACCTTGTATTATTCTATCCATCTTGTTTAATGGCTGAGGCTGTTGGGGCTACACAACGATTATTTTGCTTTAAGCATTTAATTTTGAAAATTTTTTCGATAAAAAGGTAAGACTTAATTGAAATCTTAACAACCTAGATCAAGGAGCTCTGACCTGACACTCAGGCAGAGCTGGAGTTGGTGAAATCCCCAGCAGGGCACCCTTGGTCCAGCACCTGATTTTAACAAATCTAAAATGGCAGAAGTTATCTCAGAGTAACTGAGTTTCTAAAACTTATTATTATTATTATTATTATTATTATTATTATTATTATTAGCCAAGGCAGAGGTAGGAAACAGAATATGTAAACTTAGTGGTTATTTGTGAAAGAACAGGTGCAATAGGATCTTAGTTTCCTGTGACTGGGGAGTTGATATAAAGATTCACATAAAAAAAAAAAGAGAACTGATGAGGATTTATTCAACGTAGAGTAAGCCAAAAGCAGAGACTCTTAATTTTCCTTTACACAAGTCCCTTAATTTGTACATTATCAAGATTTGAGACTGACTTTTGCAGGACATTAATATGGAATAGGGTGCAACTTGGGCTGTTTGCCTTATTTAATACATTTTCTGAAATATCTACACATTTCAGTACAAATTTTCTGATAACTTTAGTAGCTATGTAGATAATGAAAAGTGTATTAGGGCAATGAACAGTCAAAAAAAAATTATATCTAAACTTCTAGAAGGTTCACCTTGTATTATTCTATCCATCTTGTTTAATGGCTGAGGCTGATGGGGCTACACAACATGATTATTTTGCTTTAAGCATTTAATTTTGAAAATTTTTTCGATAAAAAGGTAAGACTTAATTGAAATCTTAACAACCTAGATCAAGGAGCTCTGACCTGACACTCAGGCAGAGCTGGAGTTGGTGAAATCCCCAGCAGGGCACCCTTGGTCCAGCAGCACAAGGCTGCAGCTCATCACACCAACCCATGGTGAGCTCCAGTAATCTCAGCCTAACTCAGAAAAGCCCTGGAAGGGATATCCCAGTGCTAACCACAGGAGTCAACCCCTGCTCTGAATCAAGAGCAGTGTGACAAACTCTTGCCTGGAGTTAATGTTTATGGCTGGTTTTATAAGCTGCTGGAAAGCAGGACGTATTGCTACACCCTGAAATATAATGGTGCCTCTGACTGGTGCTATAATAAACTGCAGAGCCTCCTCCCAACCTTTTGGATTAAGTAATAAAAGAAAATGATTAAGAATGAAATCCCATCATTTATCTTTTGTTGAATAAAACCCTTTTTTTTTCCCCATCCCAGCTCGCTAACAGTGACAGCCATGAAAATGAATGATTTGGTTTCACCCAAAATGATGGATAATCCTGCTGGAAGAGCATGACAATGATAGACAGACATCTTCTGAAGGAGAAGGTAATAGAAAAGGCTGACACTTTGATAGGCACCATGATGAACAAGGCCTGGGGGGCGGTGAGTTAATAGGTTAATAGAAGTGCTCCAGCTCTCCCAGCCCCTTCTATCTCTGTGCTCCTTTTAGAGCTCCTTGAACAGCAAAATAACATTGTGAGCACTGGGAGGAGAGAAGCATTTTGTAATTCACCAATGTGCTTTTTTGTGTATTCCTTAATGCTGTGGTGAAATTAGAATTAAACTGCTTCCTTAAGTGAGGTGTA
>NW_005054309.1:6239794-6256171 GCF_000277835.1 Geospiza fortis | reverse complement strand
GCTGAACTTGATGGTGGGCCACATTCTAACATGAACTAAACCAGAATTTAGCCCGAGTAGTTTTACTGATGCCAACAAAATATGTGCCTGGTTTCTTGGTCAGCTACAAACAGAAATATTTGAATGTCAGGAAAATAAAGAGGTAAGATTTATTCAAATTATTTTAAATTTCTTATAACTACCCTATTTATTTCCATTTTTTCTTTCATAAACTGTATTTTTTTCTGATAACACAAAATAACATTTATTAATGTGTATTTCATTACTTATTGTACTTTTTTTTCCTTATCAATGTCTGTTCAAAGAGGTTAGGTGTTTGCAAGCCCCACCATCTCGGCTAGCAATTAAGCTAACATATGCTCTACAAGCTTTTTATGCCTTTTGCATTATGGGATATTTTGGTTTGAGCTAAGAGTTTCTTACTCAGTTTTTGCAACCAACTACAAGAACAGGTCTTGACATGAATGGCTTGTACAATTTTACAGTTAAATTATCAATATAAGTCAGACTAACATGAGAAGAGTAACATAAGTGAGTAATGAGGTAAATAAACAGAAGAAATATAGTGTCAATAAGCAAGCTTTACAACTAAAGGAATTTAAGCCAATATATTTCAGAACAAAAGAATGTGATGCACAGTTGGCAAAGTCTCTCTGAGACTATAATGAAGAGTCATAATGAAATACTTGTCTCTGTTACTACTAAGAAATAATATATGGCTCACTCTGTGGGCTGGTGGAGGACAGACCAGCTCCCTGACATGCTGCATTAACTGGGACATACAAAATCCTTCTCTGTATTTATCTTTTCCCTTGCTTATTTATTTTTAATGCTCCTGGACATGGATTGTCAACATGTCTGCCTGCAGACGCCACGTTTCTGTATAACCTTAAAAGGATTCATGTAATCCAAATAAGCTTGGGGGGTGTATTCTGTAAGCACATGACAAATGCCTTTATTGATAGACTTGTAGTCTGGCTTCAGGACACAGCTGATATAAAATATACAGTACATGTTGAAAAGAAGGCTTTAATTCGTATATCTAAAGTTTTTATTTGACTGCAAATACGTTTAACTCATCTACCAGTTTTTATTGACTTTCTTATTTAAGTGTTTTCATTAGGTGTATCTATTACTTTCTCTTCATGTACAGGAGCATTTCTGCTTCTGTAGGATGTGTTATGCTGTTGTTTAAAACAATGCAGAGTTACTACATCAAGTGTAACCCCAGGTTTAGTGCAGACCAAGCTGGTTTACATCACTCTCAGGTATTACTTGGCTTTCTAGTACACGACTGCAGGCTGCTAAGCAGGAGCACTGTGAAGCAATTTCATATGATGGAACAAGATCCTTCAGAATTGCAAATCCCTGCTGGCCTCTGGCCTGACCCCCCTACACCAAGCCACAGGTTATAGGAATGTTAAAACTAGGTCAAAACAATGTCAGAACAGAATAATTCACAGCACAAAGTGTGTCCTGGTGTAGAGAGTGTGAGGGCACACTACAGACCAGGAAGGGTGGCTAAATTGATCTCTGTGCTTTTGAAAGTTATTCTGGTCCCAGACAGTGAGGATGAAGCACGCAGCAGATTATGAGATTCAATCTGTTTTATTTCTTCTCACAGGATATTGCATATTTTTTTTTACTTTCTGATTATTATGAATTAATCAGTAGTGCCTGTGGATGGTACCACAATTAAAAGCCTCTGCTCCAGGGAGTTTACACAAATAGAACAGAGGACACAACAACAGTGTGTGCTCCATAAACAGAGCACACAACAAACTGCCAGACAGGTACAGTGATTACAAAATAGGTGATCCAGAACTGAACCTCATGGGTATCATCCCTGCCTTGTTTTCTGTCTAGCAATGAGCTGGTTAATTCTGTCTTTCACTTACAGAACCCAAAAATGTTCATTTCAAGGGGCTATGCAAGCTTGTGTTATATTATATTAACCAATGACCCATGGAAAAGACAAGACATCCATCTTTCTGGAGCAAGTCACTCCATGCTTTTGTACCTTGGCCTTCCCATCTGTAGAATCTCTAGAATGACTCTGAGTTTCTTTGTAAAATGCCTGAAAGACGCAGAGGAGGAGGAGGATGCCACACTTCTGCAGTGTCAGCACGGATGCCCTGGTACACAACTCACTGCTGTGGTACACAGGAAATGAAAAGTTTGATTTCAGCTCGCTGCCCTTTCAGCATGTGCAGGCAGTGACAGTCCTGGCAGGGCCATCACAATCCCTGTCTCACTGGCAAGGGATGGAAATGGAGGGGCTGAACCAGCTCTGGGATTTACTGCTCACAGAAATGTGGAGCTTAGATGTACTTCTGGCTTTATGCAGATCCTCAGGGCTGTGGTGAATTACATGGACACTTCAATTGCAGACTGATTTAGAGCTTATGCTTTTTGTGCTATTTTTAGCCTAATGGGTTCATGACTGAGCCTTGTATCTGTAAAGACAATTCAAGTAATAATAGTAATAGAGCTGTAGATATCTGTGTTTTTACAGCATACTGGCTGCACAACCCATTGGTACTTGAAAACAGAAATGCTTTTGAAATAAAACCCACTACACCTTTAGTCCAGCACAATTCCCAGATCACAGATTGTCCATCTCTTTCATTTTTTAGTATGCCCTCAATGTCAATTACCTTTTTAGTTTACTGTTTTTCCCCCAGAAAAACAGAGTTGACATTAAGCTGTGTTCTAAAAGAACAAGCTGATCTGAATGTTAAATTAATACATATCTATGCATGCACATATATCTATTTTCACTGCAAGGCACATATTTCAAATGTATCAAAAGATTTTTGTCATTTGTGTATGAAAATTAATTCATAAATCTTTTTTGTATTTACAGCAGCCCTGGCAGAGTTTATCAAAAATGAGCTGCCTTACAGAACTATCAATGGATTAATAAAAAGAATCTGATCTAATATTCATGACACAGGAGACAAATGTAAACGGTCAGGCAACTTCATCTTTTTATTCTTGGAGAAATGTTGTTTTTTTCATAACTTTTCCTTGTAGGTTTTGTTTTCTCATTTCATAACTGCTTTAACAAAAGAACTGTGCCATCAATTTTGCTAGATTGCATTATTCATGCAGAGGTAATACACACCAAATTCAATGCACAAAGGAAAGAAATACAAAAGAACATTCTATATTATTATTCATATAAACCCAAGAAAACTTCCAAAATCATGCTGTCCTATTATATTTATGACCCAATAATACTCTTCAGCTGTGTAGTTCTTAATGTCCAAACATGTCTTGCTGCCCTGTTGCTCAGAGGAAATCTTGGTATCTATTTGTTTATCCCAATTACTTTTACAACTTGATTTTGCTCTGAGACCCAGGCAGCCAATAACTAATTTGGGGAAAGGATCATTCTTACACTCAGATCTGTGACCTGAGCTGCTGATTGTAATGGAAGCTATTAGCCTATTCCAGAGGAATGTGAAAATGAAATCTTTTGTTGGGATTGCACTCATGCTGGACTCTCCAGACACTTTTTGAAGGCCATTTTTGTGTTGATGGCATTAACTTTGGGGTGATCTTGGAATGAGGTTTCCTTAGCTTCCCCTAGAAGCAGGTCTGCCTGATCCAAAGGGTCTGCTCAGCTTCCTGCTCTTATTTACCTGTTGTACCAGCGCTCATTTCCTTGGCTTAATGGGGACCCAGTAGTGTTGGGTTAATGATTGGGCTCAATGATCTTAAAGGCCTTTCCCAACTTTCCCCTTTCTTTTTCTGACCTTCCTTAATTATATTTCTGAGAAACCTCCCAGTCTCACCTAGCTGGGTGCTTGGGAATTTATTGAAATCTTTGCTTGACTACTGCATAATTCACAGGAAGGTGCTCAATAATTACTGGGCCAGATTCTCTTCTGGTGGAAAAGGGTGTGGATGTCAGGCAGGCAACTCTCCTGTCCCAGAGTGGCCATCTCAGAGTCACTGCTGCTCTTGGACTATGGGAGATGCAGCATTAAGCTTTTTGGTCTGCTCAGGTGGTGTTACCTTGCATTCAAAAGCAATTAGAGTCCTCAATATTGCGCACATACCATTTACTTGCTTTCTAATTTAGAACTATACTGAGGAAAAATTACTTTCCAACAGAAAATGTCAATGGTTTCATAGCAACCAGAGGTACCTGAGAGCTTTCCTTTCATGTTAAATCCCATCATAAGAGCATCAAGCCTGGTGCTTTATGCCTCATGTTGGTGTGAGAGAGCGACTGCTGCATCCAAGCAGCAGAGCCAGTCCCTGCAGTCTGCTCCTTGCACATGCTGGAACCAAAATCTAAGAGGCCACCATCTTGTTCTGTCAGAGGTTGGGTGCTTTATTTTAATTAACTTCAACAATTGCTTCAACAGACAGAAGCTTGTTTTAAATGGGTTTCATCTTCAGATCTTTCATTTTGTGGAATGGCTTGATTTTGTGCTCAGAAACTGTGAAATGAGAAGTTACTGCAAAAAAATCAGTCAATGTTAACAACCTTCCAGCTGTTTTCCAACTGAAACCAAATGGTAACCAAAGCTGCAGTCTGATCCAACACAGACTATTGGAGAGGCAAAAATAATCTGATTCTTGTTTCTTATGGTTGTCAAATGTATTGTGCCCTGTAGACTGTGTTTGCCATGAACTGAGCAAAGACTATCTGCATGGGTTTTAAACTGGGATTCTCCTGGGGAAAAGCCAGCTCCTGCTTGAGCAGCCTTACCCTGGGGCTGTGCACTGGTGCAGAAGGCAGGGAAAGCAGAAAGAGATGGGAAACCATTGCACTGTGAGATGGTGACAGGTGATTCCTTTTGTCCCTACAGTACCTGGGATGCACAATGACACGAGGTTATATCTGCCTCAGCTATTGCCTCAAGATAAACATTAATTTTCAGTGATTTCTCCAGTTTTATAGTTCACTCTCCAACTGCTGTGTGCAGGTTGCTTGGCCTCATTAGGCTCAGCACTATGTGAGTTTGTATTTTTCTCCCCAGAAAAAGGAGTGCATTTGGAGACTTGTCCCTGAGCACATGCAGAAGTTCATCCCAGCACCTAAATGCTCTGCAAAGGTGCAAGCAGCAAAAACATGGGAGCTTGCAAATGCTTTATATTGGTGGTATACATACTTTTTTCTCAGCTCTTAATACAAATTAACTGTTTATTTTGGGTTTTATTGACTGGCTGTTACAGTACTGAGGCAGTTTTGGGGTCAGTTTAATAAAAAAAAAGGGGCTGACTTCTGGCTCTGCTTTTTTGGTCAAAAATGAGTTATGGTCTCAATAAATCAGAACATAAAGTAAGAAATTTGTCTTTGTTGGGCTTTGTATGTGGAAAGAAATGAGCTTCAGCTGATGTGGGATTTGGTAAAATTAAATATGCCTGCTGGGAAAAGCTGTTATTGGATATTATAAGAAAAGATTGATTTCAAAAAGCTCAGACTGTTGTATGAACAATCAGTGAAATCAGTATTTTTATACAGCAAAGGCATAAAAATTCCAATGAAACAATGAGTCACAGTTTCTTCATAGAAACAGGATTCCAAAATACCTTGAGAAGAACGAGGCAGGTGCCCCCAGGGTTGGCATTGTGATGAGCTTTCCTCTTAGTGTACTCCTGAACAAATGAACAAACTAAATGTGCACATTGCTCAGCATGGCTACACCTTCTGTTGCCTTTTCTGCCATCTTTTTCAGTGCTTTTTTTTGTGAACATGATTTTATTATCCTAAATGAAAAGCATATTTCATACCATATCTGGACTCTCACTAAAACTTTAATTTCCTTACCTTCAGCTTTACACAGCTTATAAAAGATAATTGGGCTGAACTTGGGCAGACCCTGTGCACTTGGATGTGCAGAAAATTATTTTCCCCAAATAAAGCACCTCACAGCAGACTGGCTGTGTTGTCATGTTGTTTGAACTTCGATTGTGTTCTGAATAAACCTGAAGTGATCCTTAATTATTATTTTTTTGTTTAGTCTGAGTCAGCTTTGGGGAGTTACTAGTTTTCTTTCACTTAATTGTGTTGTTGGCCACGTGAGGGATAAAACCAAGCACTTAAGTCTTTGACTGGCAGCTGTGCTTAGCTAGAAGTGCAGTTATAGGTTATAAAAGTAGACTAAGGATCTTTTAAAAATGTTTTATATGTCGTGTTTGTATGTCACACATCACTTCATTTTTTATAAGCTCGGAATTATACTTGTGGACTGTGACTCATAATCCATAAGAAATATATATAGATATTTAAGATTTCTAACAGAAATGAAGCATGACAGTTGAAGAACCAAAGCTGATTCTTGTAAGAATAATAAATCCATGGAAATCATAGAAACACAGATCATTGCACAGATAGAGACCAATATAACAAACCAATAAGCATAAGGATGCCCAAGGAGAAAAGTGATTATGAAAAATAACAAAGAACTTATGCTAGTCCAAATCTGTAGGAAAGAGAACAAAAGAAAGTAAGTATGAAAATTGCCTTGAATATTGGTACTTTGGCAGAAAAAATAATTCCCTCAGGCAGCTGTCCATCTGGTGCCCAGTTTGTGTCACACAAACCGAGGTCATCTTAAAAAATGTGTAACATATTCATGGCTAACAAGATTTGTAACCTGCATTGTTTGCTATGTTTATTTAATGGACTGTATTCCATTAAAATTAAGCTGTGATTTCACAAGCTTCCAAATTTGTTCTGCTTCTATGAGTTCCTCACCTTCCCTCCCAGTAATTTTGTATTTTAACCATTTATGGCAGGAAAAGCTGAAGTGTTCATGTTTCTAAAGAGTCTTAGGAAATGGTGATTGATTGTCAGTACTGTGACCACCTTCAAAGTCTGCATTAGGCTGTTGTGGAGCAGGGTATTTATTTAGTCATCCCTTCAGTTTTTGGGATATTAGAAAAATACCATTATTACCACAACAACAAATGCAAACCCAAGGCTCTATCATAGCCATAATAGTTCAATGAGTTATCTTTCTCCTCCTCCCTTTCTAGATCACTCCAAGATATGATCTGTTGAAAGTGTATGCATGCTTTTCAGGTAAGGAGGCAATGCTTTTTTCCAGTATTATGAAAAAAAAATTGTAATGTGTGGGTTGCTTATACAGCTTGCTCTGCAGGTTGGTCTATTGGGCTCTAAATCTGACCTATTATTTTGCTTCCTTCAGTACATTGGCTTGCATTTAATGCCTCATCTCTTTTCCCTCATGATTTCAGTGGCAAAATTTGCTCAGTTTTCATTATGGTAAAAATTCCTTTAAGGTTATGGATAAAAACAGAATTTAAAGTAGTATGGTGATATTAAAGTCTCTAACTGTTACAGATGAATAGCAGAATGTTGGGAATGTTCCCACTATCTGTGCTGCAGGGAAAAAAAAAAAATTAAAAAAAGGATATGTACAAAGTAGAGGTACAAGAAGGTTTTGGAGGGCAGAGAAAACGCTTTCCAGTGGGAGATTTCTGTTGAGCTTATAAAAAAAGAAAGTTAAGCCTGTATAAACACCTTTCTGTGAAGAAAACATGAAATACTACAGGATTCTTTAATCCACCAAAGAAACATATAGCAAGAACCAGTAGCTGGGAGCTAAAGCAAAACAATTTCAAATTAGAAATAAAGCACTGCTGTTTTCTCTCTGTTTCACAGAGATGGTAATTAAACTTTGGGGCAGGCTAAGTTGCAGTAGAAAATGGTAGGTGTCATCTCTGGGGACTTTCAAATACAGTTTATATACTTTCTGAAAGTTATTTTTTGCCTGAACACAAGTAATGGGGGGCTCAATATCAGAGGTAATTGGATGGAATATAAGGATCTGAAACAAAAACTCAGTGTAGATGAACTAATCTCTTCTCCTGGCCTTAAATGTATGAAAATATAGATTACATTACTGCAATGTGTTTGTTTCCTACACCTAATTGGTTTTCTTTCAAGGCTCAAAAATCTTTAGTCACTGCAGCTTGCATCACTAACCTTTAAGAATTCAAAACAATGCTCTTTATTGCTTGCTGAATTGTCACATACTATATGTCTCTAAATCCATCTGAATGTGCCATTTCCAACTCCTGATTAGCACCAGGAGCCCAGTCAAGGATGACAGAACAGCATCCAATTCTGTTGATCTCTACTGCAATTACAAGTCAAAAGCTGCATAAGGGCCAGCCTACAGCTTAAGTCTTTTCAGAAAAAACTGCTTGAAAACCTGTTATATCACAGGGGTTATTGATGGGAATAGGGTGGTTGACAGGAAATTTTTAAAAACCCAAACCTTTCTAAGATGAATTACAGCACAAATACGTAACACACAGAGAATGGACTGACTTCAGTGTCAATTTCTGTGGACAGATTCCCCACAAGTCACTGGGTAGAAAGTGTCACCAGACACTTGCAATAGTTCCAGTCCCAGAGCAAGATGCTGTCTTGTTTCCAAGGACACAGTGATTTAAATGTTCCCTATTCTCCCTGAGCAAGTCAGAAATTGCACTGAGTTGGATGTGACAGTGAGTGTTCAGACAAATTGGTGGGGTGGGGTGGGGTTAAGCCATTCACTGTCTGTGTCCAAAATGCTCTATCAAGGAACTCAGAGGATTATTTTCTGAGGAGTGTCAGCTACTGTTGCAGTGCTGATTTAATACAAAAATGTGTGCACCTACTCTGCCCTAATCCCCATTCTTCCTTCTTATGACTTGCTGTGTTTTCCTCCAGCAGCTCTTCCTACCAGAATGTGATTCCACTCTTTCAAACACTTTTTGACTTGATTCACTTTGTCTCATAGAGTATTTATCTTCCTCCTATTTCTGATTGCCACTGATGTCCTTTCTCCTAGAAGATATATTCAACTATTCATATATTCACTATTTTTCAGATTTTATTTATATCAGCTTGGTAGAAAAATATAATAAATTGCTGTGACTCAGGAGTGCTTACAGGAATAAATTGTCCAAGACTTTTAATAAAATTATGCTGTCTTGTAAGCCAGGGTCTTTGTAAACAAAGGCATTACACCAGAATGAAACTTTCCTGTCTAAGCTTTGATGGCAGGTCTTGAGGGGGCCATGCTTTGGCTTCTCCAAGCTTGAACATGGATAGATCATTGGCAATTGGCTTTTCCCAAACCCTGACTGTCTGTAGGAAGTTTTCATGGTCAGTGCTGCTATCAGCCCTAACTTCATGCACTCCTGATCCAGATTTTGTCCCAGTCAGGACAAAGTGAAGAAGAAGGAACTCCCACAGAAATGCCAGTGGTGCTTTACTTCCCCCAAAACACTTCCCCTTGAAAAGTAGAGCTGTAAAAAAAAAAAAAATCTAAAAAATAATCAATCAATTCTGACTAATCTAAACCTTCAATCCCAAACCAATCCATTTTGTGGGTGTGACCTGGCAGCTGGTGGGACTCCTGAAGTTCAGAGCAAGTGTCCCAGCTATTTTATATGTTTTAAGTAGGGGATAGATAGTTCACCTGAGAGTGCTAATTTTTTTTAAACTCTTCATTAATTTGAATTCTAACTCACACATCTTGTTGTCAATTGAATGCATTATCTCCTTTTTCCACCACATGCTATTATATAGGTACTTCTTGGGTAAGAAATTGTCTCTATTAGCATTTCTGTCATGCAGAACAAGCATTCTGTCAGTGTTGGCAGCTCTTTTTTACTACAGGTCTCAAATGTGAATTGAATTTTATATAAATTTCATGCTGTGACTTAAATTATCTCCCTTGAAGAATGACTACCTGTAGCACTCCTTTTAGTGGAGAGTCCTCAAAGAATCCCAACTATGGGACTTGTAGTGAAGTTAAAAATCAAGAAGTGGGTTTTAGGTGAAAGAACATTTTATCCAAAGCATTTGTCACAGTAATTTCAGCTGTTTCCATCATAAGCAGGAGGGCTAGCTATGATTTTTTAGAGTTCCAGGTATTTCTGATGTTCTACATTACTAAATATCAGTTCCCAGGTGTGAAGCTTGGCACTAAGTTGTTAAATCCTTCTGCTTTTGAAAGCTGCTTCAAAATATCCTTCAAATGTAAGAAAGGATAATTTGGAAATCCGATCAGCAACACATATGGTGTGCTGACTGTATTTTTTATATCTCATATGCCTGCAGAAGACATGGGAGAAGCCCAGGAGAATCTTACATGGATTGTTAGTGCTGCCCAGGATTTCCCTCACAGAGAATTGGTGGTGTCACCCTTTAATAGTTTTGTTCCCTGAAATCCCTCTTTTGAAAATTAACAAAGGCAAATAACTTCTGTCTCCTCCTTCCTGCAGAGAAGGGAAACTGGAAAAGCAGTTGCAGGTGAGTGCACTAGGAAATTATATGATAGGAGCACTTTGCAAAACGTTTTTTAAAAAGCTTTTATCATGTTAACTGGTGCAGCACCCAGCACAGAGTTGCAATCATGTTCCCTGTTAAAGAGAATTGACTTAATTCATTTTCATGTTGTGACCTGCTACAGTTTAATTTACCTGAGAGCATTCTTCCTGTCAATACAGGCTGGATGGAAACATGATAACTTCAGGTTATGTTAAGTGTCTGATTTGTGATGCAGTTTACCTCTGCAATGACTGCACTGTTCAAATTAATTAATACCAGATCATTATCTTTGGATGGCAGGCAGATGTTGAGGTTATGGTGTTTGTGAACCCTAAGCCTGTCTTTTTTTTCTGTACAGATAACCAGCAGTTGCTGTATAAATTGGAGAGCCAAGGTCTAGGCCTTCTGGCAGTCAATTGGTTTTGTAATTATCTTAGTAATAGTTCTCAATTATTATTCAGTAAAGGTCATCTTTTCTCTGCTAATGGGTCACAGCACCCCCTCGGGATCCAGAGATGGGCCAGGTCTCCTTTTTATCATGTAAATGACTTGCCATCTGTGTGCCACGCAGGTTCATCCAAGACAGTTCTGAAAACACTGATTATTAATATCAAAGCTGCAGATTCTGGCAGGACTGTAGAATTTGGTTTCAAATATTTTTAAATATGGGCTGTGTTTCCTGAAATTTTCAAGACTCTATTAAATGCCGTGGACAGCTTAGTGGCAATTGTCTTCCAGTAATACAATGATAAAAATGCAAACTTCTATTTTAACTAGTGACATTTTTAGTTAACAAACCCCGATACCCTTTTTTCCAGCCCATGCCTGCATTCATTTGTGTCCCATTGTATTTACTTCTGCTATGTGATTGCCTGGGGGAATTAAATTACCAACTATAGTTATTACACTTGCACAAACTTCTTTATTCCCTTTTCTAGATCATGTTTACATTGCAGGCTGTGCTGAAAGTGAATAAAATGAAAAAGTCATCATTTGTTTCTACTCTATTGTAATAGCCATGCTGTAATTGGTGCTGTTTCATATAAAATTACCATATAAATTGTGCCATCCAAAGCTGCAAAAGAAAGAGCAAGAGTATTTACAATAAATGACAAATCTCTGTTAATTATTGATAGCCTAATAAACACACCATTATAATTCAGTCTTATTATTCATTATTAATAATAACTCTTATTTACTATTCATTGTGTAAGGATCAATTATGATTAACTGTCCTAAAAATGAATGGTCCACATGCGTGTTTCTATTTTCAGGGCATTTTCCATTGAGGGAAAAGCTTTGTGCATTGACATGCTCTGTCCAACAGGACAAAACATGGCTGTACCCAAACAGCTTTACAGGCACCAGTGTCCTGATCCTGGTGTCTGGGAAAAGCTGCCATGAGCTCTGTCAGAGGCAGTTGATGATTTTGTTTCTTTGGAGGTCGTTACTTGGCCCAAAGGTGGTTGACTTTTGACCTAGGATGTTCTTGGCCATCTGGGCACACAGCAGTTTACTTTTCATAGTAATGAAGTTTTGCTTCATTAAAGTAAAGTAAAGCTTTGTTTTACTGCTTAGTAATGTCAGGGATCTCTTTTTAAAATAAACTCTGCCAAAAATTCATTGAGGCATCATCATAAATCGTGGTGGTTTCAAAGCTTAATTTTGCTGGGCAAGGAGGCTGAATTTCAGGCATTACAATGACAATGTGTCCTTGCGTGGATCTGCAAAGTGACCATCAGCTGTTGTGTGAATGAAGATTTCTCCAGAAATGATCAGTTTATTGAGCCTTTGGCCTTATAATACTTTTTATGTAGATGCAACCAGCCCAGCCTTTCTAGACTGCATTGCCAGAGTCAAGGCTTTTACCTTCTGGTGTTGGTAGAGTCACTGCTGGCTGTAGGAAGGACAGGACTAGAAGTATTCACAGCCAACACTGCTCCCTTTTCCTACCAGGTTTTTGATTTTCTGACATCTCTTCCAAGCATAACTCAACTGGCAATTGCCACTAAGAAATAGCACCAGAGAATATTGATTTCTTACAATGCAGACCAAATTCTTTCCTTCTTTGTTTCTTTTATGCTTCTGACCAGACTTTGTCTGATATTTTGCTTTGTCACTCGTTTCCAGGTTTTTGATGCACAGGTAACTCCACCATATCCCCTGTTAGATGTTAAATGCTGCAAATTCCATCTGAGATGCACTGAGACAAGAAGTCACTGTCCACCAGTGCTCCCAGGGTGTGCCACACAGGGAAGTGCCTTGAAGTTTTCACAGGACATGAATATGGGGCAGGAGGATGATCACTGCATGCCAAGGTGAGGCTTTCCTTCAGATCTGACTGGATTTCACACTGATTCATCAGTGGGGGTTTAAAGTGCACTGTCTGCAGGTGGCATTCTTGAGTTATCCAGAGTTTCTTGGCACAGAAGAGTTTCTTCATACGCAGTTTTTTTTGACAAGGGTTCTCCACTGTCTTTCCCCAGCTGCCCACTTCAGAATTCAAAATATCTGTAAAATGCTCTGTATTTTTCCATGATGTGCCAGTTCTCACCAGCTGTGATTTTCCAATGGAGTGATGCACTATAAGGCAGCCAACTGACTCGTAAAAGGAGATGAGTTTGTGTGCCAAGGAGAGTTTAGCATAATGTTTCAACTGCAAATATAAAACACAGTTTCAAATAAGGAAGAGAAGAAATTCAAAAAGTATATAAATATGATATGTGTAAATATTTTTTATTTTGTTTCAAATTTTGTCTTACTCTGCTGTGTATATGGCATCTGAGACACACTGAACATTTTTAGCACATAAGAAATAATTCGCTTAGTTTATGGACACAAAGCAGTGTATAAACCATGTAGCTCAATAAATGCTTTGTTTCCAATTCTTATGTGCATGACATAGCTGGAATTATTCCAGAAATTCATATCAAGGTAAGTCCTGCCAGCAGAATGAAGTTACAACAGAAGCCTTGGGTAACTCGTGGCACCTTTACCAGCAGTGCAGGAGGAGTGTGCTTTAACACCACTCCTGTGCCTCGTGTTCACACCTCTCCTCAAGCTGTGCAAGGCCATGCCGGAGTGTCACTGCTTAACCACTGCTCCCATTGCCCAGGGGAGCTGTCTCACAGGCTGGGCTGCACAAGTCACACCTTCCTATTGAGGTGTTGACACATCTTAAATGAGACAAGAATTTGTTCTCTCTTTAACTGGTCAGTGGCCCTCTGCACAGTGTT
The DNA here is from genome assembly GCF_000277835.1 of Geospiza fortis. Classification (NCBI taxonomy): domain Eukaryota; kingdom Metazoa; phylum Chordata; class Aves; order Passeriformes; family Thraupidae; genus Geospiza; species Geospiza fortis. The sequence goes on along the minus strand of NW_005054309.1, from coordinate 6,242,623 downwards.
CTTGGGCAGCTCTCCCAGCTCCTCCTGAGGTAATTAAATATTGATCTTGCCCCTTTTGCAGATGAAAATGCTCACACTGTGTTTCAAGAAAGGATCACTTTTTCATGGTGTCATGGTTCAACCCCAGCCAGCAATTCAGTTTCACAGATCGGCTGCTCCCCAGCGGGGCTGAGGAGAGAACCAGAAAAGTGACAGGCAGGAAACACGTGGGTTGAGATAAAGACACTTCAGTAGGGAAAATAATAGCACAGAGTGCAAAGTAGAGCATGGAATTCATTGCCCACTTCCCATGCCCAGGCAGGTGTGCAGCCATCCCCAAAAAGCCAGGTTCCATCACCCCATCAGGGATGGGACACCCTTGGGTCACTTGGGGTCTGCTGTCCCAGCTGTGCCCTCTCCCAGACCCCTGTGCCCCCAGCCCCCTTGCTGCTGGAGGGGATGGGGAGCAGAAAAGGTCCTGCCAGGGTAAGCTCAGCCATAGCTAAAACATCCCTGTGCTATCAACGCTTTCCAAAACACAGCCCCATGTTAGCTCTATGAGGAAAATTATCTCCATCCCAGGCAAAAGCAGCACACAGTCTGTTACTCTAGTTGATATAATTTTCTAATTAAGGTATAATTAATGTATAATGCAGTAGAAATACTCCTACAATAGGTAGGAGTGAAATTGTGACCATCTACTGTTATTGAAAATGTTCTATGAACCCCATTATGCCATTGTACAATTATTCTCTAAATGTCAGTGATGTGAGGAGCACAAACAAGAAGTCGCTGTTATTAGACATGCTTTTATTATGCAGCCTAACTGAGAGCAATATTGTGTTTAAGAATAAGCAGGGAAGTAAAATATGAGGGATTTTGATCACAGAGAAATCAGTTTTACCATGTGCTGTAAATATTACTGAGGCAGCAGCATGCCTACTTTTCAGAAGCCAGAAAATGAACAAAACAAAGGCAGGAATATCATGAATTGTAATTTGCTGCAAATGCAAACTATTCAATGTATTAGTATTTTTTTAAAATTTTTTTCTTTGTTTTGTTTTGTTTTTAAGTAAGGTAATATACATATTTTGATCACTTTGCTGGAACCTCAAAACATGGAAATACAGCACCAATGAGACTTGAAGGCTCCATCAAATGCCTGCTGAAAAGTGTCTGTTACTGGCACAACTGCAAGAGCTTTTGCTATTTTTTTCAACCAACATTTGCAGCATTTCCCACCTAGTGCAGAAAATGGTGGCTGCTTGCATAAACATATATTTAAGGCTTAAAAGAGCCAGCTTTGAAGTTACTCCAACTGTTTGTGTTTACAGAGGAGTGAGTGTGTCAGGAGAGAAGCTGCCTGTTCATCAGCTCTCTGTGGCAAATCTGCCCTTGAATTCAGCAAAACAAGAGTTAAACTTTCATTCCTCTTGCAGCTGAAATACAGCTCTGGTGCAGTGCACTCCTGCACCATCCTCCACCTTGCCTTTTGTGCATGGTATAATTATCAAATTCATTATAATAACTCCTGCATGTAAGTATTGTACTTACCCGAGGGCAACCTGGGAGATTTTACATTTGCAAGCCCCATTTTGTTCTTCTGTAATAAAACTCTACATTGAACATAGGGTGGCACCAGGCAAACATCAAAATGTCTAATATTTAGTAGATAAAGGGTGAAGACTATGATATACTCTTGCAGAGTGGTAGAAGACTGGTAGATTGAAGGCAGCTAAATTAATTAAGCCACATACATAATTATTTGGCAATTTAATGGCTAGATATTCAATGAATATTTTCTTATTTATCAGATTAAACAATAATTAAATTAGTCTTCATAACAGGGGAGTGAGACAAAGGTTTTTCTTTAATTTTACATTCTCACTTAAGGTTTTCATATAAGCAGATTTTGATAACTTGGGAATGCAGAACTGTGCAATCTGAGGGAAAACAGCAGCACCAAGTTATATTTTAGGTTTTTACAACAGAGATATGTTCAATAACCAGGTCAGCTTTCCTAGGAGAAAAGAAAGCAAATAAACCCAGCCTCCCACCCAAACTTAATTTGATGCAGATGAATGAAACGTCAGCAGACTTTTGGCCCTAAGTGGAAAGGGGAACAATGAAAGGCAGGTTTTTTTGTTGGGAGATAATTTTTTGTTGTTTTACACTTCTGAGATTTGAAGCCTGCCTGAAAAAAAATTGGAACTCAAATATAGGTCTTTGTTTTTAAAATTTTGTTTTTCATTTATATGAATACAGGAAGCTTGGGAATATCTCATTTTATTGCTGTTGTGATTATAGAAAAGAAAAATCTGTAACTTTATGTGCTATATTCCTGTGCCATATACTAGATTAATAGCAGCAGAAGATCATTATCCAGGCTAACTTTTAACCCATTCTCAGTGCAGTCCTTTGGGCCTGTCTCACTGAGGACTCTCCTATAATGTATAGCATTCATTTGGGTCTAAACCTCTGGTTTTAATGGTGTTGTCTCCCTGAACCATGGGCTGCAGAGTGCTGCATACCAAACATTGTTCAGTACACCCTGATGTGAAATATTTCCCTCTCTGGTAGCTGTGCCACATATGAAGTGTTCAGAAAACACATGGATGAGGTGCTTAGCAAATGGTTCAGTGGTGGACCTGGTCCTGTAAGGTTGATTGTGGGAACTCTGCACATCACTCCGGATGTGAGGAGTCCCCCGAGACCACGTCGAGAGCCGAAACCCCGTCAGGGGGCTCGGAGATCTTGGCATGATGCCCAGAACACTTGGTGGCTGGATTTCGATCCTGCAAATGAATTGCCAGTTTGGTATGAGGGCTGGAAGGTGTCACAAGTTTAAAG
>NW_005054309.1:6226045-6239639 GCF_000277835.1 Geospiza fortis | reverse complement strand
GAGAGCATCGTGGCTGCCTTGCTGGTCAGACCTCTGTCTGCCAGGAAGAAAATTTTGTAGATAAGACTTAATAAACAACCTGAAGACTGAACAGCAAAGAGTCCAGTCTCATTCTTCAGAGCCTGGGGTCGCTCCCTGGACCACCCAACTCACCTCGGGGGCAGAGAACAAGCAGCCGGCCCTGAGAGTTGATAACTGGACTTGATGACCTCAGAGATCTTTTCCAAGCTTAATGATTCAATGATTCTCATCTGGAGCCTGCACATGCCCCTTCCCAGGAAACTGAGTACAAAACCTGTGCTTTTCCAGCCCCTGGGTGCCCGTGTCTGCACTTGTCCCTCTGTTCTCAGCTGAAGTGGCTTTCCCTGGGCGAGCTGTCAAGGCAGTGTGGTCCCCATGCTGGGCCCTCTGCATGGCTGCTCTGCTCCCACCTCAGAGCAAGGGCAGCCACCCCTGTGAGTCCCAGGTTTTGGGGAACCAGGGAGGTCACAGAGAATGTGGAGTTAGAGGCAGGTGAGAGCTGAGGGGAAGAACTGCAATGGCAAGAGCTCTGCTAGAGGGGGTCAGGAGATGGAGGCAGTGGAAAAGCATAGAGGGGATATTTTATTCTGAAAGGCCAGTTACTGCATGTACAGAGGGTATCACAACACTGGGATGTGCTTTGGTATGTTTTCTAATCTCCATAGTGGCAAGGAATCAAACTAATCCCCGTTCAGTGCTGGCAGCGTGGAAGTGCCTCCAGCAGCCAGTGCAAGGCGCTGAGGATGGAAACAGCAAAAAGCCTTAAAATGCTTCTCTAACCCTGAAATGAGCTCATCCACTGCCCCAAGCCTTTCTAGGGAGGCAGGGACCCCCAGCACTTGGCACGTTGGATGCCATGGCTGGCTGCACTCGCTGGGGAGCTTCATAACACTGACAAATGGCCTGGGGGGCTCCTTAACCAAGAGCAAGAATGATAGCAGAGCTAATGTTCACTCCACAACACTCTGCACTGTATTTTGGGGTTTTTAGTGGTGTAACCAAGGTGTAAATATGGATACAGGGCTTTTAAAACTTCCCAATAAAGAGAAAACATTGTTTGAAGCCATGGAAGCTGCATATCCACTGGCACAGCAGCTAATGCAGCTTGCTTCTCCAGTAGTGCCCTCAAGTACCTTTAGATATTCATATATAAAATGTAAGTACATAACCTGCTGTAAAAAGCTACAGCAGTGCCCTTGGCAAGCTTCCCTGGCCTGTGGAGGGTAATTACATGTGGAACACAAACACAGCTCCAAAATTGACCTCAGTAGATGTCCAGCTTTTTCTCATACAAATGCTGTGAGATCTATCCATGCTAATAAGAGAATTTGTTGTATCTTGATGGAGAATTTTGACTTTGTAACCTAATCAGAGCTCACCAGGCAAAAAAAAGAAAAAAGATGAAGATACTTTTCCCATCAATTCCAAGAAGGATTTAGATCCATACACAGCCCTGCCAGGCTCCAATTCCGGAGGTGAGTAAACCAGAAGGATCAGCTTGTTCTGGATGGAAATGTGTCTACAGCAAAGGCCAGCTTGGAAATACAGCTTTGTGTTTCAGCCAAAAATCAGACAGAAATGGTCAGAGCTGAAATGTTACATCAGGCCCTGGTTACAGCAAACCACACAACTGCTCAGGAAGGTATGACTTCAAATCTGTTCTTTTAGGGTAAAATTGTGAATGATCCTGTGTCACTCTCATGAGTGCTATGGTTCCCACAAGTACCATATATAAAAAGGAAAAAAAAAGAAACATCTGCATTTTTAATATGCTTTCAAAATGTTTTGAGATCATTTTGTGATTGGGGGTTTTTAGGCATTTACCTATGCTTTTAATGGAATTACGAGATTTATGTTGTTAGATCACCCTCTTTATCTGTCCATATCAAATGGCTAATACTAAGCTAGTCAGAAATGTTTATTGGAAATGGCTTGTGCTGGAATTGTGAGTTCTCAGGGTTTTTTTCTGGAAATATAGAAGTTCTGATAAAAACTTTAAAGCATCTAGATTGCTGCTGTCCAGAAGGACTTTACTAAGAGAAAATTATTAAGAAGAGGAAAAACAGATCCAACAAATAATCAACTCAGGTCTGGAGGAATGAGATTCAAGTACCATTTCTGCAGACAGAGTTTTGGCACATAGGCAGAGAAAGAAAATACAAATATAAATTACAAAAAATGCTGTCTAAGAAAATGAGCAATTTGATACAGATTTACTGTTTAAAAATTGAGGTGCAATATTTGTAGTTAAACATTTATATAAATGAAAGCTGTGTGTATATTTCTGTACAAATGATGAAGGTGACCCTGATTTAGTTCATTAAAAAAAATGGAACATTTAAATATGTAAATCATAGATGAGCTAAGTTTAGGGATGGTTATCATAAATGTCTGTTATCTTTGAACATGAACATATGCTCACTATGCTAATTCTGTAGCATCCTTAGATCAAATGCTGGCATATTTCAGTGTTTTGCATTGCTTGAAAATTTGACTTCAGATTTCATAATTTTCTTTATTTTAAGGTTATATTAAGGCTTTTTTTTGTTCCAGTCACCAAATGCCAAATTAAGAGGGACCATCTGAAGGAAGACATTTTCCTGTGTTCCTCTGTTAACCTTGAGAAGTTGCATCTTGCTGGACACTGCACTGAAAACAGTCCAGAAGAATATGAGACCAGAACCTGACCAGTCCATAATTCATAAGTAAATGTAATGTCTTACAAAGGATAAACTTTATAGAAATTTTCCTTAAAAATGCATGCCTTTTAAATTGTTAAGATCAGGGCCCCAAATTTTTAAACAGACTGGTGGCTCAAGGTTGCTGGTGTCTGTATGTACTTGAAGTTTTGTTTTAAGAGATGAAATTTGTCATAAAAGAAAACCATGATTTCATGTATGGAAACAGATTCCTCAGTTCCTGCTTATCCAAGAAACATTCCTGTGGGTTTCTCCCTGAAAACTTACAGAAACAGACTTCTTGATACAATGAGAGGATGAAGTTTGACTGCTCTTTTATAAATCTCATTACCATTTTTAAGTTTTCTTTAAGCTGAAGATGATAGCAGTTTATATTTTCATTTCAAACACGACCCACAAAACATTTTCCTATTAATTTAAGCTCTTGCATCTCTGTTTTGTGCCCAACAAGAGCTCTTTTATTAAGGTGTAAATATGTCCCTAAAACAATGAAAGTGCCATTATCACCCTTTTATTCATTTAGGTGCCCAGGAAGGGAACTGCAAAGGCATTTAGCTAAAAGCATCTTTTTAGTATAAAGAGATAACATTAACACGAGGATCTCTGCAGATCATTAATCTGGTTCTCCTCTAATGTACTCTCCCTTGTATTTTGTTTAGCAGAATACAGTGAGAGATAAATGGCAGGCACATCTGGGAAGAGGCACTGGAAGTTTCCACTCGTTGCTCACCTCTCTCTCTTGGCACTGGGCTGATCCACAGAGTGAGTATTCATTAAATCCTTTTCTCCAAGCTGTGTCCTGTCTGCTGAATCCCAGCAGAGGAGAACAGGTCACTTAGTATTAAGTGGCATTGTAAAACTGCTGCCTTGTGTCTGAAGAATAAAAACCACAGGAGGTTCTACATGGTGTAGCATGAATCCTGAAATTCTTTATTTTTTACAGAGCAGCCAGCTGGGGTTTTTTTTTGCCTCATCCATACTCTGTTCCCACATGGCTCTTGGAATGTTCCACAATACCTCCAATGATACATTGTGGGAACAGGCATGGAACAATGGAACAAAACCTGGAACAATGCTGTGAAAAGATATCAAAATATTTCACTTAAGAAAAAATGTTCTGACTCTTCATACTTTTTCAGATGATGGTATTTTGACCTTTTGGAAGAAAAGATCTAAAATATTTGCTCTTTGAATGAAATGACAAATAGGGATTTTATGTGTGTAAGTATCCATTGCTTTCCTAGGTAAACTGTCCTGCTGGCTGCCTATCTTTGATAAACTCCATTGAATTTGAGTTTTTTAGCATTAGCTTCTAGCCATTGCATGAAATTAAACAATATTCTACCCTTTATACCAACCATAAAAATGAACATTACTCTGAAAATTTTACAAGAGGAGTTTGCAAAGTCAGCCAGGCTACTGGTTATTGTGGCAGTGTTTCAGATCTTAAAGCATTTACAATAATTTTGGTATCAGAGACAATGGCTATCAGGAGTTATGGTGAAGTGTGGCCTTGCAGAGCAGTCTTGTCACCAACCCATGTGCAAACAAAAAAACCAAATAAGCTTCAGCATCTCCAATTAAAAAACTCAACTCTGGTGTTTTGTTGTCCTCTAAAACAATTTGGCAAAGCCTCTCTAGAACAGGGTTGGGGTTTTTTCAGTCAACTAAGAGCCAGCCAATGTTCTTGGACTCAGGTTGTACTCCAGTCTTGGGTGCTTTAAGGATGTAAAGAGAGCAGAGGGAAATTTCAGGGAAATGACTTGGCATGTTTCCATTATTGCTAATAGGATTAGAAAAGTGATGAATTATCACTGGAGATTTTGATATCTCCTAATAAAGAAGACAATCTGCAAGCAATACTTGCAACCAGCTGTTGCTATTCATGGTGCAATTCTGTTTGGCTGGCAGAGTTTCTCTGATTTCCAGCACTCAGAACCTCCACTGCCTTTTTTCCAGGCTGAGCCATCCAGGTTTGCCATCCTGCCTGGATCCAGCAGCTGCAGGAGCCACAAAGTTGGGATGGATGTCCACTTTTAATAATAAGGAAAAAAAAAACAAAGCAGGAAGGAGGATTGTCACAGGTTTTGATTCTCAAATACTTTTTACATTGATCAAGCTGTTTGGGTAAGTGACACCTGTCCAGGTGATTGTCCCCAAGCTGAGGGTCAGTCTGTGATGAGAGGGTTCAGTTGTGTTATTTTACTATCTCTGAATACAGTATACACAACTTTGCCCCTGGTTTACTCATGATGTAACACTTATATAATTAACTAAATAATGTGGCTGTGTGTCCAAAGTTTTTAAAGTTTCTCACAAAAACAGAATTTAGCGAAATTTTCATGATTTTCATTTTCATATTTTGTTCATTGATAAAAGATATGATAAGGAGGAGATTTATTCCTTTTCACTGTCTGTGAGAAAGAAGTAAACTAATGTACATATACTTGGACAAAACCTTTAGAATTACATCTTTCTTGGTTAAAATAACAAAATCTGGCTTATTAAATCCCTGACATTTATGAAAATAGGCATAGTATATTGAATTTTCTTGACCCAATGCCACTGTGGAACATGTTTCAAAATGTTCAAAGCATTTCATTAGAAAAATTTTTTAAGACACTCCAAATTTTATTTTAATTTTAAGCTAACTAGGTAATAGTGTTTGCAGAGAAAAGTATTCCTATGAAATAATTATTTTGAGGTTTTAATAATAAAGATAGGTTATTTCATATATTACCTCACAGCAGTGTGAGGCTGGGAAATTTCCTTCCATTTATTCCTTATTTTTAAAAAGTGATGTGAATGTGGTGATGTTAAACAAGTCAGAGAATTAGTTCTAATAACATAGTGTGTTATTATTCAGTGGAAGTGCCAAGAAAATAGGTTTTCTCACAAAAAACCAAAACTAAACAGTAAACAAAGGACATTTAAAAACATTTGTCTGTGGACAATCAGCTGGTTTTGGTGTTTAAACTGCAGTGACAGTCCTTGTCCAAATAACAAAGGGTGAATGTTTAGACATCACCTAACCTATTGAAATAAATTGGAAATACCCTATAAAGAAAGAAGAGTTGACACTTTATGTTACTAACACTCCCTTAACACCAGGGAGTGTGTCCTGATATGAATCAATCCTTTGATAAAGACAGAACACAAAAAATTCAGAAAGCAGCTCAGATTAACAGAATAATTTAAAGACATTTGTAGCCCATTTTCACTGCCACATTGTGCCAGAAGAGCAAAGCAGCAGAAGTGATATATAGATCATTGATTTTTATCCCTTTCAGAGCAGCCCTTCTTAGTATTTTTAATGAAACATTAAATGATTGTAATGTAAACTGTAACAGAATGGCACAGTTTTATACTTTCTTAATTGGATGCTAATATCCATGTCAGTATTTGCATGAAAAATGGTGTACTAAGCCAAAATATCAAGGTTTTTAAAACTCATAATCATTCTTCTGCTGATACCATCTGTCAGCTTAATCTTCACCTCCCAGAATGCAACGAAGAGGGTGCCTTCAGGGGAAGGAAAAGAAAAAAAAATACAGTTATGAAAGTACAATAAATTGAGTTTAAACCATGGGCCTGAAATCCCATTTGATTATGTAGGGATTATTAGTTATTAATTGTCAAAGTTGGAAAATTATTAAGAATTGTGGTTGGGGCACTGTCAGTCATCTCCCTGAAGGAGTTATGGGAGCCCCTGGGGAAGGGATGGATGGAGAGGGGATGGAGATGGGATCATGGAGATGGAGAGGGGATGGAGGAGGGATGGAGGAGGGATGGAGAGCAGTGCAGATGCATGGCTGGCACAGCAAACCCCTGAGGAGGAGTCACAGAGGTGCCTCTGAGAGCACCTGGAGCAGCTGGAATTCTCTCTCCAGCAGGGAAAGTGTGTGTCCCCTCTGCACTGAGTGAGGGGGATGTGAAGGAGTCAGAGCTGTGTGTGCTCTTCATTCTTCACAGAGCTCAGGAGGGCTTGGATTGGAGGGGACCTTAAAGATCACCGCGTTCCCAGCCCCTGCCATGGGCAGGGGTCTCACCCACTAAATCAGGTTTCTCAGAGCCCCACCCAGCCTGGCCTTGATTCTCCTCTGGGCTTGTCATTTTTACATCTCCCCTGCACATTGACAGGAGATGGTGTTTGCTGGAGCCTCCAAGGCAGCACCTGGAGAATCTTGGCTTCAGGTTTTCCAGCTGGGGTGTGAGGTACAGTGGGAGGGGTGTGATCCAAGGAAGCCAAAGGGGGAAAGAAATGTAATCTTCATATGGAAAAATCTTATTTTGGCATAGAAAATCAAAATTGTTCCAGCAGAGTTTTCTTCCAGCCTCTGGAAGAAGGCTGGAAGGAAATGAGCACCAATGGCCCTCTCCAGATCCTAACAGGGAAGAAAATATCAGAGAGGATCAGACCTATAGCATCAGAGAAGTAAGGTTTTTTTCATTAATACTATTTTCATAATGTCCAAAGTAAAATGAAACATGTGGTTAGCTGAACAGGGTGGGCAAGTTGGCATAAGGAGAAATAATGTTACGTTCTGCCTTGCAAAGTGGTCTTTTTTTTGTCCCAGGATCTAGTTTCTGTATGATAAATCTTTGCAAATTTGAGGTTTCATAAGATTTTTGTATGTATGTGCATACATAAGTACACATCCATCTATATTTATTTATATAAAAGACATTTTACTTTCATTGTGCTTTTTACCTTGTACTGCACCTTTAACAGGCTCCCCATGTCTCATACAAATTTTCTGAATTATTTCTCCTATGTTTGCTTATCTGTGATTCCAGAATGACTTGAAGCGATCCTACTGAGCAAATTTCCCAGAATCAGTCCTCAGATTGGCATTCTGGTAAGTTAATAGCAGAAGGCTCTTTCAGAATACTTTACAAAATGGGATCCCTATTTTTCTTTCTGCTTTCTTCCTCCCCACCCTTTATTCAGAAGTAATTGCAGATTAGCACAGGGAGGGAAGTGTCTCATATATTTCCTTGTAAGTTGTTTTAAACCTCAAGTAGTTTATCCTATTTCCATTTATTAATACAAGACAGAGTCTAAAGTACACAGAGACACAACACATATTCATCTAGCAGTGGCAGGTTAACCAGGCTTTCTAAAGAATATTAGACTCTGTTCAGTCAGTGCCATTCTCCAGGTCTTTCTTTGGTCCTTTGTGGGGAATCTGAATGAGGAATTAAACTCCTCTATCAGATAATAGTCAGTCATTCTGATGAGAGAGAATTTCCATAATTTATCTGCCAAGGTGAATTTCCACACAGGGCAGAGGAGCAGCCAGAGGCAGGGAATCCACTTCAGCTGGCACAACTCCATTGAAGCCTCAAACAACACAAAGGCTCCAGGTTGCTCCTTCCAAAGGGACTTTTTTACTGCAGGACATGGAATCACCTCCCTTCTGGAGAAGTTAATTGTGGTTACACCAAAGGCCAAATTAATTTCATCATCAGCTTACAAATCAAAGTTGGGTCAATAAGGACCTATGTACTCCTTCAAATAATAAAATCCCTTAGAAGGGGAGGAATTATTTGCCCTCCCTTTGAAGTATTTCTCTTGGGAAATGAAATGGAGAAGGGCAGAAAATGACACCACCATCTATTTTATAAATTCTAAGTGTCTTTTCACATTCATAAGCCTTTAAGCCAGAGCTTCTTGGCTTTTCATGTTTTTTCAAAGGTGATTTAAAACTGTTTTTTGTGAGCATGCTCATCTTACTTTTGGGTTTCACCTACACATTTCTCTAGAAGTCCACTTTAACTCAGAACCTGGCAAGTAATTTAGCACTTCTTTATTGAAACATGTGCATGAGCCTTAAAACCACCAGACAGTTGCAGCACAAACATCTGTCTTTTCAAAAGATAACACCCTGCCAAAATGCCCCAGAGCAAAATCCCTTGCCTTGGTTTGAAGTAGAAGCAGCAGCAGCAACTACAGTAGTTAGAGAGCAAGTATTTTTGGAAAGATGACAGCTGGGTTGTCAGACACTAATGCTGAATTACACAATGCTTGTATGCTACAGCAGAGATGTAATAAGCAATTATTCTTACATTATCATATATGGGCCTGCCAAAGTACTGTCTGAGAGGCAAGATAAAGGGCTCGAGGTCTGCACTGGTTCCATTGATGCTGGGGGGTTTCCATCAAATGGAGTTAAGTCTATTTTCAGTCTTGTCATCTGAGGAAGTATCAGCTTAAACATCTGTCATGGCAAAGAGATATCAACAAATGGCATCTCCAAGGCAGAATTATCCCCAGCACGAGAGAAGCAGGCGAGCTGGTTACTGTAACTGCTGCTGATCAGAATTTAGCTTCTTCATCAGCAGATTTAGTACAGAGAGTAAAATCATATTTACTTAATCTTCAGCGTTGGAACTCTCAACAAATTTCATTGTATTTCACATATGTCATTTTTACACAGCACTGTTAAAAAGATCACTGCAGTCTTCAAAGAAAGTAAGAGGTCTCTGGGTAGTATTTATTTAGATCTTTTCTCATCTGGAAAGAGAAAATAAAAGAACTCCAGTCAGGGAGAAGGATGAGCAAACATATTGAATAGATCCTTTGTCAAAGAAAACAGCCAAGCAAGCCTAGGGCTGGAAAACAAATGACTGGGGGTGATATGGCACAGGTCTGTGCAATTATAAACAAAGAAATTAAGAGAAAGGATTTGCTCACTGTTTCTCAAAATAGAAGAACAAAAGGACAGCAAACGGGCTGTTGGGGTTACAAGTTCCAAACAATCACAAGGTCATTTTCCAACATCCAGTTTAATGATCAGTTTAGTTAGACTAGTTAGTTAAACAACTAGTCAAATTCATGGCTATGAGCCAGAAATATATTTGAAGTTAAAACTCCAGCAGCAGAATTGATGGAAGGAAAAACCTCCACTGAGGACTTCATAGATGTAATTTCTGCCTCAGTTGCAAAGTCTTACCCTTGCAATTTCTCCCTTGGTATGCACAGCTGGAGAGTGGCTGATGGCCCAAACCAGACCTGACATGGATCTTCTCATGCTCTAAATCACAGGGCTGGAAATTTAACTCCTTCCAATTGTCAGGAACCCACTGAAGTCAGGTGACCCATGCAGATTTATTCTGAGGGCCTCTATGTATTTGTAACCATCAGAAAAAAGGAAGGACCTCAGGAAAACAAAGAATATAACCAGGAAAGTTTTAAGAAAAGTTATTCAAAAGTCTTTTCATTACCTTAAAATGACAACTATTAGAAATTTTATTTGAAATAATTGTGTGGTTTTCCAAGAAGCACTATTCAACAGCTGCTCCATCTCAGCTCCTGGCAAAGCTGGTAAGGACAGTTCTCCAGACATGACTTTGCTAAACCAAGGCAAGGTGTTATTTGCAGTCAGATTCCTCAAAAAGGATTTTTAGCCTCATCTCACACTTCTGGTTTCTTAAATTTCAGCTCAGATTAAGCAGTAACTCATCCAGAGAGGACATGAAAATAGCCTAATCCAACACAATTAAATAAATTCACAGCCAAGTCATGTTAAGAAAGCTCAGTGTGTTTCCCCTTCCACTTGGGACCATGCAACACCCAACTGCCCAGCTGTTTTTGGGAAGAATGACAGACTTCAAGCACAATGACAACTAAGCAGAAGCATTACTTAGACTACCAACTGAACCAAATGTGGCTGTGCCATCTGAAGTCAGTGGTATGTGGTATTAATAGATTCAGTAATTATGTCACTGAGAGTCACTAAATGTTGATTCTCATGTTAAACAGGATCTGCTTCCCCTTTCATTTTGGAGACACCAAAACCTGAGAGATTCTGCTCCACATTCACGTTTCCAAGCTGAGAGAAAAGTGAATTCAGCTGTGGAATTCTGATTGTGGATTCCTGTTACCTCTGTTCCAGCACACCTGTGTTCCAGCTGGGCTCTGGCTTCATCCTTCCTCTGACTGACCCACAGCTGGCCTGGTAGCTGCCCAAGGACAGGCAGCAGTGCCAAATACACATTTAGGGGAGCCTCTAATAAATCCCCACTGAAATTCCATCAACTGTGCAAAGTACATTGATTAAATGCTACTTGCCACACAGGTAAATGTTTTCTGGGGTGTGCATTTGTTGGTAAGAAAAATTGACTAGCAGGGTACCTGAATTTCATTCACAGCATCTATTCATAGCACACAGACACATTCTGCAATTGTAGTCACTATTAAGAAAAATCAACAAAAGGCTACAGCATTATCTGAGCTTCTCCAGCAATTTCCTCTCACAAATTAGGCATGCCTTACTTTTCCTTTTGTTGTCCAAGGAAGTGTTATTTGTATAATGTTCCACTGAGCTTTAAATAGTTTTCCAGAGCATTTCTCAGATGAATTAAGAATAAAGTTACCTGCTATTGAACTACTGTTATTCCTTTGTTGCCTCAGATTCTCAGTTTCAGATGTGCCAGGGTTAAAAAAAGTCCTCCCTAACTCTCACAAAGCCCTCCAGGGAGTCTCTGTCACATTTAATCTTTCCCTGTCTCCCTGTTTCTCAGGGTGGCTTCTGAATAACAGCAGTTTTGTCTGCTTTATTTGCTCTTTCTCTTACACACACCCAGTTGAAGAAAAGTAATTGAAACTATGGCATCTCACCTTGCAGTATCTGTATAGTTTGAACTGCGGTGTGTCTAGAGATCCTTCTGAATAACAGCAGTTTTGTCTGCTTTATTTGCTCTTTCTCTTACACACACCCAGTTGAAGAAAAGTAATTGAAACTATGGCATCTCACCTTGCAGTATCTGTATAGTTTGAACTGAGGTGTGTCTAGAGATCAAATTTCTGCTTATCAAGTGCATAAATGTGATCCAGAGCCTGGAGACATCAGTGAACTCTGCAGGAGTTCACTTGCTGAGCAGGTGTTCATGGCCCACCACAGGAAGAGAGATTTGGGGTAGAAATAGCTTTTCACCTCTACAAACTGAGTAGCTTTTTGCTGCAATTTGCACCTCTGGACCTCCCAGTGACACCCAGGTTGCTCTGAATGAGTCTGGCAGCCCGGGCTGAGCACAGCAGTGAGCCATCAAACAGCTCAGTGTCTCCTGCCTGGCTTTTGCTGTGAAACACAAACTGGTGATGCTGCAGGAGCTCTGTGTCCTGCTACACCTGAGCCACAGTGGCTGCATCTCTTTCCATGCCGTGGTACACACACTTCTGACTCACCATCAGAAAATTCTTCCCATTTCCTACACAGCTGACCATTTGCTTTCAGTTATGCAATTTTTTTTTTTTTAAGTAGAAGCTTGATGCTCTTTTTATGTTAACTTCTACAAATGAAACAATCACCAGTGTTAAGCAACCTCCTATAGGAATGAAGCAGAAATGGGCCAGTCAGGCCTCATCAGACAAGATAGCTTTCTGTTGAGACAAACCACCCTATTTCCCAGGAATTGAAGTCTCATGGAAATCATCCCTGCATCTGGAAACAGCTCTGAGCCAGGATTCACTAAGCATCTAGTCTGCCTTCCACACAGGGGTAATCTTTGCATCAACAATTGTCTAATTTGAGGTTTTTTATAAAACTGCTATGCTGGATGGAACAATTTTGGACCTTGAACATTGTCAAAGAATTCTATACTCTAAACATCTCCAGTGCTGAGCTGCTGTTGTTTGTAATAGTGTGTGCTTACATCCTCTCCTTGCTTTTCTATTGACAGAGACATTTAAAACCTTAAAGCTGATTTTTTAAATGAAATAATTACATGTTAGGCTTCTGAAAGTCTCTTCTAGGGATTTATGCTTTCAGTTCATTCTCAAAACCTCAGTCTTAGTAAACTACAGTGATATTGAGATATTGAAACATTAATTCTGTGATGATTTTTACTACTCCCATTTTCTTTCAGAACCTCACAAATTATCTTTTTGTTATTATGGTCTTGTGGAAACCTATTCTTGGTGTGAATGATAAGACAGGTGTTTGTCATTTTGAAGACTGGTAAAGGTATTTTAAGGCAGTACTTAGCAGCATAAATTAAGTGTTCTCTAATAATCTACGTGAAATGTTCAAGAGTATTTTCCATGCAATTATGAAAATAGACTAGGGAAATGACACACATTCTCAGGACTGGATTGCATTTTTATATCTTATCACAGAGCAGTTCTGGCTACTACTTGCAAGACCTAACCCTATTTGCTGGCTCTTTCCAGAGACAGGACTTTGGACACAAATGGCACAGACAGGTGAGTTACAGAGGCATCAGTGTCCCAAGCAGGTCTTTGGATGTTTTTCCTGAGCCTTGGGATCACTTTGTGGTGGAAGGTTAGTGGTTCCACAGAGGGGAAAAAAAAGAATCACAGTGAAACACCAGCCAGGAAATGGGTACTCCAGGGATGGAAATGCTCTCATGCTCCACCTCTGACTGCTGCACTTTACATTTTCTGCAGTACATCTTCTTCTGCTTTTGCTCGGCTTGTTTTGTGTTTTACTGTATGCAGTGAAACAGGTTGGAGGGTTCCCTCACAAAATCATAATGGAGCAACCACACAACCTTGCTGTCAAATACATTTTGTTAATTTTCCCTTCATTTCATCTCTCCTATTTACACAATGTTTCACAGTTCCTTGTATTCCTGTTCTAAGTATTTCCTCTGCAAACCTGGCCTTAAAATATCTGCTGGCTGCTTTCCCTGCCTTATGTTTTAGCCAAGCTATATCTAAATTACCTTAAATTTCTTTTTTATCTCATGTAAATGCCTACAATTCTTTGGCTAGGTTTTTTTGTGGGGTGTGTTAATGCTGTGCTTTGCCACTCCTCTCCCCAGCAGGGCCCTCTCTCCCATCACCCGTGGACTCGTGGCACTGAGATGTCCAAGGGCAGCTGCTGGATCACACCCTGAGGATTCCTGCT
>NW_005054309.1:6173032-6225500 GCF_000277835.1 Geospiza fortis | reverse complement strand
TGAGCTTCTGTTGTGGAAGAGCTGGCATAGACAGGAAGAAAAGCTGCTTTTAAGGTATGCTAAGATAAAAGAGAGCAGCAGCAGCTCTGTGAGAAACTCCAGGGTTGCTCTTGCTGCCCTAAGATAGTTGACTAGTACACATATTTTGTCTGGATTCCCATTTTTATTTTAGGCGTTCCTTAGAATTGAGCC
This sequence comes from Geospiza fortis, assembly GCF_000277835.1. NCBI lineage: Eukaryota > Metazoa > Chordata > Aves > Passeriformes > Thraupidae > Geospiza > Geospiza fortis. Next base: position 6,225,308 of record NW_005054309.1, on the reverse strand, counting down.
TCTTTTAAAAAGAGATAATTTCTTGTTAAAGTTGGTCTTTGATCTCCAAGCGGAGGTTTGGGAGCAAGTACAATTTAAAATATTTCTTAACAGCAGAAATTATAATAGTAGTTGTGTTGCCTTTTTTAAAGTAAGTTTTGTCTCTGCTAGTGAATATCTGCAATTTGTGCTATTGTTCCTCAGATGAAAGTGTGGGGTATTTTTACAATGAAGAATTCTACTATCATAGAATTGGAAAGCTCTTTGGGTAAATAAACCTCCTTTAATCTCCTTAGCCTTTCACTTGGATCATTTATCCACTTTAGATCTAATAATTGAGATGAAACCCATACAATATTTTATTCTTTAAACTGACAATGTGGGCAACGTAACACAGCTGGCCTTTTTCCTTCTTTCACATTCATTTTGTGACAGGTGTGGTGGCCAAATGACAGTGCCACAAACCACTGTCCTGATGTCACTAAGGGCAATGGCCTTCTTTGTCCAACTGTAAAGTTTTAGAAGGTTTGGGAAGATTTTTATTCTGTGGGGGGCTATGAATTTTCATTTCCATTAAAATTTATTCAAACAAAACGAAGACATGTCACTTTTAAACACAGAAGTTCTGGGTTTGTTTTTTGTTGTTTTTTTTTTTTCTTTTTTGACTGTATAACTGCAGCTGTTTTCTGCCTGAGAACCTGGGTTAGCACGTGGTGTGTGAAATATTGCTACATGCATTTCAGAAAGTCAAAAGCCCAAATATTGTTGCTGTGCAGCAGAAGTGATGGGGTTCTTGAGAATATGAGTGGTGAGCAGTTACTCAGATTAATAACAGGATGTCTGCAGTCCACTAAAGAGCACTGGCAATCACTCAGACACCTGAGCACTGCACAGGGAGGACATTCACAGCAGAAAAAGTTCAGATTTATTGCTGAAAATACATAACATTTCTGTGAATAAATGAAGCTCAGAGTCATGCTTGGTATACTCAGGATCTAACTAACAAAGAAGATTAAATGTGAGTGGGAGATGCATGACTTGAGGTCGAATCAGTGGAAACACACACAACAAAATGAAGGAGAAACTGGTGAAATGTGTAAAAAGAGGGATTGGGAAGTGGGTTTGAGCTCAGCATGTTTCTGGGCTCACTCTGTGCAGTGTGGCTCTCACTGCTCTGCCTCAGCAAAGGGGGTGGGTGGCAAACTCAGGACTGAAACCCTGTGCCCGGACACACCTGAGGGAGCCTTTGGTAATCAGGGTTTGTTCCAGGGGCTGCAGAAAGAGGAAAGGGTCCAAACCCACGTTCCTCAATCAGCCCAGGCGCAATGAAGTGGCCTTTCTGCATTTGCAGTTCCCTGTGTCTCGATAGATAGTAGTTAATAGTTTTAATTATCTGCAACCAGCTAATTAAATCTGATGGGCATCTTGATAGGAACAACTTGTCATGGCACAAGGCTTCATAAAGTTGACAGTGGCTCTCTAGGCAGCAACTGCTTTTGATGGAAGATCTCCAAACTGGTTAAGGTGTGTTTGAAATATTGAAATAGAAATGGCTGCTTTGTGTCCTGGCTGGCTCCAGCTTGAGCATTAGGTCACATCAAAGTCAAAGTCTCTTTTTAATGATCAGTGCTAGCTGGGGTGCTGAGCCTTGAGGGATGATATGGGAAAAGGGAGATGAGGACTAAATTGGCTTCTATTTAGGATGCTGGGAAGAGAAAGGCAAGCAATGTTCCATAGTCACTTTTCAGTGTATCTCCATCAGAAACAGAAACCAAATTACTTCATTGACATTAAACAAATAATCCAGCATCCATGCCTGGATTATTATAAAAAATAGTAATAAGAAATATAATAATAAAAATATTTATATGTAAAAACTAATATTATTCATAATTTCTGGTTGGACTCCAGACCATTATTGGCATTGTGTTCAATTTGGACATTATTGTCCTAAATTGACCATGATTTCTTTCATCCAACAGCTTGGCAAATGACACAATGGCAAGTTTTGGATAATTAAATAAATACTTAATACCCAGCATTTCTCCACTCCACTGTCCAAAAAAACCTTTAACAAACACATTTTCAAGGAAATTATAACTTTCTTTGTGTTATGAGTAATGCAATATTAAGCATATACCTCAGCTCTTGAATCATGGCTTTATCTTTGATGTTAGTGATCAAATACTCATTGCCTTGATTATTCAAATAATTAGATATTTTATCAGTTTCCTTGAAAAGCTCAGAAGTAAAGAGCCAAACCCCTTGAAGGGCTGTTCAATATTTAGTTTACTGTCAGCAGAAGAATCATCAGGCAGGAGGATACTGCAACAGGGGGAAAAAAGTATTTGTTGCAGGAAGTCTCAGATTTTCAAAGTGAGTGCTTTACAACCTTTGCAGTGTTGCTTCTTGCAAAAAAAAAAAAAAAAAAAAAACCAAAACAAAAAAAACCCACAACAACCCAAAAAACCAAAAACTGAAGGCCAAACCCACACCTGAGGATACCTATCACAACTGCAGGAGCATTAAAGGAAGCAAAGCCATCCCTTACCCAGCTCAAGGCTCTGCTCAAGCATCCATTCTGCTTTGACTTAAGTGGTGTTTAAAGACAATAACATGAGGAAAATCTGCATTTCACCCTTGCAGAAGAGGTGATGCAAAGCTTCTATTCTTATGCATGAAAATAGAATTAAAGATCATATATAATTAGAACTGGAGATGTAAATTCCTCAGGTTTTTTTAAGAACATCAAATAGTGGCACCAATGAAATCCCAATGTTTTTAAGGTTATAATTTACCAGTGGCATGAAAAGAAAAATTAGTATTTAGATCTTTGTTATGCTTAATCATTTCAAGCTTTCTGACTGCTGTGAGGATGTCGGGGAACATTAGAATAAAATCAGCTCAATGCTCATGCATAATTTGCAAGAAGTTTTTTGTTTGCTATAATTTCTACTCTTTCATACTAATTGTCATCAGCAGAGGATGCAGGCTGTAGTTGTTTTGCTAAATATAAATATAGCTACAGTATTTTTTGTTCAATTTATTCATTTATCTCACCCTGGGTGTATACACCATGTAGAATGTATCTCTCAAGAAAGATAAAGAGAGTATTTCAGTGTGTGTGCACTGTAGAAATGAGAGGTGTAGAATGTGTGAGTGCTTTTTATTTTTATTGAGGAACAAAATATGAGAGTGATTGCCATCCCTTTCTGCCACAGATTTTGGTTATGGCTCCATGCTCCAGATGCTTATTGAAGTGTGCAGAAATATATTCTCAAAAAAAGTCAGATGTGGCTTGACTTAAATATTAATTCTTTTAAAATTTCAATAATTTTAAGTATTATCTATTAAAAAAAGAGTTCACAAATGCTTCATAATAAAACACTGTTATACCTGTATATCACTGTAAGTAACACTTTATGTACATAAATTCATCATGAGATTAAATGTTTGATTTCACCATCCTGAACTACCCCATTGCAATGAATAATACAAAGAGTTACAAACACAATGTGTTTTTTTTAACTTAAGTGTTTGAGGTGCTTTTATGAACATATGAACAGTTAAGTAATTTCTGAAGAAAAATATGTTCTTATCCAAAATCAAGCACTACATTTTCAAGAGGCTTTTCTTTTTCCTTCATATTGGGTCAGAAATAGAAAGATTACAGCTGTTACAAAGTAGTCAAAGAGAAAAAGGATGACTGGGAGCATTAAAAGTGGGCGTTTTAATTTTCATTTTGGTTTTGCTACCCTTCAAACTAAGACATGACTTCGCTGTTTGCTTTCCTTCAAGAAAGCAAGATTTTACAGAGAAGCCTGCAGTAGTGAATATGAGCAAGAAATAGAGATGCAGAAATATTCTGCTTGAAACAGACAATTAAACATGTAACTGTTTAAATGGGGAGATGTGAGGTAGCAGAATCCTAAGCAGAAATTCTATACATTTTTGTATTACTTCACACAACAAGATGTAACCTTTATAGTTCTCCAAGTGTTTAGAAAGCTGGATGCATAGTTCTAGAACAGACCTTGTCCTAGAGAAACTGCTGAGCACAGCTTTTGTATTGTTGAATTAATGCATTTTATTTACTGTGAAATGTTCACATTATTGAATCCTATTTTTCTCACAGCTGGTCATACTGTGGAAAGCAAACCATCAAGTTTAAATAAAGAAAACCATACCATTGTACTGGTAAGTCAGAAGATAGCAATTCTGTATAATGGAAATGCAAATACAAATGCAATTTTTATTTCATGGGTAAATGGAACTTGCAAAAAGGTGGTGCAATGTTTTTCCCCTCTTTTGTTCATCTCATCATTGGGTCACACACTAACCCATCCTTCATTCACCATATTCCATATGTTTTGCTGCACTTCAAAAGGGTTTATGAACATTTCTCTTCTGATCTAGTAGCTTGGTGAGCAGAGGTTGAGGGATTGACTTACCCAAGGTCTTCAAAAGTTATTTCACAGACACGTCCTCTTCACTGAAGATTACTTGAGATAATAGCTGTTTGCCTGTGGGTCTCTCTTTCCTGTTGCAGAGCATTCTCAGCACAATGTCCTTTTAGGCAGCTCTCAGCACTCCAAACAATAAGCTACCTACTCACTCTGTCCTCCCTCTGTTTCTGCACTCATTAAGGTAAGAACAAATGTAAAAACAGTCTTAAATTTCCAATAAACATTTCTATTGCCATATTCCTTTAAGTAGTCTAAAAGATGGTGAATATTTTTCTAATGTTGTTTCTTTTTTTGTTGTTGTTGTTTTTTTCACTACAAACACAATGAAGTTTAGAAAGGTTTGGCATTATCAGGGTCAGGATTGCAAAGTTAAAGGTGGGTAGAGGGAGAACATAATTAGTGAGGGGCAGGAGCTGAAGGCTCTGCTGGGCAGATTCTCAGAACAACAATGCAATGCAGAATGAGAAAGTGAAAGCCTGGGTTTACTGTTTTTCATATTAATCCTCCTTTAGTACTTGTAATATGTGCATTGTCCTTGAGGAGAGGGGGCTGTGCACAGAGCATTCCCCACCTCGTCTGTAGCTCTGAGACGTGGGAGACTCACTCAGAGAGCAGCTGCTTTTCTTGGGGCTTATCCAAGGCAACTGGAGCTGTGAAGCTTTTGAGGATCACCTTTCACATTAAATCTGTTTTCTTCAGGAAATAAATTCTCACTTCAGTGTGGCCTGTGCTATATAAGTATACAAATCAAGAAGTGTTTCTGATTGAAAGGGCACATAGAGATTGCTCCAGGCTACTAATACCATCCTTGTGTGAAACAAAGATAGATAACCAAGAGAGGGCTCAAAAGTGATAATACACACACAAAAATGTGCTATTTTTTCCAAAACAGCACACCTTTATCACCATTAGCTCAGAGCTTTCTTTATATTTTAGTGACACTTACAAGGGTTCCTGCTAAAAGATGTGAAAACAGGATCAGTACCTGTGTTAAAGCTGCAGTATTGGAAAATGAGCTGATGAAGAGCTCAAAGATCTGGATGAGACTGGAAAAATATTTTTATTTCAATGCAAAATTGATGCTGCAATGTAAGGAAAAAATTCAAACTATCTTCTAACCAAGGACTTTTATGCTCCTACCCTCAATGTCTTTGAATCTGAACCTCATTTTATCTTCTAGCTAAGTCTGATTCAATTCCCCTTTAAAGGACAGTAAAACTTTCCATTCGTTTCAGTGTGGGCTAAGTGAGGTGTCATGGACAAGGTGAAACAGATAAATGAGCATTTACAGAATCAGATATGAGCATTCCTGAATCACAGAGGGATGATATGGTAATATATAGTACCCAATGGGAATGCTGAGCCCCTGGAGAATGATTTTCATGAGGATGTGTCCTACCTTCCAGCTGGGACTGTCTCTTCTGAGGTCATAATTGAGTAAATACAGCCACACCTGCCTCATACAAACTCCCCCTCAGCAAGGCAGTGATGAAATGGCACCCCAGAAAGTGGGGTACCCCAGTGTGTGCTGGCTCCTGCACTGCAGAGTAAAGCCTGAATCATTTCTACATCCTCTTGACCCAGGAGAATATCTACATATCTGAAAGATTATTTTAAAATTCAATTTGTCCTCTACATTCTATAAAGGTATTTCTTTAATTCAGCATGGTAGAACCAACTATGTAATAAGGCACTTCTCCTTTCATACTTTTTAAATAATACTTTCCTGAGCTATAGGTAAAAAGGTCATGATCTGCAGGAGATAAGGGTAGCAGATTGTCCAGTAATATGGATCATTTTTCTTGCCTGTCTGGAATTTTTATTGCAGTGCTAGATCCTCCACAGAGCAAAGAAAATGACAGGGAAAGCATTGACAGCATTCTCCAGTGCCTGCTGAGGTCCTTAGCCTTTAAATATTTCAGGCAGCATCTCTGATTCAGAATGAAAATGGACAAATGAAAACATGAACTGAGTTCTTCAGGATGGAAGTTGCGGGAAGAGCCAGAGATGAGATTTATCAGGGTATGGAATAGGTTTCTAGTGGAAAGTTATGGCAAATTAGCCTGAATATAGTACTCAGATATATGGCAGGAAGCAATTCCAGAGAGTTATGGCAATAAGCAAAGTAGCCTGCAGGTCTTTTTCATCTGGACAGTTTGGGAATGAGTCTGTGATTGGTTTTCCTCATGGCACAGTCTGCAGCTGGTAAGCAAGGAGAGGAAAAAAGTCAATATTATTTTTTTTAAAGTGTTCCCATTATTTTGCTCTTTGGCCAATACTCATTACTGCGTAAGTCAAGTTTCCCACTTACTCCACAGCACCTTGGAAACATTTTTGATTGTAGAAACAACCAATAGTCTCTTGGAGGTGGTGGCAGGAAAGTAGGGCAGAATCAGGAGGGAAAAACCAAAACTGCTCATCTTATCACTCCCCCCACCCCTTTTATAAGAGCACTCAGCTCAAGAGGACCTTTTTTTCAGGCCGTGTTCAATCTGCTGCAGTTTCAAAAGTCTCAAGTGATAGGGAATATTTTCTCACCATTTACTGGGAAGTTGGAGTGTGTCAGCTCCAACTAATAAATATCTGGTTTGACGGTGACATTTACAAGTCTCCTGCTCCGCTGAGCTCAGTGCACAAGTTAACAGCTCACATCCCAAAGTCAGTTCCTTAATTATCTTGTCCTTCCCCCAAAGATTTGTCAGGAATTCCTCTGATGATGCCCCAGACAGATGTGGCACACCAGCTTTTGCCTTCAACAGGACTTTCTGGGTTCCTGAGGACACCTGACATGGCAGGAGGAAGTGACTCAGCTATTTTTCAGTGCCTGTTCCTCCAACCCCCACAAGGTTTTCCTAAAAATGCATTTGCTTGACTGCTATTCAACTTTTTCATCACACATTCAACAGAAAGAAGCAAAATCTTCCCTTGAACAATGTTCTGTATTATTGAAGGCAGTTTGGGGAAAAGATCTTGTATCTAGGACAGGATAGAATATAAATTAACATGGAAAAGACAAGAGGAAGTTTAGCACAGTGTATGGAATCCAGGATTTTTTCATAATTTAAGTCTTGCTGCTTAAAGAGGCATGGATTCTTTCTCCTTCTTCACAGATTTTCCACTGAAAATTTTTTATAAGCAGTCACAAGACGAGAAGAGACCAGAAGATCCTATGGCTCTTTAATTGTACCTATTCTTCTGTCTCCTTCATGAAATATTATAGGGAACAAATAAATATCAATTTCACACTTGTGGAATGATGCCTTCTTTATATGCAGAAATTAATTATTATAAATCCTTCCAAAGTAAATCCTTATGATCTCATCAAATTACTGTATTAAAAATCATCATAAAAATATCTTTCCATGTGAGACTCTGAAATATATGAAATGTAAATTAACTCTAAGAAAAGCAGCCTGAGTGAATGCATTAAGCCTATTCCGTGGGTGGTTATACAGACACTTTGAAAATTTTTTGTTCATATCTTCAATCACCGAAAGTGGCATAACAGTAAAACCCTCAAGCCCTCCATCTTATTTGCTGCAACTATGGCACAGAAATCAGACAGGAGACTTTGGAGTGGAGCTGACATTAAACATACATTAGTCTCCAAATTTCCAAAAAATTGTCTACATTATTCATCAGATTTGACACTTGCCACAATAGTAAAACAAAGACTATTATTTCCTTTTTGTGACTCAACCTACAAAACCCCTCTCATTATTGAGGGCAAGACACCAGAATTAAAATTGCATCCGCCCTCAAACAAGCAGCTCCACAAAATTCTCTCCAGCTGTTGTTTCCCACACTTCTGGCACACAATGCAGGCTAAGAGTTTTTGGATGCTGAATCCCATGTAATGCTGTTAACAGCAATAAGTATCCCTTCTGACATATTTTAAGGAATGTTTAGTTAGTGGTTGACAAAGGCAAGCAGTAAGTATTAGATTTGAAAAAAAAAAACATGAGCTAACATTCTAAGGTGGGGGCTTTTTTCATTTTTCAAACATGTCTGATTTGTATATTTAACAGTGGCATTGACTAAAGACTGGAGAACTTGTATCCTCAGTGGTGGAAATGTAAATGGTATTAATTTTTAGATCTAAGCAAATTAAAGTGCATCATTCCTATGGGCTCTCATAATTAGATATTTAAGGTGGATTTTGGAGCAAAATGTTAAGCACAGAGCTGCTTTAGTAGCTCTCATAACCACTGAGTGCTAAAGCAAAAGGTATTCAAAGGACACAGATAGCATTTAGGAATTTTGGTCTCAATGAAAAGCTTTGGAATTGATATCCTAAGCACTATTCCTCTGGAAATATCCCTACCTTCTGGTGGAATTTTTGAAAACCCTTTCCTGGGTGTCTTAGTGGTTTATACAGTGCCTGTTTGGGCTGAGCAATTCTTTGTTAATTAATCTTTTCAAACACATCCTTTAAACATAGAATGAGTATTTGCAACCTTGGTTTTGCTGAGCATTAACTCCAAGCAAGTTACATGCTGTTGGTATGAAAAGGCAAGACTGAGAAGCTGTTGTCCAGAAAATAAGAAAATTCTGAAGAGGAAAGAGAATATCAGGGACTCTGGCTAGGATCACGGATTTTTGCCTGGGGAAATTAAATAATGGGAAGTTATGGGGGAAGGTCAAAGAATGAATGACTACATGGCAAAAGAGAATAAATACATAGGACACATTCAGCTGCCTTCTGAAATACACTTCCTGCTTCTTCTGCCCAGGAAAAAGCTACAGTTTAACCAGAAATTAAACTTCTGTCACTTATATGCCTCTTGCCACAAGAGAGAGGTCCAAGCAGTATTTATCTGCACATGCTGGTATTTTATCCTGCCTGAGCCATTCATTACCTTCATTAGCAGGACACTGCCAGAAGTACTAAAATGCAAGGTGTTCAGCCTCTTATTCAGCTTTCTGTGGGTCTTTCCTCAGAGTAAGGGTCTGTGTGTTATTTAATGTCTGATCTCAGTCCCTGGTGCAGCCTGGCCCGTGCTGCTATCTCAGCTGCTGGGGGTCAGGGATGGCATCTCCTGAAAGGAATCTCTGCCCAGTTTGGATGTGGATGAAAATTTTCCACAGATCAAGCACTGGAAATCCCTTAAAGAACTAGAAATGCCTCTTCTGAGCTTTCCTTGCCTACATTTATCCTCTTTCCTTCTCTTATTTCTATTCCTTTTGCTTTTCTGTTGTCTCTCACAGCCGCAGAGCTGGATGATCTCCCATGGCAGGCACAGGCTCTGAGCAAAGCACGCTGAATATTGCAGTGCCTCTATTGAAATGACTCCTAGTAACCAGAAAAATACACCTAAAGAATGTCATTGAAGCATCTGTCGTTCTCCCTGGATCACTGTAGAGTGGAGCTGACCATAATACTGGGCTCCTTCATAGCAATATTTGTGGGCAAAGCACATATTAAAAAGAAAAGCAGATATTTTTAAATGAAAACACAATAAACATTAAAACAATAAAAGAAACAATAAACTCTTTTCTCACAAAAACAGTTGGGGAACAAATTTCTTTGAAGTCTCCCTGTGTTAGTCAAGTTTCTCCTGAAAGGAGGCTTTGAACAAGGTACAACAATTCTGCTTCATTTCAAAGTTTTCTGTATAGAAAATACATCACTTGGTCTTGTTAAAGGGTCTAATTCAGCAAGAAAGAAAGTGAGGCCAAGAAGAATGGTAAACAGCTCCTTTCACACCAGGTACTAAAATAGAGAATAGATTCTGCTGTTGAATTAGATAATTCCCCCCATGAGTTGTACCCAAATATTTTTGCCTTGAACAAGAGACTACTGGAAGGAGAGCATTTGTGGAAGCAATTACAGAATACTGCAGTTACTCACTCTTCCAACTCCAGCTTACCCTGCTCCCTGCAGGTTTCCTGTTTACTCAAGGCCTCTGAGGACTCACATTTCTCTTGTCAGCAGGAGTTAAAGACACTTAGGAAGAACAGAAAATCTCAACCTTTGCAAGCCAACTTCATCTGCCTCTCAACCAAGGCTTGCCCAGACCTTTTGACCTCATGCCAGAGAAATAGAAATCCTTGCTATCAGCACCTTAGAAATCCTTACCCTTACTGAACCAGCTTTCCTTAGAAGAGCTTTGTTCCCCAAATAGAAATAGACTACTCTGTCTCAGATGGGAACTCAGAACATTGGGAAGTGCAGCAGGATGTTCTTTGGAAGGTTGTGTCCCACAAACTGTTGTTTTTCTTGAATCTTGCCTGCAAATCCCATGTCACCATTCAAGAATCTTTCTGTGCAGCTGATCATGTTAAATTCCTCCCAAAGTTTCTTCTGTTTTCTTCCTCTTGCTCTTATTCTTTTGTTACTTGCTGTCTCTCTTGTTTCTGGCTTTGTGGCAACCATGCACCAATGACCTCTTGGGGTTTTCATGGCCATGTATCTTACTGTCATTTAATTTTGGCTTTTGAAGTCCATACCTTAGATTTGATAAAAACTCAGAGCAGCCAGTGTTTTGGGAGCAGAGCTCACTGGGTAAGGTTTGGGTCTTCAGAGACCTGGGCTCCTCTCCTGCCTCCAGACCAGGCCCACTCAGCAGCTTCACATATTTGGCATTAATTTTCAAACTTATTTTAGATTAAGATCATTCATTCCCATGTGCTTGTATAGAACCTGCTATAACATGGCTCTGATTCCACTTGAGTTTACTGATGTATGAAGGAATAACTACATTTCAGAGGGGAGATAAAGGCTGAAATCAGTAGAACAACTGGCAGTTCTTATTAGACAATAATAAAATTGAATCTCACATTATACACTTATTTCTTAGCTAGTTCTTTCTTTAAGGCCTAGTCAAAAATTATCTCCTATTGTAGTGCACAGAGGAAATCTAGCAAATAACCCCAGTTTTTTGAAACTAGAGGAAGCAGGAAGCATAAAGAAAAGAAGTGATGCATGTTGAGACAAGGAACCGAGTTCATTTGCTTATTCTTGGAAGAGTGCAGTGATGTTTTTCCAGTTTTAGAGATTATTTACTTTCTGAAATATGTTTTAGAGAGTGTATTATGGTCATATTCACAATTGGCCTCAGACAGGGACACGTACTTGGAGCTTGTTCAGAGTAATTTAATCAATCTTATACAAAAAAGCAACAGCCAACCATTATGGCCCCAGTCAATACTAAAATGATTTCCCAAAACTCATTTCGAAGTCACTTCCAGGAATCAACTGGTAGCTTCAAAACACTGAGGCTCAATGATAAATTTAATTTTCTCTAAAGTCTGTAATTGAGCTTTTTTAAAATAAAAATTATGGTTTGCTGCCATCTTCTTTAATAAAATACCATGCTTTGGGTGGCATGTCATTGTATTCCTGGTAACTCCTCATTTTTTAACATAAATCAATATATTTGGTGTGGTTGGTAGGTACCACCTCATAGTGACAAGAAATACTAACACAGCTCATTTTGTAGAGGGAAAACAAACACATGGCATATATTTAATCTGCCTGCCTGCCTACCAGATGGAGAAAAGAAGGGCCAAGACACTGATGGAGTAACTGTTTAATCACATCAGCTTGGTAGCTTATTTATAAACACAAACAAGTCCACTTGCACCTTTGGGAACTCACCATGTTTTCTCCCAGCTTCTGAAGGTTCATGGTGGTTAATATTCTATTTACAGATGTCTTGCTTCGGAAAGACAGGAGTCTGCTTAGGAAGGCAGGAGCCACCCCTGAAATGGAGAATGTAAACCCTCCCCACCCCTCCGAATTGATATGATTTTAAATTAAGGGGCTCTCAGGCAAAGATATGGGAGCAGGAAATAACAGTTCTTTAATATGGAGAAAAAAAAATAAACAGTGCAGTCCACTAGAACAGCACTGACAGAGTCAGAACCCAACCTGACACCCTGTTGGTCAGGGTGTTGGTGGTAGTCTGATTGAAAATGTGGCTGCAGTCCTCTGAAGTATCAGGTGTGGTTCTGTTGGAGCAAGGGGGTCCTGTAGAGAAGGATGTAGTCTTCCTTTGAAGATCCAGTAGAGGAAGAGGCAGCTGCTGTTCCTCTGGGGAATCCCGTGGAGAAAAACCATGCTGGTGTTCCAGAATTTCAAGTATATCCGGGTGGCAATGCTTGGCTCCTCCCTCTGGGCAAAGCATCTCACAATGGGATGTTATAGTTCTTATCAGTCATGCACTGATAAGAATAAGATAAGATTCAATAGTCTGTTATCAGCAGAGGTCCCCTCCCGAGGGAGGTGTGAATGTGGTCACTCAAAGAGAGAGATAAGGCAAACTGCCCACTTGACAAGGTAATCAGCCATACAGATGGTAATGGAAAACATCTTGCAATCTTCAATAACAGATGAGACAAGTACGTGATATGATCGATATGATCATGACATAACGAGGAAATAACATCTTTGTGACTGCTGGCTCGCCTGGATACCTGTATCATAACTACTTGAGAGCTAAACTGTTCCACTTCATACACTGAGGATACCTCTGATTAATTGAAAAATTAAAAAACAAAAACAAAATTTTTGGTCTCTTTTCCTAATTTTCGTGGACAAAAAAAAGAAATAGAATCATATGGAAATATCAATATAAATATGATACAAAAAATAAGTTGCAAATTTAAAAAAAAAAACAATTACCTTTAGATCTACTTACCCAAGCATCTGATGCATTTTCTATTGCATAGCTGTTTAATAAGCTTGGTTTTTCAATAAAAAGATAATTTAAGCAGAATTTGGGGGGTTGGTGGAGAAAGCATCAGGTGAAGTTCTGTGGGCTTTGCTTTGCAGGCAGTAGGACCAGATCATCATCGTTGCTGCTTCTGGCCTAAAATCCAAGAGCCAATGAATCACAGTGATGGTGCTGCTGCCAAGTCAATTAGCAGCACATAACCCAGGAGAAAGAATTAATTATCACATATTCACCTTCTGCCTTGACATCAGTGGAACTTTCTATTGGGTCATTTGCCTGTGCTGGGCTCTTTGGGTGTGGCACCCAAATCACTTCATCTGGATTCAGAAATCTACTTAGATCTACTTAGAAACAAAGCCTTTGGCTCTCTTAAATTTCTTAACTTGGATACTTGGGCTGAAAATAGACTCAGGGTATGTAAGGATTTGACACCAAGTTTTCCCTTCCATAGCTATGGATTTGTTGGGCAGGAGGTTACTGGGACCAAGTGAGCAGCTCCAGAATCTTGCTTGGACCTCTGAGAGACCTCTCAATTTCTTATTCCAGCCTCCAGAAAGAAATTATCCAGTGGTCTAATCCTGTGATCTTGATGAAGACAAATGATAATGACTCCTACTATACACAGAGCCATAAGAATTTTTTTCCCTTTAAAAAACACTTTTTTTTTCTCTTTTGTTCTTTATGCATTTTGCACAAAGCTCCCTATGGTGAGCTCAAGCAAAGTGAGGAGCAAGCAGGATATGCAAGGGTTCTGTCCCCTCTCAGATTCAATAAATGGATCTGTAACAGATGGCTAATCACAAAGAAAACTGTTAACCAATCCTAGTAATGCTCAGCTCTTCCAGAGACATCATGGAGGGGTGTTCTGGCACACTGTGTTCCAGCACTGCCACTGAAGTGAGCCAAACATACTCTGCCCTAGGCTGGTGCAGAGATTGAAAAAACAGAATGTCTGATGTCCTGGTGGCTTATTTTGATTCTCTCTGACTGCAACCCTTTATCAGCCATGGAGCTTTATTCAGGAGCAGCAAGGGCTGATTAATTGGATTTTCTTGGCAGGTAACCTTTCTTACTCTGCCAATTAGTCCAGAAGAAAAAAAAAAGGGCTACTGATCTCCTGTGAGAAGAAACACCCAAGTGATCAAAGACTGGATTCCCTCTCCCAGCACTCCTGGCAGTGACTGTGTGTGATGCATATGTGGCCACACTGCTCATGCACCATAAACGGGCACATTATTGGGTTTTTCATTCATCTGGAAGTTCAGTGTGAGTGATGGAGGTCCTGGGTATTCATAAATATGAAACAGATGCTCAATATAATCAAATTTAGCCTGAAAAAATCTGGCTGAAGAAAGGAAACTTGTGTGGTAAAGGGATACAAAAATCTTAAAAGTGTGTGCTGTGATGGACAGGCCATTGCTTTTCTCTGTGCTCTCTGGCCAGTTAGTCTTAAACCCTTTCTTGCAGCTCCCTGTGTTTTATAAGATTGTTTCCCCTCTCCTTTCCCTTTTCCTGCTCCCACAGCTTCTGATCTATTTACAGAGAAGTACAGATGGGCACCTTCTTAGACAGATAGGAATGCTTGTAGGGAGAACTGTAAGGGGGCACAGTGTTCCCCAGTGAGTTGCAGCTGGGGCCAATTAAGAGCAAGTGGCATATACACCTGTAAGCAATTAAGAACAAGGAGCATAAAAGGGTGGAGTCAGCTGAAGAGTCAGAGTAGGAGCCAGATGAAGATTGCAAGAAGAGCTGGATGGCTGTTGTGAAGACTGCAGGAGAAGGCTGCTGCAAGAAGCAGGAGAAGACTGCAGGAACCAGAAGAAGACTGCAAGAAGAACCAGGAGAAGGCTGCTGCAAAGACCAGGAACCCCAGTAGAAAAGAAAAGGATCTCAAGACCCCAGGAGAAAAAGACCAGAAGAAGACCCTGGAGGAGATGGACTCTGTTGTTATCAGAAGACCTTGGAGAAGGTGGTGAGTTCCCCTGGAGGGGATGGACTCTGTTGTTATAAGAAAATGGACCCCAGGAGAGGGTTGAGAAGCTTTGGACGTGCCAGGGCTCTGTGGTAGTCTGGCAGCAATATCTTTCATTGGATTGCTGCTGGATTAGCTGCACGTGCTCCTGGCTGGATGCTTTGGGAAAAGCCCCTGGAGGGGATGGACTCTGGTGTTGTAATGTTTACTGTAATGTATTAGTGTTTGTTGTAAGGTTTACTGTAATGTATAAGTATCAGTGTTTAGGGCTACTGTGACCCACTGGGATGGAGTGGGGGAGGCAGCGTTGGTGAAGCAGAGAGTGTTTACTTACTGCATCCTAATGACTGCCAGGCACAAAAACACCTGACTGAGGACATTAGACACAAAGGCTTTATACCCTTAATGCTTTGTTCAGTTAAGACTAACAAAGACGAGGACTTTACCTTCTGATGAGAAAGCCAGGCCCCTGAACACTTAGCACTAATAAGGTGCTTTTCAGTTTCTAAGTGCTTTACAAACATTAATTAATTATTCCTTTCAACAACACTTGGTTATTTTCAGTTACTACAGTGCATGTTTACCGAGTTAGCTCCATTGGTGCACAGCACATTGTTGGCAGCAGGCAGGAGCATAAATTGATCTATAACCACATGCTGTAATTTGCAGCAGATTTGCTTCACCAAACACCATCAGTGCAGCTCCAGAAGCAGCTTGGAGGAGTGACCACTCCTCCCCGTGTCCTATGGTGGGGATAACCTTTACCTTCCCTGCTACACTGAGCAGAAACACAGAATCTGTTCTCTGCACAATTTAACTAATTCCGTGGAAACATATGTCAAATGGGAGCTTCACACAGCTGCAAGAAAATAGCAACAAATGTTGTATGTGTCACAAAGAAGCGCCCATTACATACAGAAATGACACAGAGAATAGGCAGATTGCTGGTTAGTGAGGTTGCCAGGGTGAGGCAGCAGAATTTCCTGCCTGCAACAGTTGTTAAAGATACAAGATACTCCTCATCTCTATCAGAAAGCTGACAACGGCTAAAGAAAAAGAAATCTAACCAAAAATCAGGCAACCAGCCAACGAAACTAAAGCATGACAAACCACCCTACCCTACCCCTAACATGGCCAAGTTCTACTGGAAAGGAAGATGACCAGGGAGCAGGAGCTGGAGTCTCACATCCTCACCTCAAAATGAGGGTGGTGAAAGAGAAGAACAGGTTGCCCAGAGAGGTGGTGGTTGCCCCATCCCTGGAAAAATCAGCTTGGGCAGGGCTCTGAGCAGCTTGATATAGGGGAAGGTGCCCCTGCTCATTGCAGGGGGTTGAACTAGGTGACCTTGAAAGGTCCTTCCATCCCAAACCATTCTATGATCCACAATTCTCTGAATCAATAATTCAATGACCCCTGCTCTGTTCAGGTCACACCAAAGATGTGATCCACATCTTGGCTTTCTAGAAGAGCAACCTTAGCAACTTGAGGTCTCATTTATTTTCCTATCCCTGTTTCTCTCTCCCCTTTACACCACATGCCAAAGGAAAGAAATGCTTTCTGCCAAAGGGCTGTCTGGACCTGTGTGTTTCCACTGGAAATGAGGGTTTCAGTGACCTGTGACAGATAATAGCAACTATTACCATGGGCAATACCTCTGCAATAGAAAACAAGGTCTTGGGAAATGTTAAGAGATCAGTTTTTGATTAGACACACCCATAATTTCTCCAGGGAACAGACTTCTGACATAAAATGCTGAAAATAGCAAGCTGCTCATAACTATCAGCAGAAACCAGGCACAACCTTCTGCTGTGTCTCCTGCCCAGGTCCTGGTTAGTGAGGGGCTGGTACATGATAGCAGAGCACCAAATGCTGCATGCGCCCAAATCTCATTTCATGGAGCATTCAGAGCACACTGCCTGCTGCCAGCACTAAGGTGGCTCCAGCGGTTTCCTTTGGCTTTCTTCAAACTCTTTGCTCCGGGCAATCAGGGACATGGCTTAGCATCATGTACACAACAGGAATTAAAATTGCAGAGTCAGGAACTAAATCTCTCAGTATCAATAACCTGCACCCCAGGAGGGATAAGAACACCAAATTGTAAAGCTCTGAGACATACAGCCTAATTAATTAGCCATCGTTCACCTTGTTCATATTTGAAGTGTTTTGTCTGCAGGTGGAGCTGTGCTGGCACGCACTGGAATGTACTGTAGGCCTCTAAACAGAAAGATATATTGGCAAATAGACTTTTTGCCTGTATACCTGTATCCATACCTGGGCTTTTGCAAACACTGCTATTTTCTCACAGCTCTGCTCAGCAAATCTTGCAGCTGCATGAAAGGCCTGAGACTGGTTACTGAGCATTATCTTCAACATGGGTGTTTACAGCTCTCAGCATCTCCTGAAAGAATCTCACTATAAGTAATACACAAGTATTTACTGGAACCAGGAAGAAAAAATTCAGTCTATTTTCAGTCTGAATATCTTAAACTGTGCTCTGGGATTCTTTGATGCTTTGGTTGGGAAGAAAACAAAATCCCCTCCTGCTGATGAGTTCTAATTCGCCTCCATCTATGCTGGGTACAAAGAAATGGTGAGGTAATCAGACACACTTCTGTGTCTGCTCTGCAAATACACCCAGCCCTCATTTGAGAAAATGGCACATTGCACATTGATGCAAATAAAAGATTTGGGATTATATTCACTCATCCCAAAATAAATGCAAAAATAATTTCTTTCCTGAAGTGTTGAGAGACAAGAAAGTCGTTTTAGTTAATGAAATACAAACATCTCTATCTATGGAAATACAATGTAATTTTAACCTTTAAAATGTTCTTCTGATACATAATTATATTCCTACTTCTGACTTCAGGGGGTTGCATGCAGTCACAATTTTTCTTCATGTTAACATATAGTGCAGAAAACAAAATGTGACATGTTCTAAAGGATATCTTTTCATTGCTTATAGACACATACATATCAATATAATTTTGCATTGATCCCCTGTAAAATACTTATATCTTAAAGGTACAGTGGTTACTGTAATACCACATGAGACCTCAAGATAAATGTGATAGCACCACAGATGTAGGATAAGTAGCTTTTTGCAGCAAATATGTTGAGAAAGACACAAAAGGCACCAACCAGTGTAGAAGCTGTATAAAATCCTTCCTCCAGGGAAGGGACACACCAGGGTAGTGGGTCTCCTCTTCTAGTAACTATTCCCCATTGCTAACCAGAACTAGAACTTCTAGAGCAAGGTGCCAAATCTCCATGATAAATGTGGAATTAGATGGGTACAGTCAAAATACCTTTCCAATATTCGTCAGGAAAATATGTGGCTCATGCTGTGAAATGAAACATGAGGGAGTTTTATTCCTTTCTGAAATTAGGATTAACAGCCCCTGGTGCCAAACTCATTTTAAATAAATCACCTATAGATGTTCTCTTTATTCTAAAGATCCCCAAGTTTCAGACTTTTGTTATGCTTTTGGTCCCTGCTACACTCCTGGCAACACGAAACACCAACTAATTTAACACATATCAAAATTATTTTTCTCCACCTTTTGAGTTCACTGAGTATTACCTACCCCCACATGAGGAATGCAGCCAATTAATACAGTCTCCATAGCAATGACTTGTACAAAAGCATCCAAGCCCAACAGCAATTTTCAACAATGTAAACCTGTGATTTCTTTATGCCATGGAAAATTTCTTTCACCTTTTTATTTCTATGTAGGAACCAAGAGATAACTTCTACTTGCCTCTTATGATTTTTGTAGGAAAACAGAGTAGGAAAGAGGAACATAAGAAACATGTTCACTCTTGCACTTCTCCAAATGTGGGTGTTGGATGTGTTTGTAACATAACTCGTTGCAGCTGATTGGCACCAAGCCCTGACACGCTCCCTGTCTAATAAAATGTGTTTCTCTTGATACCAAATTCTAATCAGGGCAACTTGCTTGATATATTCTAAATGTAAAATATGTTAAACATCCTAGACATTGAATATGTGAAAAGGATCATTATTCAGGGGCTCCTAATCAAAGCTTTGTTTCATGTCATTATCTGTTTGGTTTTACATGATTCCTGCTTGCTTGAGTGAAAATGTCTGGTGTTGGAAATTGTCACATTTCTCTCAGAGAAGCAAGGCAAGGAGCAGTGCTGCATTCAGAAAAGCCCAGGCATAATGGCTTGCTTGTTTGTTTGTTTTTTCTTTTGGAAAACTCTGCACTGTTTGTTAGGTTGTAAATTATTGATTTATTTGGTGATTTACTTTGCAGCAAATTGAAGTCGTATGCAAGCTAAATACAGTTTTACTTAAGTTAATTATGATGATGGGGACTGTAAAACTTCAGAAATAGACAATTGCATTTACTTGACATGTGCACTATAAGCCAAAAGATATCTCTCTTCCACTCCCACTATAGAGTAAATGTAACTTAAACTACACTTATTTCATTAATAGCTGCAACATCTGTGCCTGTAAAAGCTTTTAGGTGCTAAGAAACAATGGCATGGAAATATTTTAGGCTCTCCTGGTTTCCCTGTAGGGAGAGATCATCCCCACAATGATGTGGCCACAGAGGGTCTAAACCAAAAAGTGGGGATGGGGACACCATGACCTCCCCACCTTTTTTTACTGAAAGCCCAAGTAAAATTAGTATTTTCCATGTGAAACACTCACTGAATTACCTTTCTTTTTCTGTACTTGTTGGGGCCACAGATGTTCCTCAGAAAAACAGATTTGGAAGGTATGAACATCTGGATGGAAGAACTGGAAGCTTGGCATGAGCTGGTAAGCGCATGGAGCGTGGGCTGGAGTGCACAGAGATCTCACCTGAACCTCACTGGAGGCACAGGCCAGTGCCTGGAGTTTCAGAGAGAAAGGAGTCTGACTTTTGGTATGGATTTTCTAGAAATACAAATACACCACAGCAGAGCTCTGCCTCAGGATCTAACACAGGTGACTGCACACACAGCAGGATGCAGACAATCTGAAGGGACGTCCAAGTTCTGTCCCAGAGGCACAACAGATTTTGGGGTGCTGGCTACCAATTGAGGAATGTTGCAGCTCATGTTTAAGCAGACCAGGCAGGATACTTATGGCAGTATAAATCTGAAAATCCCAATCCAGCTGTCTCTGCTTTGTCCTGCGAAATCCATGCTGTGTGGGTGTCCTGCCCGCTCAGATTCCAGGTGCAACACCTGTATTATGGAACAAATGATATTCCAAAGCTCACATCAGGGCATGGAGAAGGAAAGGGCTCCTATAAGTGAGAGCCAGAACCCCAGAATACACAGAATCCCCTTCTCACACTCCAGACCAGCCTCACAGGAGAAGTCTGGGTGCCTTGGGAGCCTCTCTCCAGGATTCTGGACTCTCTCCTGTGAAACTGAGCACCTGAAAGCCCTGACTGATCTGGAAAGAGATCCTTCCCACCCAGAGCCCTTGCTTAATGAAATCAGTATTCCAGTCAGCTCCATCACTAGAAAAAGCAGCTGCAGTATGCAGGGGAACATATTCTGTTTTCCCAGCTCCATGTGCTAGCATTTTGCAAATGAAATTTTCTCTGACTTTTAGGCTATATGAAATCTTGAAATTAAAATGAAATATAATTGTCGGGGAATGGAAAGCACTACTTTTTGGCCAGCTCTATTTGTACATATAAAACATCCTAGATGTCCCAAAGTGTCTTTCATGCCATCTTGAATTATATCCCTTTTTTTTTTTTTATTGAGATCTCCAAAGCCAGCTGCTTAGGGGTTTTCAATGCCCAAATTCCCACTCATTATTTCATTTGACACTCAGATCCCTTGAGCAGCACTGAAAAATTACTAAACCTTAATATCTGAGTGAGACTTCCAAACAACAGCTACAATGAAGAAACTGGTCTTGGCACTAAAACCAATGAATATGTAAGACAAATTGTATCTGGAGAGAGCAAACACATTAAAACAGCCTACCAGTAGCATCTTTCAAAAGATATCTAATGTAAGCTGCATACTCTTCAATAGCTCAAGGGGCTTATAGTCAATAAATTTAACAGGTTGCAAAAAAAAAGTCAAAGCTAAAGTACAGTATGTAAATGGAAGCTGGAGTGCACTCTTCTTTTCAACCTTAGGACAGAGTTAATAGAGGGGAAATGACAAAATACATAAAAAGGAATACACAGGATTTGACAGAGTATGTTTTTTTCTTTTAACTTCAAGGCAAACTACCAGACTATTTTGGTTTACAGATAGATCAAACAAAGAACTTTTATCAGTTTGCATAAAAGTCTCATTTTCAGCACTGGAAAGATTAGGCTTCAGAGCCTTATTCTGTATGTGTATGAGGGGGATTACAAGGGAAGTGGTGAAAGTAATGGCCTTGCCAGGGATTAGCTTCCACAATTGTATGGTAAAATAGTTGTGTTTTCTATGCTTATGGATTAAGATATTCATTGACAGTTTCTGCAAACTAGTGAAATTCACAGATATTTTCAGTAATAGAGTGGTGGCAGTAGCAGTATCTGACAGCCTGACATTACCCATGGTGTTGTGATGCTCAGCCCAGGGAACTGGGACCCTCTGCCTTGCCAGATTTGTTTGCAGTGGCTCAGTGTTTGTGTGACAAAAAGGGTTTCCTTTTGGAAATCCCTTTGTTTTACAGTTGTATGGTCACGCTAAATGCAAATGTATTGGACCCATTTGGTCATTTTTGCTTTTCAAGAGCTACACCTGACTCCTCCCAGCTGACCTTGGGGCACTTAGGGGCGGGCTTTTACTAAGTTACTCCACACACTGACAGCTACACTTGGTTAAGCTGTCAGAAAACTGAAGTAGCTGGACCATTCCCACTGAGATTCTCTTTCTTCAGCGTTTCTTATTTTTTCTAAAAATTTTATTTTCTGTTTCTAAAACACTCTTAGGAAGAAGATAGGAGCTACACATTTGGGGCAATCGAGACCCTTGTTTTGGCTATAACAAGCCCAGTCTCTGCTCTGACTAAATGGTGGCTCTTTGGATTGAAAGCTGCAGCTCTGAGGAAAGCAGAGCAGAAAATGCTGTGGAGGCTCTTGATGCACAAGCCAAAATCTTAATACAGAAAACAACAGGCAGAAAGCCCCTCTGAGTGGCTCAGTGTTTCTGAAGACTCTCCAGCTAGCTGCTGCAAAACATCTGAGACTGGAACAGTCAGGGTGTGAGGAGGCTGGGTTAGCCCTCAGTGCTGCTAAACACAACTCCCTGCCTCAAGCAGGGATTTGAATAAACAAACAAGAGGAGAAGAAAATCATACCAGAGACAAGGAAAAAAAACCAAAAACCAAATCCTCAAAACAACAACATAAGAGAGGGAGAAAATAGTTAGAGATAGAAGGGAAGGTATGACCGGACTACAAATTAAACTTAAAAATCCGGGGTTTGGTTGCCTGTCTCTCACTAATTATAACAAAAAATGTCAGATGATGAAGGAAAATACAATTTCACTGCTCAGATATAGGATTTCCCCTCCCCTAAGTTTTAAACTCTATAGGGAAATAATCTATCAAAGCTGATACAAACTAACCAAATAATTCTTCAAATTTCAACTGGATGAAGACAGATTTAAAATACACTGTCATAAATACAGCTGTGATTTACTCCTGTGAATGCAGTAGGAGAAATCTGAAACCAGAGAGGCAGAACTAAGGTAAGAACATGTTCTATTATATTTAATAATAAAAATTTCCAAAGCAGGAGAATAATATCTGTTGGTTGGAGATGTGCTGTGAAGCGTGACTGCTGTAAAGCACAACAGTTGCAAAACTGCCGTAAAGTGCAACTGCCGTAAAGCGCGACTTGCGCGACTGTCATAAAAGTGTCATAAAAGATGCCATAGAGCGCGACTGCCGTAAAGCGCGACTGTCCTAAAACTGTCGTAAAAGGTGCCGTAAAGTGTGACTTGCGAGACTGTCGTAAACTGTCGTAAAAGACGACACAAAGCGCGAGCGTCGTAAAAGTGTCGCAAACCCGGCCGTAAAGCGCGACTGTCGTAAATCGCGATTGTCGTAAAAGTGTCGCAGAACCGGCCGTAAAGCGCGACTGCCGTAAATCGCGACTGTCGTAAAGCGCGAATGCCGTAAAGCGAGACTGTCGCAAAAGTGTCGTAAAAGGTGTCGTAAAGCGCGACTGTCGTAAAAGGCGTCGTAAAGCGCGACTGTCGCAAAAGTGTAGTGAAAGACGACTGTCGTAAAAGTGTCGCAAAAGTGTCCGTAAAGCGCGAATGCCGTAAAGCGCGACTGTCGTAAAAGTGGCGTCGAAGGTGCTGTAAAGCACGACTGTCGTAAAAGTGTCGCAAAAGTGTCCGTAAAGCGCGAATGCCGTAAAGCGCGACTGTCGTAAAAGGTGTCGTAAAGCGCGACTGCCGTAAAGCGCGACTGTCGTAAAAGGTGACGTAAAGCGCGACTGTCGTAAAAGGCGTAGTAAAGCGCGACTGTCGTGAAAAAGTGTCGTAAAGCGCGACTGTCGTAAAAGTGTCGCAGAAGGTGCCGTAAAGCGCGGCTGTTGTAAAAAGTGTCGTAAAAGGTGCCGTAAAGCACGACTGTCGTAAAAGTGTCGTAAAAAATGAAGGCTTATAACAGCCTATACATATTTTCTTGCATTAGCAGAATTTGTTGATATAAAATTATGTTCAGCAGAGAAAGATTTCAAAGTCCTAGTTTCTGACTACCTGAATCATTTCTCCTACAAATGCAACATGTCAAGATTTTTCTTGGACAATATTGTCTGTCAAGTCTATTAAGCTGTGTGAAATAGTGCCAGGGCTTCTGCTCCTATTTCATGACAATGGAAAGTGAGATAAGCAGAGAGAACAAAAGAACTGGACCTGGGTGGAGGGGTTTTGGAAGTAGCACAAAAAATAGTTTGAGATAGGTCCATGTAGGGTAGACACCAAAATTCATGATTAAGTCTTCATAATCATAGTGATGGGTATTTGTAGTCCCAGTGTGCAATCTCTGGATTATCCCTGGACAGCAAAGGGTCCCTACAGTGCAACAGGGGTGTAGCCAAATTTTACATAAAGCAGTCACACTGGCAATTGCAGCAGTCTGCATTCAGAAGAACAGAGCACACAGTTCAAGCTCTAAAATTCATTCAGAAAACTGGAAAAAAGAACGAGGTTAACCTCTGCTGAACTCAGTGTTACTTGAAATGGTTTAAAAACGAGGCTCTGTTTGCCCAGAAGTTTTGCAGTGGTTGAGACACAAAAACTCTGAGCTTCAGCTTGGACTGTGCATGCCAGTAATTGGCAAAAAGCTGTCTACCCCGGGTCAAGGGAGAGGTTCTGGGGCATGCACACGGTATGAATGATGAGCTCTCAATATGGAAAAGTCTTGGGAACTAATCACCCAGGGAACATAACAGGGTAATCAGAAAGTCCAATAGAAATAGAGATCTTTCAATGGACATAATTGCTTTCATGTAGCTGAGCTGAGAAATCTTTATCTCATGTAGGTAATGAAAAATACACATCCACTGTGATAGATGTAGTTCTGCATATGGTTAGAAATTCCCTTTTTCTTGTAACTACCTTTTCACACTGCTCATTTCTTTAACATAGTCATCCAGTGGACATTTTCATGAAGACAACCTTAAGAGCAGAGATCTCGCTGTTTTCTATAGAAAAGAGAAAACAAAAAGCTTCTAAGTGCTATATTTACCATACTAAATCCCCAGGTGGTTACACCCACAACCTAACTGCACTGCAGGCAAAAGCAAAAGGCAAAGATACTCTCTGTGTCCACAAACTGGGAAATAGATAGGAGGATGCTGTGCTTTCAGAAGGCGTTAAAAAAGGGGGAAAGATTAAATGCTTTTTCTTTTCTTTACTCTTGTTTAAAAGACATAGAGGAAACACTTCTTTTTCTTTTAGTGAACTTTTACCAAGGGTTTTTTCTTCCAATGGTTTTGGACCCACGAGAGCTGCTTTTAAAATCATGGTGACAATTTCATATTCTAGGAGGAATCTGAACATGTTATCACATGTTCCAAAATATATTAACTTGCATACTACTTAGCATTAAATAAAACTTGGCTCATTATACTTCTTGTAAACCAAGAAACTTTAAAACTCTGCATTTTTTTATATAAACTCATTTACTTGTCTAATCTGTCTAATTCAGTAAAGAAACACTGTTTAATATATGGTCATAATAGTTTCTTTATGCCATACCAATCACAATTTCTAATTTCAGTTGGGCAAACAGCATTTGAATTAGATGTGATCTATCTTTGCTTTGTCTGACCTTTGCCTTTCAGTGACCTGGAAAAAATGTCAATTGTTAAACCAAATTATTTAAAAGGTAGTACTCAGTTAGACAGAAAACTACTTCTCTGACAAATGGTATCATATATAGTAAGCAAGGAGACAGGATATTTAAAACGAGGTAATAAGAATCATTTTAGAATCAATAAGGTCAGGAAAGACCCCCTAGATCATCAAGTTCATTGAGTTTTTATCTTTCTGAAGAAATATATAAATGTTAAGTTGATGGTAGAAGTACAAAAAAACTTGCCTTGTCTTTTCTTACAAAGTGGATTCTGGTGTCTGTAAACATAAATTTGGAGCACATGCTCAATTCCGGTGGCCAGAATGGCAGCAATGATCAGCTACAGGAAGACAAAGCTGCCAATGTAGGGTGAGTCCCATGTTGGTGGGGAATACTGAGCAGTCTCTTGAGCTATTTATGCATCTGACAAACTTTGAGGAAAGTACTGGAACAAACCTCCTGCCTCCCAGGCCCGTCACTGACAGGACAGCCTGGCCAGACCCTGAGCAAGCAGCAACTGCTCGAAGGGCTGTAGCACACAGCTGCCCCCTCACTGAGGACCCAAGGCAAGCATTTTTATCTCCTGGAGCCCAAAGGTGTTCAGCATGATGGCATGGAGATGGTTTTACAGGTGAGCAGTATCTCACAAGTGACTGGATCCAGACCTGTTCTCAGTGAGCTGCTCACAGGGCTGTAAGTCTATGTCACCCTCTCCTCCATCAAACTCCCACACACTGAGGAGGCCATAAAATCCACTCAGCCTAGGAGGCTTATCAGCTCACAAGAATTGAAGCTCTGCAGGTCAAATCTTGATTCTAAATTGGCTTGAAGTACCTTTGAAAGTATAAAATTATGAGAGAGCTCAGCATCATCATTATCATTAGCAGCCACCCCTGAAAATGCTCCAGAAATGATGCTGAGTGTTCCTTGGAAGGAAGTCAGAGAGATATTGCAATTACCAACTATGTTATATCATTTAAGTATATATTTAGCTTAATTGTGGTAAAACTTGATAGTATTATGTTGATTTCATAATTACTAGAAAAACTGCAAAATAAAACACATGTCTAGGGGGACTGGGAATTTGATGTGGTTTATAATCAACAACATTGTTCACAATGACAGATCTGAGTATACAGAAATTATTTCACATTGCAGCACTGGTGCTAACACTTGCTTTTCCACTTGCTTTTCATTACCATTGCAAAGTAGTTTTCCTAGACAGTGCTTATTTTAGTCATGGCAGAAACTAATGAATTTTTCAGACTTGTGTCTGGGTTTTATTATACTCCTATACAATCTTTTATTATACTCCTACAAAATCCAGTTTTTATGTATTGTACTATCAAAGAGTGGGCTGAGTATGCCCTTACTTCCCTCTGAATCTTCTTTACAACTTTATAATTCAGAAATTTAAACTTCTCTTGACCCATTATGAACCACTCACCCCTGAGTCTAACCTTTCTTCTCCCTCTGGGTCACTGTGAAAATTATTAGAACTCCAGGGGCACCCAAAGCTTCTCTTCTTTAGCCCTGTTGTACTAAACAATGTAAAAACAAGGCTGTAAACAGTCCCACTCTCAAGAGCCTGCAGTCTGGCATGTTTACAGGACAGATTTTAGCAAAGTAAAGAAATGGTTGAGCTAATTCCTTTCAAGCTAACATTGGTATCTCTAGTCTGTACTAGAATGTAAGCACAATCTATGTTGGTAAAACAAAGGAGCTAAATAAGTGATAGAAAAAGGGAAACTCATAATTC
Source organism: Geospiza fortis (assembly GCF_000277835.1). Classification (NCBI taxonomy): domain Eukaryota; kingdom Metazoa; phylum Chordata; class Aves; order Passeriformes; family Thraupidae; genus Geospiza; species Geospiza fortis. Next base: position 6,198,163 of record NW_005054309.1, on the reverse strand, counting down.
CTCCCTGCACACAGCTGACATGAGCATGGGTAATCACAGCAAGAGACCCAGCTGAGGAGACAAGGGATTTTGTGTGAGCAGCTCTCAGTTTGAACATCATTTTACCCTTTCTCAAAATGCGTCCTTTGAAGAGGCATGAGTACCACTGGGGTGATTCCCAGCCCTGTTAGACCAGAGCTGCTGGAGAACTTCTCCATAAGGTGAATCCTGTGGCTGCCCTGGTGCACAGGGAGGAATCCAGCATGTATTGATTGGCTTTGTGCTGTTGTGTAGAGGAATCTAAAGACAAACAGAAATGTGAGAAGGAAACAGAAAATTTGGTTGGTTGTTATAGCCAGGCACCAGAAGCCAACAGACTCTAAACTCTACTCCCTATTTCTTCTGCTGCTTTCGCTCAGTCAGTTCATTTTGCTCCATGGAACGACTTCCTTATTGGAAAAAAGACTGACAAAGGTCCTTCTTACCTCTGTCTTCCTGTTGTACCTTGTAGGGTCTGTAGAGGGGAAAGATATTGTGGATGTGAAATGTGTGATTGCTTTTGTGGACACAGGGGATTCCTGTTACTGATTAGGTGGTGCCAGCTCTTTCCTTACAACATGAATGCTGAGCAGGCAGATCCCAACACAAAAGTTGCCTGATATGAAGCTGTGAAGAGGGCAGACTTAAGAGAAATACTTTCTGTATGCTCTAAATTTGCTTTTTTCCCTTGTAGAGATAAAGTTTGATTGAGCACCACTTAATGCAGAGCAGAAGAAGGAAAGATATTGTAGAAAGCTAGACATTGTGGTAAAGAAGGACTCTAGAAAATTAAGTGCAATTGAAACAGTAAGAACAGTAGAAAATCAAGGCTTTCACATGAGTAAAACAATGGGGTTTTTCCTTCTTATCATCTGTTCCTTCAGATAAGTACTCCTTACCTACTCCATACTCCTCTCACAGCCTCAGACATCTAAGGTCCTGGCTGGCTTTTTTAGTAACACTAAAATAGGAGCAATGGAAAGGCAATAATGCTTGTTTTTGATGTTGCAAACAGCAAATTCAGTTAAAGCATTTATTTAACTTGAGGGTGGATAGCCCTCCCAACTGAGAGCCCCACAGTGATTGTTTAAGACATGGCCTGTGTATTTCAGAATACCAGAGGAAAAGCCAGCCACGGGAGTAGATCCTGGTGAAAGATGGTCACTGCTATAATTGGTCCAGATCTGCTTCAGAGCAGGTTTAGATATCCAGCAGTGCCCCTGGATCACTCCAAACAGATGGGGATGTAGCTGAGGAGAGCAGTGAGACTTGCCTGCTGTTGCTTCAGGTTGAAATCTGCCAAATACCTAATAAACATGCACAAACCTACTGTTCATCTTGTGCAAGCTCTGGGGAGAAGAGCAGAAATCATGTAGAAAAGGATATAAAGGAACATCAAGCAATCCCACAAGAAGCCAAACTTTTACTTTCCATTTTTATGGAAGTGATCTTCATGTGAAGATCAGTGCTGCACTAATTCACTAATTCATCATTCATAAAGAATGATGAACACCTTACTACAGGCTAAGGTAATGTAACAACATAGACAACATTGCAGACCTCAACTAATTTCAAATTATATAAAAATTTTGTCATCTGCATGCTTTAAAATCATACTTCAAGCAGCTTAATAGAAAATTATAGCCTGCTTTTTAGAAGCATAACCTATAATTTATTTTTCATTAACTGCTCAAGTTCAATTTTGATACTGGAAAGCTAAATGCATTTTTTAAGCTTTTCCTTTCATCAATCATTTTATTTTTTTCCTGACACGTGGCATATCTTATTCAATGGTATTGGCTGCTCTGTTTTTAAATAATATTCTGTTTTCTAGAATACCAGGAGGATTGTATTTAGACATCTTTAAAAAATGTAGTGACAGCAATTTCAATCAAAAAATGAGAGAAAAAAATACAATGAATAACAGCAACTGAAATAAGTTAGAAACAAGGAAAGAAAAAGCATACTTTGGTTTGGAATACTTTGGTTTCATTCATACGGAAGTTTGTGATGTTGTGGAAGACTTATGAAAGCCTTGTATACAAGTTAATACTGCAGTAGATCGCCATTGCCATCTCCTGGTAAATAAAACATATAACTGTATTCTAGATATTTTTCTAAATAGTCATATATTGTACAACTGTTGAGAGATTACACCATAAATAGGCAATAAAGGATTTAGGGTATTTATTGTGAGACTATCATTGCATTTTTATTCTTTGCTCACGTAAGACCTTTATAAAGAACTGCATTACAGCTGATAAATGGTGGTATTTGTTTCAATGCACTCTTTATGCTGAAAAGAAATACTGCTAGTTATGACTCTGTAAATTAAGGTGAGACAATGGGTTTTCTTGTGATTGAAACAAATAGCAGAGCTGCTTAAGGAAAACTCCCCACAACCAAAACAAATATCCACTCAGAGAGAAGGTGTTGGTCCCCAGTGTGCTGTGATGGGACTGTGCCACAGCAGTTAACAAAAAAAAATGTTCTCCAGCACCAAGCCATGGCACCCAGAGACAGTAGGGACAACAGCAGTGGCAACAGCAAGCTGTCATTTCACTTTCTGGTATTTCTAATCCTTTTGTTTTCTTACCTCTACCATCATCCTTCCTGCTGTCCTTTCCCATTGTGTCACTGTCATATTTTCTGAAAAATCCCTTTGCCAGGATTTCTTCTCCTGGGAAGCTGAGAAGCCTCAGAGAAAAATGAAAACACTAATTATCTGATTCACTTCTCCTGTGTTTTGCTGCTTTGGAATGTGGATTGGAGATTGTTTATCTAACAGGTAAACAGGTTTGATTGGTTTCATGTGAATTGTTTTTACTTAATGACCAATCACAGCCAGCTGTGCCAGGACTCTGGAGAGAGTCACTAGTTTTAATTGGTATCTTGTTAAGCCTTCTGTAAGTATCCTTACTCTATTCTTTAGTATAGTTCTAGCATAGCATTCTTTAATGTAATATAATATCATAAAATAATAAATTAGCCTTCTAAGAACATGGAGTCAGATTCTTCATTTCCTTCCTGCCGCGGGGTACCCTGAAAATACCACACCATTGCACTCCCTGTCTGCCACAGCTGCTCCTTGCATGTCTCTGTGCAGGTCCCTGTGTTTGTCCTCCTGACACAGCGGGAAGGGGGAGCAGCAGGCTGGTCCTGGAGCAGCAGGAGCAGCCCCTCCCAGCAGAGCTGTGTGTGTCACACCAGAGCCAGCGGACTCTCACCTTCTCCATCACGTGGGGAAGGAGAATGAGATGTGTGTACAACTCATTACCCTTCGGAGCAGAGAGCAGCGCTCAATGTGATGCTGAGCCTTGATAAATCATCCTTTCAATCAAATCAGTAAACAGAGGGAAATGCTGTCTAACTGGCAATAAATTTCAGGCAAGTTCAGCAAGAAGTGACAGATCAGTCAAAAGGCTGTGCCTGGCTCTGTTTGTGTATTGCTTTTGCATTGCTTCTTTCTGCATCAGGGAAAGTGAATTCCCTCCCTTGGAGCTATGTTGGCTGCCAGCATTGCCAATTAATGTGACAGGGAACAACCCCTGCAACAAGTGTCTGCTTTTTGCCATGCAAGCAAAAGAAATGTTTGCAACATTCTGGAAGAAACTAGGGCTGAAGGCTTTCTGACTACACCTTCTGAATCCAGAGCTGCATCATGAAAAGCATCTACTTAAGAGCAGCCTTTGCAGTGGTGACAATTCAGTTTGAATCTTCCAGCTCAGCACCCACACAGCCAGGACTGTGGTGATGGGGTCAGTCACAAACACTGGGAAAAAGGAGAATAAATGCAGGCAAATGCAATGGCATTTTAGAGCTGCCATAGTGTCAGAAGGAGTAAAGATTAACTGCAGCTCAGCAAGAGCTGTGAAAAGTTGCTGGCTGTGGATACTTGGAAGGAAAAGAGCTTTGGAACAAAAGTGAGAACAGTGTCTTGAGGGACTTCTATTTCTCATCAAACCGTTTCCCTCATGAGGGGACACAGAGCTGGTCTTGGACTCACAAAGGCATTTAGAAACCGGAGTCTATGGCAGGTTACACTTAATGATCATAATAGCTATTAAAGCCAAAAGGGACTGGAAAACACAAGCTTAATTATTTGACTATCCCAAAGGATCCAGAATCAACACACAATACTAATAGTATCTCCAGTCATTGTTATTAGATTATGCCTAGAAACTTTTCCCTGAAGCAACACTGTAATTATGTATTTATTAATTTATCTTTATTTGCTTTAGCTTCTCCAGTCTTTAGAAAAATGGATGCTTTCCACTGCAAAGAAATTCAAAACAAAGTCATCTCATTGAGGAAATGGGTAAAAACAACTGAACTCTAAAACAGAGGAGTAGAACTCAAGAATTCATAGCTTTCCTTGGAATTTACAAGGGGAAAAAACCCCACCCGCATTAGGGAAAAGTAGAAGACATAAAAATTAGAAGCTGAGATACATTTCTCTTTCTACAGAGAGTGCCAGTCAGGTCTGCATCAGAAATTAAATCAAGGAGCTGTTCATTCTAAGAGCTTCTGTCTATTCAAGGAAATCTGGCCTTCAAACAAGATAGAACAAAAATGAGACAGGAATGCCATTCCCATTGCTCTCTCCATACCAAGTACCAGGTTTCCTTAAGAACATGGCAGACTGTGCTTCTGATGCCTGACACGGCCCTGCAGGATCCAAAGATGAAAGTCGGAGTGCAGGATCTTCCCATTCATTCCTCAATCTACTCCTTCCTAAGAAAAATTATTTTACAATATCTATCAGACACTAACAAACATCCCAGGCAGGGATAGCATGGGTTGGCAAACTTTAGACACAAACCTTGAAGGTTCAGTGACTCCAAGGCTATCCAGGCATCAAGAAATGAGAGAAACTCTATGATCTTTTTGTAAGTTTTAAGCTCTCAATATCAAGAAATGGAAAAAAAAGTTTATGCAAGTTTTTTGCACAACATAAGTGAAGGTTGCAAGACTGAACTCCCCCTTTCTCTTGAGGCTGCATTTTCAATAAATGTGCTTACAATATTTTCCTTCATGAAAAAGAGGGGGCAGTAAGAGGGGACAGGAACAAAGCAATATTTCAAAGATTTGTTGAAACACAGATCATTGCTGACTGTCCATCTTATCTTCCTATGCCACATTTTTGAGGATTGGGAGTTTACAAATAGCACTGCATCTTTTCCTTAGCATGCATGGGTGAGAAGACAAAGAGTCAAGCTTTTACATTCCAAAAGAATAACTATTTTTAGGATAGATAAGTCAGAGGTACATTCAAGAAGTGCAGAAAAATTTGTCTTCCTAGAATTGAGTATACTATCTAACAGGACCTATATAGCAGGATTATACTCCATGGCTTACAAGAGTATTGATCTGTGTGTACTCCTCAGTGGTGTTACATTCATTTTAGCATTGATCTCTCTTTCATTACACCACTGCATCATGCACTCTCAGTGTCATCTCAGTGCTCCTCTAAAATCTGACTGTCTTCTGCTGCTGTCAAGATGTACAGATGCATCGTGCAGCTTCCAATTCAAAATATCAGTTTCAAAGTCTTATTCTCATACTGGCACTCCCCACCTTTTAAAATAGTACTAGGACCTACCATCCCTTAATCCTCCAAAACAAGTTAAACACAGAATAAAGAAGACATTGGCAAGTGCTTTTTCTTCAGAGATTTTTTTACTCTGTGCATTGTTTGTGTTACCTTTCAAAGAAGCTTGAAAATACCATTTCTTTTCCTCACAGCTCCTTTCTATTCCATTTGGAAAACATTGATTTTCCTTCCCCCTGTGATTCTTATGCAGCACAAGTAAACATGGCTCTGTTTAATATATGTCCAAGTCTGTGCAATGCCATCAAATTCACTGTAGCTCTGGGAGAGAAACCAGTCACTTTGTTGGCTTCTAGCTTTGCCACAGTGCAAAATACCACAATTCTTGCACAATGTCCAGAGAGGTTACTGGTTTTGTTAATTTGCTTATGAATGCTTTATTCTTCAAAGCACATGACTGGGCACCAGGAACTCATAAATTCTGACGTCAGTTTTAATAACAGTTGCAATTACAGAGAGACAAGGATTCGTGGATCAAAAGCTCATGGCACAAAATGTGCAAATACATGAGCAAAAAGCCTTTTTTCCTAATGGAAATAATATACATGATCTTGACCAAAATAATATACATGATCTTGAGCTTCTCACATAAGCTTCTGCACCATGCTTTGATTACTGCACCCCTGGTATAAGTTAGAGATGAGTCTGTTGTCTTCCGGCTGGTAAAGATGAGGACAAAAACCTTAGAAAACCTACTACAGCTCCCTGCAGGAATTATCACCTTCCCTGCTGAGTGTGCCTTCAAAATTATGTGCTGTTTTGCTAGCTCTCACCATATTCTGTAATTCTGGACAAAAATATCTTATCTTGCAGCTATCTAATTATGCCAGGCTGGGGAGCAAGTGCACAGTATCTCAACATTGGTACCTTGGCTCTTCCGTAATAACAACCCTCGACTTCACTGTGTGATGTCTGTGTCCTACCCTTTACACCTTTGAAACTGGTATCCTATTTACCTGAGTGTAGAAAAAACACTTTGTTCTTCCCTTGCCTGTAGGTTGCAACAAATGAGAACAAGCTGGGGAAAACACCTATTATTTTAATCTTCATGATTTCCCAGTTTTTCCTCTATTAAGTCCCCTTTTCTGCCTTCACACAGCTCTTGCTTCCTCTTGTCAGTATTTCACTGTCAACCTATGTTCTTGTAGCCTTTTTCCTACATTAACAGTAATGCCAGATTTTATTGCTGCAAGTATAACCCTCAGCACTTTAGCTCCTGCACCACAGACCCCAATCCAGTGTTTAAAGATGGGAATCCTTCCAAGAACATCCTTAGGCACTGGCACTGGATCAGACACTCTGTGCAAGGACAGATTTCTCATATCCCTAAGTTAACTTCTGAAAGAAAAGGCTCTATCCAGCGGGAGAGTTACTTACCAATGTAATATTTTATACATTGAGCTCCAGAGTGTTGCAAGATGACTTTAAGTATCACAGCAGACAGAGTAATTTCACATAATGAGCTAGTTCTTTAAACTGTTACCTCACTTAACACTGAACCAATTAATCAGGACAAGGGAAAAAAAAAGCACTGCTTGTGCACTGCTGTACCACAATGCATTACTGCTCCCAGCTCAAAGTCCTTTTCTCACAAAGATTAGATCTCAAGAACCCAGAGTGCTTTTACTTGCTTGCACTGCCCTTTTCTAATTGCTCACAATAGGAGCTGACAGGCAAGCAGTCAGGGAGACATTGTTTCCACAGAAATTGCATATAAAAGATTCAGCAGCTGTGTAAATACATCATTTTTAGGAAGTGGACCTTCCTTTAGAAGTATGGAAATGTAACACTGTTCTGAAATTATAATATCAACTGCAAAAACACCGTTTCAGCTTCACCAGTCACTGCTGTGGGCATGGGCTGGCCAGAAGAAACATTGTCCTAAGCAAAGAAAACAGGCTGGATCAAAAACTACTGCCTGTTAATACAATCAGTGGCATTTAAGGGATTCATTCAATATTTTGTTATTCCTTTTATATATATTTTGTTATGGTATTTATTGAAAAACCATCCTATGTAGGGACTAAGACTTGTTCTGGCTGGTGTGGTCAGCATTCAGATACCAGGGCTGTGAATGTCAACCTTATGTCAACCAACTTATTCCTCTGTCTTGGAGAGGAAAACATCCTTTTCTCCATGTTGTGTCATAAAGATGGTATAATTGGGGAGGAGGAAAAGAAGGGAGATGTCATTTCACAAATGATTCAGTTACAGTCATTCTCTCCCCACTTATTTCACTGAATATCTGACAATCAAGAAAGGTGCAATTATCTAAAGTGAAGAGACAGCAATATTAACAGAAATGGCATTTTACTGCAGTGATTAAACATGGAACTTCAAGGGCTTATTTGTCAATGTGTTGCTTACATGTTACAGGTAATCTCTGAAAATCAGTTGAGTTGTACTACTGAGAATGACAGTGATTAATGAGATCCTGCCTCTGAGGGAGATATTGCAGGTGAAAAGAAACAGAAGTAGAATAGACAAGCGGCAAGGGCCAATGAGACAAACTCTTAATTGTCACCACCATGAACTAACTGACAGGGGGGTTACAGGGCTGTGTGAGATGCAGAAAAATGTTTGGGGAATTTATATCCTTTTGTTTTGGAGCAGAGAAAGAAAGTGGGCAGTTTACATGGTTGCCATAGTAATATAAACTGATATTTTAAATACTTAAATATACTCAAAGTATTTTTAATGCTGGGATAAATTGCATAGCCAGGATTCCTAGCAGCCGTTTATTGTTCCAAGAGGTCCTTCCTTGCTCACTGCCCTTTGAAATTTTTAGGAAGTTTGCTGAGAAATGCAACCACTGCTTCTTCAGGCCACAACTTGCTCCTGTTTATGTCTCAACTTTTCTGCACTCCTTTCACTTTTTATTCTTCCTCCATTTTACTTTTGCTACCTCTTGTCCTCCAACTTAATCCATGGATATTTTACTTCCTTGGCTCCACTATTCTCTTTCAGCTTCATGAGGTAAACTTTGCCTTTACTTTCACAGCCCCCTGCACTCTGACATCAGAATGACTTTCAAAAAGCAATTCATTAGCAGCTCTCATAATAATAACTCTCAGTCAAGAATGACTAATTGTAAAGGACTGCCTTGATGGACACAGCAAGCCCCTGCACATCCAGAATCAGTGGCTGGTGCAATGAAATCCCAGCCCTGTGTTTAGATATGTGACACTCTAACAGACATTTAAATAACATTAATTTACTAATTTCCTAATCTTCCACTCCAGCATTGAGTCAGATAAGGTTCTGACAGAAGGTAGGCACATGCAGATGTGAAAAGATGAGGGAAATGGGGACAGTAAAGGCAGAATGAAATGTAAAGTGAACCTTTCATAATTTCCAAAGTGCCCTCCCTCAAGGGCACAATTGCTGCTGGCTGCTCTGCCCTCCACACTGTGCCAAGCAGTTAAACTTCACCCAGACATCACTATTGCAGCCCCAAAATTTTTAGTTGGCCAGAACTATTTCAGATAGTGGGAGATTATCCTACATCCATTAGGTCTGAGATGATTATTCAATAGATGGAAGCTGAGAAATACTCAGATTACCCAAAAAAACCAAACGGCACTGCAGAAAAATGTGGAATAATCCAAAGGCTGCAGGCACCAAGAGCAAAGGGAAAGATCCTTCCTTTTCCCTAAAAACCAGGAGTCTGCTCTTTCCTTACTCAGTTATACATGTGCAAATGAGAAGTCAAATTATCAGAATTTCCTAGTTACATAACTAAGTTTAAAAAGGAAGCATTTAATCCCATGATAACTGCATCCCATCCCTTTGTTTCTTGCCTCTGCCCACCTACTTGGAGTGGTGCAGCATAGCTCAAAATTCAGCTGTGTGCTGAGACAGCACATCAGGGAGCAGGCACACCCCCACCTGTGGCATGGTCAGAGCCCCAGGTGCTCAGAGTCTTCACCTCCAGTGCTGCAGGGAGCAGGTCTGGTTTGGAGAAGGGATTGAAACCAAAGCAAGGACAATGTTACAGTGCCCACTGCTCCTGCTATTTTTAATGTGGTGCTGTCATTCTTGTTATAAACTTATATTTCCTGGGTTTATAATTCGGTTGTTAAAAAAATTGCTGAGAGCTAAATATTAGCAAGCATCTCTGCTTACCAGAAAAATGAAGAAGTGCAGAGAGAGAGAGAGGGAGTCTCAGATTCTGCTTATTCCAGTGGGAGAGTGACTCTCTCATATGAAAGTATCAAGCATTGTTAGAAAGTTGGAGACAGATGGAGTGGCCTCCACATTTTTCCCCCCCACTTTTTTTTTTTTAACTCTGAAAATCAGTTAGAAACTGTAGTCATATATATATACACATATGTGCACATATTATGTGTGTATATGTATATATGACAAGTATATATAAATATATATGTAACCTTCCTGTGACATCCACACTGTACTGCAGTAAAAATGGTAACATGGAAAAGTAATGTGTAGGAAAATTAATAGAAAGACAGAATTAAAGAGTATCATCATCTCACACCTATACCCTATCGTCCCTTACAGCTCAGTGATCTCAGCTGCATGAACAGCTCTCATAAAGTTAACATTCTTAAAACAGAATTATTTTGGATGCTCTATTTTATATGCTGCTTTTAAATGCAAAATTATTTGATAAAACAACAAAAGAGGCATTTACTAAGAAAAATATTATTGTTAAAAAATGCAGACTATAATTTCATTCCAGACTCTGCCTCTTTAAAGATCTAAGTGGTGTATACAAGTCTTTGTTGTGTGATGCAGTGGTTACCATGGTAATTTTTTTTTTTAAAGTTTAGTGAAGACGGTGCAGTCAAAAACATAAATAGCCTGAGCCCCTGGCAGGATAAATTGTACAATGGCATTCTAGAATAAATTTACATGGCTTTTTTTTTATTTGTTTCTGAAAGCATATATTAGAGACTAATAATTCTTTGTACAGAAAAATACTTCACTTTTCTTAGGACTGCAATTATATTTGATTATAATTTTTAACTATACCTGCTCCAGGATGATACTAAATTCTATAGCCCTTCATGTGCCCATTATCTATGGTTCCTCAAAGACAGTAATCAAAGCTAGTGGGTGTGGGAGAGTTTCCTAGAGTGCTACCTGGTTAGGAGGGTTTTAAGTTTTTCAGGAACACCACCAGAGAGATTTATATCACACCATCAGAGAGACTTATATTTGCCAGCAAAATCAAAAATGTATCCTGGAATAACTAATTGAGCTGCAGACCAGTGGAGAACTCATATATATATATCTATCTATATGCCAGACTGGAAGCCAGGACATTTGTTTATACCTTGTTTAGGAAAAGAAAGGCAATATTTTTAAAACTAAAATTGTTGTTTGCCACAATTGTTTGGTAGCAATACTGTTGTAGAGGACCTGACCAAAACTACAGAAAATGTAATATCTTTCCTCCAGCATGCAATCAGAAAAGACTCCAAGAGCAGAGCAGACTGATGAAATACATCACCTGTGTGCTCCCTCTCCTCCAGGCCTTTGCAGTTCACAGACATCCAGGGCCAGACACAGTTTCAGCAGTCTCAGTGGATTCATTTTCCATGAGTTTGTCCTTGAAGTCCCGTGACCTTTTGCTTTCCACAGCATCCTGGGGCAAAAAGTCAGAGTTAAGCTACCAGGCTGAGTTTTACCAACAGCAGACATCACTGTATTATATAAATATAATGCTGCTTTGATGCAAGGCTAAATGTCTAATTTTGCTAATGATTCTGTGCCCAGAAGTAATGTGTGATATATGGTTAAAGATAGTTTTAAAATGCTTGAGCAAGATGAACAGAGGGAGTTAGTAAAAGGGCATTTTTAGTCCTGTGGTATTTGGAGCTGCTTCTCCAGGGTACCCAGCTATGGCATCTCACCAGCTCACTTCTGCAAGAATTTGGAAAGATACCTCTCAACAAAACTGACAAGCTGGAACTGCTCCTTCTCCAGTGCTCCTGCTTTGTCATGGGCAGAGATTCCTACTTGGAATTTTGCAGTGAAAAAATATTGTGCCGTGTCCTGGTTTGCTTTCTACTGGGCAAACATATGGCTTCCCCACAATGATTTTAAACTCATTAGGAGGAATCTGGCAAAGCAACAGATGTTTAACTAGCCAACAAAAGTCATATTCCTGGAGGAATTTCTAATAATTATATCACATCAAGTCCTTCACATATCTTTTCACCCAGTACGAATTAGTGTAGCTCTGCTGATAAAGGAAATGGTGCCAGTTAGAACCACTTGAAAATCCAATCTTTCAAATTCACAATAGGGTACGTCTATTAAACAATTTGAAAGTAAGAGATCTTTTAATACTAAATCACTGAATTTCTATGCAAGCCATGTGAAATACCAGAGTACAGGAATTTTTTTTGTCTTTGTAGAGTTTTTATCCCTCATGGGTATGAAAGAGAATTGTTTTAGGAAATGAGCCAGCAAAGGAAAACAAACTACCCCCTACTTTGTGAGTAGAATAACACATTCCTTCCAACTATCCTTATTAATTTATAAACAGCTATGATCCTAGGTTGTTCTGGTCATTCAAATTTATGATCAAAATAAAATTACTCTCAATAGAGACAAAAAATGTCTCTTCTCTAAAACTTCATAACGAGTGATAAGCATTCACTGGACCATAATTACATCTTTCTATTTTTCCTATGCTGCTTCAGGTTTTAATTTTTTTTTAATATCACCATTTTAATTAAGCTTTAATCTTCACAGCACTAAACTAAATTAAAAGGATCTTTATAGTGTTGCTTTGGTAACTAACAGAAGGGGTAAAATTACCTTATCTGTTTGTTCACCATGTTGCTGCTGTAAACATCCCAGTTACGGTCTTTAATTTGCTCATTTTCACTAGGAAAAAAAAGAAAAGGACATGTGACACTGCAAACAGTTATCACTGCTGGAACAGTCCTCTAGCAGGATCTCACTGTGATTGTCATGGACAAACATGGAGTTGGGAACTCTTTCCTCCAGGAGATTAAGTACAAACTAATTAGGCAAGACACAAAGCAGGCAGGAAAAAGTGAAAGCAGCAGTACCCTTTACAGAAATTCCCACCTCCTTGCCCTTCTGTCTGGTCCCCTTTATTTCCTTCAACAATCTGCACCACATTAAAAGTTAAACATAAACTTCTTATGATTTTCCCAAGGTTTCCTGCAGATAATTAGCAACAAGTCTCCAGAACACACCTGCCATGTACCTGCCATGTCATTGTCCCGTTTTATATCTCTGTAAAATACCAAACAACAAATTGAGTTGTCCAAGACTATCAGCTAAACACAATCCTACATCACAGCACTCTAACAGAAACATGCTGAAGGTGTGAGAGCACACTCGACCTTGAACAGCCTGTACAGCTTGAGTCATGGAATAGGTAAGAGAAAAGGGAAGAAAATGGTTAGACCTTTCTTTTAAAACTGAGATATCACAGATCAAAACAAGAGCAAGTTCTTGTTATTATCTAATCTTGTTATTATGTAACAGAAGAAAGAATACTTTTTAAGATTACTTTAAAAAATAATACTTTTATATGATTTCAGAGTTCTACATGTCTGTTTCTCTTCTTGAACGTTTCTCTGTTGGATTGTTTCACCCTCAGCAAGAGACTGGTGCTCATTTCCATTCAAACAACCCCACAGACACTGGCTATAGTGGCCTGAAATGCAGTTTAACCTAAGCTTTGGGAACCCTCTAGGCTGAGGGTGAGTGAAGAGCTCTCCCAAAAGGCAGAGCCCATGTGTGTATCAGCATCACCCAAAGACACAGCAGGACCTCTCACACCTGTGCAGGAGAGCTTTCCTGAGCCCAAGAAATAAACCAGCAGCGATACAAAGCCTTTTTAATTACAGATCATCCCTCCAATACTCTTTTGCTATTAACTGTACTTCTCAACTTAGCAGGTTTTTAGGGAGCCTTGATTATTTACAAAGCAGTACAGGTGAGCCCCTGGCACAGGGTGCCCAGAGAAGCTGTGGCTGCCCCTGGATCCCTGGAAGTGTCCAAGGCCAGGCTGGACAGGGCTTGGAGAAACCTGGGATAGATGAAGGTGTCCCTGCCCATGGGTTGGAACAGAATGATCCCTAAGGTCCCTTCTGCCCCAAACCATTCCATGGTTCTATGAATATGGAAAACCCTTGTGCCTACACTGCTGATTCCCAGCAGCTTTGGGATCCCATAGACAGATTGACTCCAGAGCTATTTTCCCCTTCAATTTGGCTGCCCATGTGCATTTTCCAGGGTTCTCAGTAAAGCACTTAGAGCCCCAAGTCCATCATCATCATTAGCAGTGAGGTCAAATGTTGAAAGTTTAGCTGGTTTGGTTTTTTTAAAAAAAGAAATTCATGTAGCACAAAGGGTTTAACATGTGCAGCACTCTACAACAAAGCTGTTCTACAGATCTGATTGCAACTTGCTTTGTATTTTCAACTCATTTTCAATTTTCAGCTAAATAGACACAAAACATGAAAGCCACTAAAACTAAGGCAGATAATAAAGTGCTGTCAAGCTGTGATAAAGTCAGTCTTCACCAAAGATCCATCTTCTCCCACTGAGAGATCCTAAATCTGAGGCTGAACTAAGAATGACAGAACAGACAGCACTGAAAAACAAAAGTTTTCACTTGGTAAGATTTCCTTGTTTTCTGGTTTTGATGGACAACAAATTGTTGAAAGTTACAACTAATTTAGAAACATGAGAAAAATGACAAAAAAAAATAGAAGGTATCAAATAAAAAAAGTAAGAACTGTCAAGAAGGACAAAAATGACATTTTATTTTGCGTCACCTTTTCTGTGTCCTGGAAAAACCTTTTTCATCAAGTCATGTGTGTTAAACATCTTTGGTTTTTTTTTAGTAATCCATAGAAAAACAGATTCTTAAAGTAAGCTTAAATGTAGGTCTCATAGCAATTAAATATGACTAATTATGAAATAGAAGTTCTATAATTTGATATTCACTGAGAGAACTTTTCCCCAGAGTATTTTACCCAACATATCCTCCTTAGAATCATATAAACAGATGAGCTGTATTGATCTCACTGAGAACAGCCTGAACCTTTTTCTTATATAATGTCTTTTTTCCCCCAAGAATATTTGAATGTAGGGAATATTTAGGTACCACCTAAGCAAAATAAAATTGCTCTGTTCAACAAACAAAATATTTCAAAAAACTACCTGTGTCAGTAATCATGCCACTGGCTGTTTGCTGATTGCTAATTGTTGCCATCATGTTCATCACACAGGAAAAAAAATGCCCCTGTAAGTATCCTGTGAACACTAAGGCTGATCTCCATGCATCAGGGTAAAGCAGCTGCCAGAAATCAGTCAGATCAGTGCTGAGAGTGCAGTCAAGCTTCTTGTGTACACTTAGCAAATATAATTATTTAGAACCTAGGCGTGCTTTCTCCTTGCTGTTGCTTCTATTGTGCAAACAGAAAATGCAACCCTCCCTGAGCAGGGACCAGGCCACAGGCTGAGGGCAATATGTTAACATACCAGGAATGTGCTTTCCACAGGGAATCTAAAGAGCACCTCAGAGGTTTTAATATAATCCAAGAATTGTAAGAGCAACTGTGGCCACAGCTGGGTTCCACCTGTTTGCCTCTCTGACAGATGTTCAGGGCTCTCCAAGCCCTCAGTTAAACAGCAGCTGTACCTCAGTGAGGGAACAGCCCACGCTCACTGCCAGGCTGCAGGAGCTGCAGGAGCTGCCTGCCCTGCCAGCCTGCCTGCTGCAGCAATCAGAGACCCCCCTCGACATGTAGAGCCCTTCCCCAAAGCCTCCCCCAGTGCCATGCACAGCCACTGGTGTCCAGCAGGGATTCCTGCTTGCAGCCTGGCTCTCCCTGACTCAGGAGCAGACAAACACATTTATCCATGCCAGCCACAGCCTGACACGTGTTCACTCTCTAGCAGAGCTACACCACAGGCTCTGTGCTCATTAGGGGTTACCCCTCCCCATGTGCAGCACTCTCATCATCAGGTCCATGCGATGGATTGGATCAGGAATCAAATTTAGCTGAAAAGTGACCAGAAGACAAATCCTCAGCATGCTGAATTTAAGCAGGATCCTCTCCCCACCCTGTTCACCACCTGAACAGAATGGACAGCACAGGCTAAAAGCAGCTGAAAAGCCAAGCAACTAAATGTTTAAGTACTGCCTCAGCTAAAGTAGCTCTCCAAATATTTCTTCTTGTAGCACATTCCCAATAATTATAGTTGCCCAGAAAAGCCAGAAAACTGACACTGGCATAGGTCTTATATGCAGAAGATTATCTCTTCTGTAATATACACTAGCATTCTGCAGAATTTACTTGGGATTTAAAAATAGAAATGCATAGGAAAAAAAGAGATTTCATATTAATGTTTGACAGCTAGTCTGTACAGGGACAGGTCTGGTTTATAATGAATGTCATTTTTATATATATTTATATCTATTCCCCTAAAACTTGCAAAACTGCATGTATTAAATACAATGAGCACTATTTATTGCTTTATCCCTAATGTTAATCCTGTATATCTGACTATTTCTTTTTCAATAATAGCAGAAAATTACTTTGTCAATTATATTGCTTTTCCTGGGCTGAAATATTAGAGACTAAAAGGCAGATTCAAGAGAATCCTGTTCCAAAGACAGACTGCACACTGGTTTATAACAAGCACTTCTAGACCATGACCAGTAAAAACGTTCTCTAAAAGAAAGAAGGTGGTAGTCTGGACAATTTTTGGGTATTTGAAATCTGTTCTGCTTTTGCTGCATATTCCTAATCACATCATTTGTGCTTCTGGGAGCTTAGCCCCCATTTTCTTCTTCTTCTTCCATTTCCTTTGTAACATATATTAGTTTATTTTTAGCTTTGGTAGAGTCCCTGAACACCATGTTTTCACAATCTCTCTCCTTGCAGCTGCTCTATTGCTGGGGAGGCACTATTAGAAATTCATCCATAACAGCTCAGTCTCTCTCAGTCTCAGACAACTGCTCCATGGATGTGATACTTTGCTTAGAAAATTATAATGTGATTTTCTTGGGAAATAGATTTCTTCCTTGAGGTAATTGTCAGGAATGTAAGATGGTCAAAGAGCTCTCCCTTATATTTAAATAGGTTCCAGGCAGAATCACAGATTATTTTGTTGTTGCTGCAGTTATTGTTTTTGCAGTAAAGACGGAACCATCTGTTCCTTTGAAGTGGTGCCAAATCAGTTGAAAATAATTCATTCAGGTATTCAGTGAACCACAAGAGCTGATGGTTTAAGGATTCTGGAAGGTTTCAGCAGGGAGCACCAAATGTACTTTGCCCAGTTTGGATTAGATTTTATTTAAACAGTGGGCTCTGGGTGGTTCAGGAGAGCACTAAGTGGACACAAGAGACTTTTCTCTCTTTCTGTCTCCTTCCCATATTAAACCTGCTTTAATGAGACTGAACAGCTACATATCCTGTGAACATGGCCAGCTCACACTATCCAAAGGGTAATTATAAATTATGGCCACAACTTTGGTGCAGTTCTGCATATCAGACATCAACCAGAATGGCCAAGACCTGTCTGGTTGATGGCTGGTTTATGTCCCCAGTTTGTGCTCTTGTGGGACAGCTCTGCCCTGGTGGCCATGTCTGGTGTGAGAATCACTTTTGGGGATTTGGGCAGGACATCATGAGCAAAGAAAGGGAGGGAAGGACTACCTGGAACCAATCTGTGAGTCTGGACAAAATGATGGCTTGCTTGACAAGTCTCTGATAACACACACCACACCAGCAGCAACTGAAAATAAAAATATTCCAAGGACCTCCTGAGCCCTTAACCATCCTTATTTGCAATGGTTTTCTGATGAAACACCTGGCAAGTTGATGTCAGCTGGTGTCTGAGAGAGGACCATTTCTGAAGCACTTTCTGCTATGGGTTTTATAATGATGAAGAATTGTCTGCATAAATTTATAACTGAGTGGGTTAATTAAACATTACCCCTGGGCATCTGAACATTGAAGAATGTGTCTCTATTCTGAAAGCAACACTTAATCCTCCTCAGCCTGATGCATTCCCTGTATTATTTACTAATAAATTTTAGTTTATTTATTGCACTGGGGAAAAAAACCCAGTAGCTTAATAAGGTTTAGTTTTCTCACTTTTCAAACTCACTGGGATGTTAAATTTTAAATAATGAAAACCTATGTTGGAGCCCTCCCTTTTCCTGAAAAATATTGGAAACAACTGAACACAAACATGACTGATACTAAGCATTGTTAAATGAAATTATGAATAAAAGAAGCAATATATTAAACCACTGTGTAACACCTTCCAAAGCTGTGACAATTGAACATTCATTACCATCTTGTTAAGCAGCTATTCTACCAGTAGTTGTAGCATCACAATGCAGGACCTTAATTAGGTGATGTTTCTTTTATCCTTTATTTATTAGGTTTTCGAGCCAAAATAATAATAAAAAAAAGATTTGCAGCTCAAAAAAATACTTAGGTGATGTTTCTTTTATCCTTTATTTATTAGGTTTTCGAGCCAAAATAATAATAAAAAAAAGATTTGCAGCTCTAATAAAGTACGACCATTGCCATATTTCTTTCATATATCAGTAATTTGTTAGTTAATATGAACCTGCATTTTCTATATTTTGCTTATGATAGATGGGCCAAACACAACAACAGAGAGCAAATAAAAATATTTACAACATACTTTAATTTCCTTTGCAGCCTAATGTCATAATTAAGAAAGAACTAAGTTTATGAATCAGCTTTGCACATTTGCAAGTCATGTGGATATGTGACTGACAGAAATGACAATCTTTTTAAGAGCTTTATCAGTCACAGTGTTGAAATATTGTACTCCCCCTAGAAAAATTTCACACGTTTTTGCAATGCAACAAGGTTATTTTGAGGGTTCCTTTGTCTCATGACTTTTTAGAGACAAATGACTTTTTGTCCTGGGTAGGAAACAGCTTTAAATCTATACCAAACTGAATTCTCACTTCACACACTGATTCATCAGATATTGAATCTAGAGCCTGTCCCTAATTGAGAACACACTGTTATTCTCTCTGCACTTTAAACAATTCCTTTTTAATTTAAAAAAAAAATCTCAAGCTGTCTCTAGATATATTTTTACTTTATCTGGTTATCTCTAAATACACAGATTTGGGTTTGCATTGTGTGAAATAATCCTGTCAGACACAGATTAGCAGGAAGGAGGCATCAGAAAGGCAGGATGGATTCCTGGATCCCACTGTGCCATGGGGAGGCACTGCCAAGAGCTGCCCATGGGGAGCTGCTTTAGCTTTAGCAAGGCTTTCCTCTCCCAGCCACAGCACCAGCACATCTTGTGCTGTGCCTCGTTCAGCTGGCCTGTCTGTGCTGAGTACCCACTGTCGCCCTGATTTTTTAAGTTTTTCTAATCCTTCTGATGTTTACATTCTTGTAACAAATTTTCTCACACACTTGATGTAAATAACTTCTTGTTTTGCATTCTTTTATGGAGGAGGAGAAACTTGATGGACCGTTGGTTTGTCCAGTGTCATTGGAGAGGTGGCACTGCCCCCCTCCAATCCACTGTCACTTTTAAAAATCTATAAATGTTGGAGTCAGAAATTTAAAAATTCTCTTTTTGCCTTGGAAGAGTTGCATGTCTGCGTTGTGTTATTTCATGTCCCATAGTGGCACACCCACCTCTTCTCATTTTGTCACTGCTCTTCCTGTGGCAGGAGACCTCCTGTCCACCCAAGATACCTGTGGGAAACAGTAAAGGTAAAGAGATTTCCAGAAAGGTGTAAAAGCAGGCCTAGGAAACAGAAAGAGCAGAGAGCCAGCTGAAGCTGCAAAGTCTGAAAGTAGAGAAAGTTACAATGGTATAGCAAGGACATTAAACAATAGCACTATTGGTTAGTACAATATGCTATTGGCTAGAAAATTTCTTAAGTGCTCTATAACAAAGAAATCTTTGGCTGCTGCTGGCTGTACATGAGCGTTTGCCATCTTTCCATTGTCTCAACCATGAAATGAGGCTGAGGCTGCAAATAACGCTCAAGGAACTACCCCAGCAATCCCATCCTGCTGGTGAAAACAAACTCCAAACACAAAACCCATCACCTAGCACAAGAGACAAAAGGAAAAAAGAGAAATGGTGCTTATCACGCTAATCTTGAAACAAATCACATGCCCACGTGCTGACAGCAAGGATGCTGCACACAGTGGGTGAGCGTCCTGCAGCTGTAAAATACAGCAAGCTAAATAACCTGGCCAGCACAACAGCTCAGTACATGCTGAAAAGTGCCTGTACTAATGCAGATTTTGTCACTATTTTAGGACTGGTGGCTTTAGAAAGTACTGGTTGGTTGGCAGCAAATTTCTGCAACTTTTTGATATTATTGTGACAGGAAGCTATCTGCAAAAAATATATAATTTCTTGCATTTTCCAAAAAATATATAGTTTTCCAAAAGAATAAAGAAAATATGAGTGATGTATATTGTATAGTCTGCCTTCAGATATGGAGCTTCTCTCTGGCCTAAAGTCAGGGGAAGAATGGATAGGCATCATCCATTCAGAGTATGATCCCTGAGCAACCCTCCAAAAGGACATACTTGAAGGTGTTTATATAACCAGCCCTCACTGAACATTATTCAAATAACTGCTTTGATGGCATAGGACTCATCTGTAAACAGTCCAAGCCTTCTGCATTGCAGCTATGACTGAGGGGTTATGGTGCTTTAACTTAAAATCCTGGAAGTCATTATCAGCTCCCTAATAGCAGATGGATTCCGTTCTGAACCACATCAAATTCCAGTTAAATAAGGTTGTCAGTATGATAATTTTCTAGCTGGATGTAGCATGCAATTGGCCAGAATCAGACTGTTAACAGGCATTTAGTTTCAGTTTAAATATCTAAAACAGCAAATCCTTTAATCAGGCAGGTCTCATTAATAAAAAACAGTGATCCCTTCTAAGCTGTAGTATTTATCCTGCATTCCTGTACTCTGGAAGCACTGAATGTCTACATCTTTATGTGTATTAATTGGACTTCTCTATTCATACTAATGCAATGAAAATATGCACACGCCAGGCATGAGAGCTTTTTAACTGAATGGATAATTGTGCCACAGGGAAGAAGTTCATCTTGTAATTTGTGACAGTTGCACTTACACAAAACTCCAGCAGTTCTGGAGTAGCAATGAGACCAATCATAGCTGATAAAATAATTCTGCTTGTAGAGTGCAAGCAAACACTCAAAGCAGAAATCTAATCAGCCTTTCTTGGTAGATGCATTACCTTCACATGCCTTGGGAAGTCTTAAAACAAGGTCATTGGAAATCCATGCCCTTGGAGAAGGGGTTCACAGGAAAAACTTCTGAGCAAAGGAGAGCGTCAACAGAAAAGGTGCAGCCAGAGCCAGTAGGACATTGTGCAGCAGTACATGAAGCAGAGCCGTGGCACAGACCCCACACGGGTTTGAGGGGATGTTGCACAGCCATATGCCGCACAAATGTGCCCAAAAGGCGTTCAGCCGCCCCCAGCGCAGAAGGGAGCGGGCGGCGGAGCAGCTTTTCTCCCACACAGGCACGGAGCGAACAGCGCTGCACTTTCCAGAGAACACTCAGGTTGATTAAGCCTTGTTGGAAACGCAGAGATAAAACAGAAGGAGAAAATAATCTTATGTGCTTTAATTTCTTACTATTTTCTCTTTTTTGCCAGAAGCTGAATCAGTGTAATAGCAAGCTTTGCTTTTCTGTTTCTAGAACAAAACGCCGACTGCCAAAACATAGGGGTTTAGCCTTTATGAAGTAGCTGTCCTGCATTCCAAAACACTTCCAAACCCCTTTCTTTTGCTACGGGTTACCTGTTCTGAGTCCGTCTCTATGTTTCACAATTGCAATTTAAAAAATATTATTTAATTAACGTCCTTCGTTTGTATTCACAGTAACTCCCATTTGTATGCACACAATTCACTCACTCTGTGGTCTATGGCTGGCAAATAACACCACTTAACAGCTGTTAAATAGGGTAATCACCTGTTGTTATCCGCAGGTAGCTTTAATTCAAATGCTAATTGCTCTCAGTGCTCTACTTACAAACCTGCCCCGATGTCAGCTGCTGTCTGTGCCTCACCAGATGGATGGGAGCCTCGCATGGATCGCGCTGTCCCTCTGCAGGAAAAAGGTCTCAGTTATAAAAAACCTCGCTACCCTACAGTGCCATGACCAAAAAAATAAAACGGCTCAAAAATTAAACAGGGAAGGTCTTTCAGACAGCAAGAATTGCAGCAAAAAGTAATGAATAGGGAAGATGAAGAAAAGGAGTGCAAAATGGACATCAAATATTGTATGAGCTGGTGCTTCAGCTTGCTTACAGCCACAACCAGTTAACATTCACCATTACAAAACTCAGTTTGATAAAATTCAGAAACAGCTGTTGCAGATGTATGTTAGCCAAAAGTGATAGGAAATGAGAGCTAAACTGCTTGAACAGGTCAGGTGTTAGTAAAAATCCCACTGGAAAAATAAAATTTTTAGCCTGATACAGGTAAATCTGGTAAATTCCTTTTATTTTTTCCCCCATAAATGTAATTCTTCACTAAAGAGATTTTATGATTTTTCTGCCTTTGGTAGAAATGCCTCAAAACTACACTGTACAACTACTTACTCCTCACAGCAAGAGGCTTCATATTATTTTTTTTCTAAAAGATCTCAAATTCACCCAGGCTCTCTGGAGGCACAGTTTCATGTTGTGCCTAATTTCATCAAACTGTGCTTTGCTGCCAAAAGTGATGGTTTAATTCTGTCTCCTTTCCCCTCTTAACTCCACTGACGTGTTCCTTACCCTTTCCTCACATTCGATTTAGTCATTCCCTCTGTTTCTGGAATATGACTCACTGATCCAAAGGGACTGTAATTTATTTGGAGGGGAGATCTACGTGTAAGAGCCCCCAGCTGGACTGGGCTAAGGCTGCTGTGGGACAGTGCCCCTGAGCTGTCCTGCACTCCTTGCTGTGTGCTGAGTTCCTGCTGCACAGCTGCAGGTTTTATTTTAGCTCCCCCACTTAAAAGGACCATTCATCCCCAGTGCTATCAGATTCTCACACTGCACTGGGTGATTTTCCTGCCCTGCTCTCCAAAGGGCTGCTGTTTTTAATAGGTGAATGAAGCCATCCATCAGTGAGATGACCAGATCCTCCTTGCTCAGTTTTTACCCTTTGATCTGCTCAACTCAGGTAATTCTGCTGGGTTCCAAGAACACAACCCAAACAGCTCTGGAGGATTCCTGGGCAAGTGGTGGCCTCAGGAAATGACTGCTAGCACAAGGCTACGCTTTTTCCTGCCTCCTACAAATAGCAAATAAACATCATCACAGGTGAAACCTGGCTCTGAGAAAGGAATCAAATCCTATAAAAGTCACATACTAGAAAGATCAGCAGCAAGCACTGGCACAGGTTCCAGTTTTGGTCTGAGCTCACTGTACTGATTGGAGCTCTGGCCTTGAAGAAAGGAGCTGCTCAAAATTCCCAAACACAAACTTTAAATTTAAAAAAACTTGTATTAGACAGTTCCACAGTTCTTTGACATCTTGTGCTTATAATGAGCAGGGAGGGATGAAAACCTATTAAACCCAAGTCACCTTCTTGCTGTCCTGCTTGAGGGACATAATTGAAATGAACATCCTGCAGCAACCACCACTTATGTGTGAATGCTCATTTTAGCAAAGTCAATTATTTCAATCATCAAAAGGAAAGAACTGCTTGTTTGACAGTTATGACTCATTAACATACATTTCATTTTGATGAGCATTTTTTAAATTTTGTTTTGCATATTTTGCTTACAGGAAGGGAGTAAAATAAAATATTTGTAAAAAGATGCAGAGCTCATGCTTTGATGGGCTTTTATAATCTCAATGAAAAGCTGTAGGTAGGCCTGCTTTGCCAGTTTGAAAGCTATATTTTGTTTGATTCTCTTTCAGACTGTGAATAGAAAAACAAAGCTGCCAAATTTAGTTGTAAAGTTGAGAATAAAGAAGTTGTATGTAAAATTCTATGTTTAGTATAAAAGTATATTTTAATATTTATTCAATCCTCCATGAAAAAAGGAAAACAAATCCATACTTTCAATTAGAAATTGAAAACCAGTTGGTCAAATTATTTCTTTCATTTAATATTGTGTGAAGGAAGGAAATAATTCAAACAACTTAAAGAGGGCTTTTTTTATCACTTCTCAAGGAAAAAAAATATCCCACATAAATTAACAAGTAACCTAATTTTCTTTCATCCCGGAGATCACAGGTCGAGGTATCATAAAGCACTCTTCATTCTGAAACAAGAGAATTGCACAGTTTACTCTTTTGTCAGCTATACCAAGAGATTAAAGATGGCTTGGTGTGAGAATATGCAGCAATGGGAAAACTTAACCCTCTGGGACTGAGCCACAGCTTTCAGCTGGTTGCTGAAGTCATAACTCTTTTTATCATGAGTCACAAAAGGCCACTGCTATCTCTTGTATCACTGCTCAAATTAGGAGCCTTACTCATTTCCTTTTTCTCCCACACTTTAAGTTCCATGACTATTATAAACACCCACTATAATTCATTCAGGAAAGCAGCTTACCTGGAGAACCCAATCTCTTTGAAAGTTTACTGGCGCTCACTTTGATTCCAGTAACTTGTGTCATGTACAGCTGACAATGACATAACAATAAAGCAACTGAGATAATTTGGGATACAACCAGACCCATATTTTGTTCCCCTAGAGGCATGTAAGGGAAAGGGCACCAAATTAACAAAAACTGAGAGAGGAAACACCAGAAATTGCAGTTTCAAATCTGGCTTCTCTCAGATCCTCTCTTTCGTGCTACTGTTGTTAGAATGACAAATTTTCACCCACCAGGTTCAGTGTAATTCTGGAAATACTTGTGGAGTGTAGGGTGTGAAGCCACCTTTAAAACAGGGAAGAGGACCCCCACCTTACCCCACCTTACCTCAGGCCGGGCTGATGTGGCAGGGATGTCATGGGCACAGGTTTTGGATCAAGCTGTTACTTCTTTTCTGTTTATCTCTATATCTGCAGAGTGAATTTGAAAGATGAATTAGGTATTTAAATAGGCCAGTTAAACTTTTGAAAGCTGTGTACTGATATTCCCTGATAGCAACAGGGTGATGGAAAGTGTTTGGTACAAACCACTGTGAGGAGGAGGAAGACCTAAACCTCTAGATCTCCTGCTAACAGGTTAGAAACTCTCTCTGCTTTGGAAGGTCACTCTTCCCCAACTCTATTCTTCATAATTTTGGTTAAAAAACACACTGAGTTGCATAAATCCTGGGTAGAGATAAACAAAAGCCTAGCAATGGCTTTTCCTCATATAACTGTTCCTGAATAGAGGCAAACCCCTCTTCCTCAAGCCAGCGCCTAATTTCACAAGTAGCCTTTAATATTGATGTTCACAGGCCATGAGTCTCCTTTAACAATCAATAATGGATTAAAACAGCATCACAGATCTCCAGGTCTGAGCCACAAGGGA